>NC_056726.1:1112800325-1113120389 GCF_019279795.1 Protopterus annectens
TATGCTACATTAACAAAATGATAAGCTAGTAATTTTGCAATGGGGAATGGATGGCAAACTGATAACAGAAACATAGTTACTAGGTAACTCCTCCAAAACAGGACATTTCATAGGACTGCAGCATTCACTTCCATTAAAGTACAACACAGGACAGTATCAGCGATCTATCTACATACTGTGGGAGTAGAACCCACAGTCTTCTGCATTAAATGCAAGTATACTACCTGTTGTGTTACTAGCAATGCACATGACTTAGCATACATAGCACTAAACTTCTCTTCCCCTGAAGCTCTCAGCTCCTTGTGAATTCCACTTGACACTCAACTAAATCTCTCAACCTCATAGCACATGAAATCTGGAAAAAGCCAAAATGTATTGTGTGTGTGTGTGTGTGTGGGGGGGGGGGGGGGGGCAAAGGCCCCAAACCAGGGACACATGTTAAATGTTGCATGTATAATAGGTTCATAGGTTCATAGGTTCATACTAGGCTATCTGCCCTAGGGCATTTATAAGCCTAGCCAGAATGTGTTTGGCTTTCGCCACCCATATTAAATTAATTTTGCTATGCCCTTTTTCAAGGTTAGTATACTGTGCCTCTGTCTAACAGTGACACAGAAGTGATACCAGGGTAAACCTACGATCTCCCATCCACTCATCAAGATTCCTCTTGAAGAGAGTCAATGAGGGACTCTGCCTAACCTGGACTGGGATTTTATTCCAGAGTGAAGGGAGCCTCTGGGTTATGAATCTGTCCCTCCAGCATGTCCTATTTATTTCAGTGCTGAGGTTCAAGTCTCTCGAGCGCGTAGCTCGATGGGATTTGGATTTTCTGAGGTGCAGCATGTCCATTAATTCTGGGTTGGACATGGCTTTATACGTCAGGCACAGATCACCTCTGAACAGGCGGTATGCCACTGAGCAGAGCTGGAGTTTCTTTAACCGGGCAGCATATGGCATCTGTTTGAGCCCTTTGATCCTCTTGGTGAGGTACTTTTGGGGTCTTTCCAGTTGCTGCAGGTGTCTGGTAAGGTACATCCCAAAAGGGGCATTGTACTCAATTATGGGCCTGATGAGGGATGAGTAAAGAGGCACAATGACGTCCCCTCATCTAGATGTGAATCCCTTCATGATTAGGTGGGCTATATAAAATGTTTTTCTAACCACTTTGGCCACGTGGTTGTCAAATGAGAGATTGCTATCAACTTGGGTCCCCAGGTCCCTAATTACTTCTTCTGTACTTAATGGATTACCACCTATGTGGTAATTTGTGGGCACTTTGTTTTTGCCAAAGGGGATGACTATACACTTTTTGGCATTTAGCTTGAGGCCATGGTTCTGGCACCAGTTGTCTGTTTCTATGAGGCCCTTTTGGAGGATGCTTGTGTCAACTGGAGAGTCGATTATGGCCCCCAGTTTGCAGTCATCTGTGAACTTGGTCAGCCACAGTCCTTCCGTGTTGGCCTGTACCTCCGAGAAATATATACCGAACAAGAGAGGTCCCAGGACTGAGCCTTGTGGGACACCACTTGTAACTGGTTTGGAGTCTGACATGGCTCCAGCAATTCTAACCATGTGGGTTCTGTCCTTGAGCCAGTTTGAAATCCATCTAGTGACATAGGGGTTTATATTTAAGCTGGTGAGCTTATCTATAATGCCCGAGTGGGGTATTGTATCGAAGGCTTTTGCGAGGTCCAGGTAGGCTGTGTGGACCACCTTCCCCTCGTCAATGGCCTTGGTGACTGTTTCAAAGAAATCAACCAGGTTTAAGAGACAGGATGTGCCCTTAACAAAGCTGAACTGGGTAGGATCCAGTGTTTGTAGGTCCCCAATATCTTTATTTATGAGGTCCATGATGATCCTTTCCATAGCTTTGCAGACCAAGGTAGTCAGGCTTATGGGGCGATAGTTTCCAGGATCCGTTGAGGCACCACCTTTATGGAGAGGGACCACTGTTGCTGTACGCCACTCTTTGGGCACATATCCTGTAGTAAGGCTGAGATTGAACAGTAGTTTTATGTTTGGGTTTAGCTCTTCTTGGAGTTCATGTAGGACGCAGCCCGGGACACCATCTGGTCCCATTGATGCTGTGTTTTTTGCTTTGGAGAGGGCGGCTCTTACCTGAGCATCTGAGAAGTCAGGGGGGCAGCACTCTGCTGGGATAGATATTTGCCCTTCTGGTGGGGGGGGGAGTTTGCGCTGAACTTGTCAGCTAGGATGTTGGCAATGTCTGTGGGTTCGGTGTATTTTTTGTCATTTTGGACTAATTCTGAGCATATCTGGGAATTACCACCCAGGTTCCTAACATAACTAAAGAAAGCCTTGTGATTATCCTTAGTGTCCTGTGCAATTTTTCTCTCGAAGCTGGCCTTAGACAATTTTATGTGTGCCCATAGTTTTTTGCTAATACTGATCAGTGATGACCTCCCTTTTTGGGATTTTGCTCTATCATTTAGTAGCTTCCTCCTTCTATTGTATAGTTTGTTTATGGCTGGGGTCCACCAGACAGGACATCTGCCTTTGGAGGATTGGGTCTTGGTTTTATTTGGGATCGCATGATCCATGCATTGCTGAAGGTGTTCATAGAATGCGTTTATAAAGGATTCTGCAGTCTGGGCCGTATTTTCCACAGGCCCGGGGGCTTTGAAGGATTCCACCTCAGTTTTGAGGAGTGTGAAATTTGCTTTAGAGAAGTTTTTCACTGTGGTTTTCTGGGCAGGGGGTGGGGTCGGGATGTGAATATCCAGTGAGATTAGTTTATGGTCTGATCTTACCAGTGAGGGTTACACTTCTGGTCTGGAGCATAGAGTCCCCATGTTGGTGATGATCAGGTTCAGTATGTTTTCCCCTCTTGTGGGAGTGGTAACAAGTTGTTCCATAGCATTTGAACTTATAAATTCTAGGAACCTTTGGGCTAGGGTGTTGGAGCTAGAGTAATGCTCCCAGTCTATGTTTGGGTAGTTGAAGTCGCCCAATATAATGGTGTTTGGAAAGACCTTCATATTTTCCAGTGTTCTCAGGAAGGCCGAGTGGGGTTCCTGGGTGTGGGAGGGTGGTCTGTAGCAGGCTATAAACTGGAAGGCAGTTTTACCCACTGTTAGTTGCACATGGATAGTCTCTGATACTTCGTGCTTTGCCACCAACCTGGAGGTGTGGGTATCTTTGATGAATATCGATACTCCCCCTCCTTTTGTGGTTCGGTCCAAGTTTTGGGGCCGAAAAGCATGGTATGAGGTATAACCTGGTAGTGCTGGGGTGCTCTCGGGAGCCCTGAACCAGGTTTCTGTTACTGCACAGATATCGATGTTCTCCATGCTAAGGAGAGTTTTGAGTGTGTGCATCTTGAGGTTTAGACTTCTGGCATTGAGTACCATTACTCTTAGTTTCTTATCCCTTGTGATACCTATGGAGGTGGGTTTGTCTTCTGAGCCTTGCCTAAAAAGGCACTATGGGGTAGCAGGAGCCTTTGCCAATATCCGAAAGCCCAGGGGTGACAGGTACAAGCCGTCCCTAGTGAAGCATTGTGGCTTGTCGAGCATATCATCCCAAGCTGACAGGCATTGGATCCCCTTTGAATGACACCAGTACTTAAGCCAATTGTTGAAATTGATCATCTTGTCTTCATATTGTGGCATCATTCTTGGTGAGGGTAAGATGCTACTCAAGGTCAGGGTCATACCGGCCTGGGCTACATGCTCAGAGAGCTCCTTTATGTCTCTTTTCATGTAGTCCAGGGAGGTACGTCTCAGGTCATTCACACCAACATGGACAATGACTGAGTCATATTTGTACTTGCCTTGGAGTAACCTGAGTGCTTGTGTTATGTGGCGGATCCTAGCGCCCGACAGGCTGCTCACCGTGACCCTCTCCTTGTTCAGCCTCATGAGCGGGACGTCAGTGTGCCTGACGATAGAGTCACCTATTACAAGGGTATCAGGTGTGTTGTTTAGTCTTAAGGGCTGTGACTGTTTGGCACACTGGCTTTGTGAGATATGTGTTGCACATGTTTTGTTTTGGGGTAGCGGCTGCTTGGGTGTCTGCTTTGGAGGTCTCTGCTGCTTCAGCAGATCTTTATTTAGAGCCTCCAGTATGTTTTGTGTGATTATGTGTTTGGTTTGCTGTCGTGGTAGGTCTATGTGAGACTGGAATTGTAGTGAGTGTGGTTTCCTTCTCCTCCTGACTGGTTATGCCAGTACTGAGTTGAGAGAGCTTAGCCTCCAGTTTGGCTATATGGTTGCATCTCTCACATGTGTTGGAATTTGTTGGGAGGAGGAGAGGGTTGTCTGTGTACATGAGGCAGTTGTAACATTGCCTCAAGATTCCCAGATTCACCAGCTGGACCAGAGAGGAGATTGACAACTGACCTTTTGACATGCTAGAATAATATTGGGAATTCCTTAATAATTGAAAACCAGGGCCAGTGGGGAGTGAGGGTGTAGTGCTTTTAATTTTAGTGCTGACTTATATAATTGCTTTAGTGAGCAAGTGCCAGGTAACTTAAGTGCAATGTGTTACAGGTAACTTAAATGCAAAAACGACAAACAGTAACTTTCTTTCAAGTGAAACAAGGAAATAAGTACAGTAAGCAATGCAGATATCACTAGTGATCCACAGAAGCGCTGAGAAGCCGCGTATTAGGTGGAATTAGCATTCCAGGGAAATAACAAGCAAACAAACAACAAGCATATATACAAAGCTAGATTCAGCAGGCCTGGATCTAGTCTATGCTACAGCAAACAAGGTGTACCAATTTCAGTAAGATACAGTTCAAATATTCAGGCACTATAAACTTTTAACCAGAAATTCCCAGCTCAGAAGGGCAGAGTCCAGCATCTTCTCGCACAAGAGTGCAGACCACAAACCTTCTTAATGTAAAATAACTGGCCTGAAGCCCAAGTGCTTAAACCAGAACTAAAACACTTTAAGAATAACAGACACTGGGCTCTCAATCAGCAGTTCCCAACTTAGAAGGATGAAAGCTACCTGTCCTGCCACCACAGTGCATGCCACAAACCTTCCTAATGTAAAACAACTGGTCTGAAGCCCAAGTGCTTAATCCAAAAGACTTAGAATGATAGCTACACTTTAATCAAGTTACTACCAAGCAGTAATAAATACAATTGAATACTTTAGAGAATGCCTGGATTAGTGCTCAAGTTACACAAACAAAGCTAGATCCAGCAGGCCCGAATCCAGTCTATGCCACAGCAAACAAGGCACACCAACTTCAGTAAGAAGCAATTCAGTATGTGTTACCATGTCTTTCCTGAAAGAAAGGAAGACTGAAACTTAAAGGGCTATCATTCTTTAGTGAATTCAGTTCCTACTGATTTGCCAGAAAACCACAAATTTTAAGAGGAACAGACCAAAAGTATGAGCCAAATATTCTGTGAAAATCTGGACAGTTGAGATCTATGGACTCAACTCCCTGAATCATTAGTGGTGATATGGGTGGAGAATTTGGGCTCTTGTTTGAGCCTGAGTAACACTAACCACAAGGTATTCCTAACTGTGCCATTTTGCACACACATACCCACACACACACCCACACAAACAGCATAACTTCTACAAATAAAAGAACAAAGCTCTCCTTTCTGGCATAACTCTGGCTCTGGCAGCACCAACAGAACAGTGGCAGCATAACTCCTGTAACAGAGCAATAAGAGAACAAGAACAGCTAGTTTAGGTAGTTTAACTTCCGCACATGAATCCATGTTAGCGTGAAAACTCCGCTTCATTAATTTTTCCTGACAGGTCTTGCATCTGTAAAAGTGTGTGGGGGGTGCGCCCCATCCCCCTGGCTCTATGCTTCTGGCACCCATGCACACGGGGCCTCAACCTAGTCTGTGACATCAACAGGATTTGTTGGAAGGACAGAATTGTGTCCCAGAGAGTCCCTCATCTATGGAATAGACTCTACATCAAGCAGAGTACCTCTTTACCCCTTTTTAAGGGCAACCTAGATAACTGGATGGGAAACAGAAAATATACCCCTGGGATTCCACCTATGTCCCTGCTGGACAGGGGCATTGGGTGCTGATTTGTCTAAACATGGGCTAAATTCTTGGCTAGGCTTATGAAGGCCTCAGGGCCAATAGCCTAGTAACCTTGTATGATCCTATGCGTGTACTCTCAGCAGAGGTCTCCAGCTTGGTGGCCACAGGTAAAGGATCATGGCAAACATTACAAGAACCAACCACAATCATGGACAATATCTGAATAATACCACCACTAATCCCATGCCTGTAACATACCATATGTGACTTGGAGTGATGACAGATGAGGGACACTGCTATACCTATATGTGACAGTATGGGCACTACAGGCTAGTTGCCTTGTGTGCATGGCATATAGCAATGGCACAATTCACACTGTCACAAATGATATACATGCCATTAGTGCTGTCAAGCACCTATGTATGCAGTGTGTACATAAGGTGAACAGGTAGCACACGTGTCTGGTGTAACAACTTGATTGTTGTTCTGCACCATCAGACAGTCATGTTTATTTCACAGAAAGAATACCTAGGTATGGACAATAAGCTTTGTGACAGTGCACTCTGACAAAGGTGGTACACTTCAATTACACATCTCTGGAACATGTGTAGGGAAGTACATGGAAAAGGGTGTATTGTACTCAGTTATTGGTGTAATAAAGGCTGGGAACCATGATGTTAGTATGCCCTCTGATCTGCATGTCCTTCACATACCCAGTACTGGTGTTACAGTCAAAGGGAGTAGCCACCACTTTAACCACATGCTGGTGGATGCGCCACTTGCCCTCTACCCCAGGACACAAGTCACATACCTATTGGTCTGATTATAACATGTGATGTCCATATTATTCTTGAGTGGTATGTCTGTTTCCTGATGCAACACATCCCTCCATATGTCTCATCAATTCAGGTGTTGTCATGGCTGTAGCAGCAGTCTCTAGTATGTGCTCATACTGTTGGAATTATACTAATATCACAGTTGAAGTAAATGATTGCCCACAAGCTGTAGTCCATCAGGCAGCTGATTTGACATAGCATGTATATGTCATCTGTGATGTCCATCACATAACTAAGGGGCAGGCAAGGGCCTAGCAGACACCCCTAATGTACTGACCTGATCACTGGACCTGAGATATGTCACGTCACACATTTCAACATAGTGAGATGCCACGTATGTCATACACTGGTCTAACCATTTGGTAATATAGCTGTTTATGGCCACATGCAACAGTGCTGATTGAATACCACAGTGTGGAGAGTGTGTTGAACTGTGTATTCCACCATATCAGAAAGGTGCATGTGCTGGGTCATGTCACAGGTGATCTGTTATGTTATCAAAGCACACTAATTCCATGTGAAAGGCCTGGAAGAAAGTGCACACTGCCTATTGTGATCTGTCCTAGAGTTTTGACACAGTCACACACACTGGTATCATTGAGAAAACCCCCAAGCTGGGGACTAAACCTTACATCAGGTGATAGGTAAACAATTGGCTCAGTGACTGAACACATCATGTTATAGCTGGCGAATCAACCTGCACCAGTATAGCTGTCACCCTGGCAAACTCTAGGGATTTGTGTTTGGTGCTTCACTGTTTGAACTATATTTCCTGACAGTTCAGGCTAAAGTATATGGCCTTTAGTTTATCAAGTTTGCTGAGTCTTGCATGTTGTGTGCAATCACTGAGTCCGCCAATGATGATAACATAGTACAGGAGGAGGTAACACACACAACTAAACGGTGACAGAGGCACATGATCTACAGATAAATGTTGAAATGTGTGTTTGTAATGTTGTCCATCTGAATAGTGTAGTTCCATGTTAACCACAGCGCTGACAACAGTCCTGCTATGCAGAAATCCAGTGATGCAAGCACTGGGAACACATTTAGATAGCATTTTGAATTGTGGCCACCAACTGTCCACACTGCTATTGAAAGCCTTTGTTGTGCATATCATGTCACATCATCATTTTGGGTTCTTAGGATTGTATGACAGCATTGCAGTCAAACTTCATTAAAGCACTAATAGAGTATAATGATCTTTTTCTGCATATATCTCACCAAACAAATTGTAACAGCTGGAGAGACCACAGGGCTTTCTCTGCAAGATAACACATGTCCTACACACCATGCCATGATGCATGTGGATAGATTAAAAGCCACATCACTGTAAATATTTTGTATAGGATGATGTGACTTCTGCATGGCCCCCACGCCGGTCTCGGACCTTGCCCTGGTGGGACTACTGCATATCCAAAATTGTAATATAGCTGTCTGTTGAGGACAATATGACAGTGTCCAACATGTTGGTGCAAAAGGCTGTCTGTAATATCAAGCAAGTGAACACCTCCCCCCTCAGTTTACTGCAGTGAGAATATAATCCCTGCCTATCTAAGTACACAGACTACAGAACACAGTACTTAACACAAGCTCAAGTGTGACTTGGAGTGTGTCAGACAACACTTTATAGCTGAAGACATCAGCATTGTCTGGTGAGGAGAATATGATAATTACAGTGTTCCACATGCTGGTATAAAAGACTCTCTGTAATGTCAAGCAAGAGCACTAACACAAACCCTACCACAGGTGACTGCAGTGAGAATAAACCCCTACCTACCTAAGTACACAGACTACAGAACACTGTATGTAATGCAAGAGCCACAGCCCAAGTATGACTTATAAAGGACTGCAGATGAACTTATAGTAGATGACATCAGCAGGCTATGTGGTAGACAAGAGGTTGGGAGGTCTGCATGAAATGGATGTGTAGGTATGTGCAAGTATCAAAATACTATCAATCTATGCTATTGGAGAAGTAACTGTGGGATACACTTCTGCTCTTCTGCCTAGACACACACACACATGCAGGCACATGCAGACACACACACACACATGCACACACGCAGACACACACACACACACACACACACACACACACACGCAGACACACACACACACACACACACACACACACACACACACACACACACACACACACACACACACACCAAGTTGACTGTAGTGAGAAAAGAACCCCTGCCTACCTAGGTACACAAAACTACAGAACACAGTACTTACACAAAGCCATGGCACAAACCTGATTTATATAAGACTGCAGGTGAACTTATAGTAGATGACATCACACACAAACACATGCAGATGCACACACACACACACACACACACACACACACACACACACACACACACACACACACACACACACACACACACACACACACAAAGTTGATTGTAGTGAGAAAAGAACCACTACCTACCTAGGTACACAAAACGACAGAACACAGTACTTACACAAAGCCATGGCACAAGCCTGATTTATATAAGACTGCAGGTGAACTTATAGTAGATGACATCAGCAGGCCATGTGGGGACAACAGGTTGTATGGCCTGCATAGGCACATAACTTCATAGGTTCATATGAGGCTACTAGCCTAAATAGTACTAGGGTGTGTAGAAGCCTATCTGTGTAAAAACACAAGTACCATCATTGACCATAGTTGGATGGTTGCGTTTAGCAGGGCATGTTTGTGAACAGCACCAACTGGCCATGTACATGACTGTACAATCACTCATCCAGTAGTCAAGGTTGTAATTGAACAGGGTAATTGAGTAATACTGCTTCCACCCAGTGAGAGCTTATTTCAGGCTCTCAGGTGGCACCCGTGTCCCTCATACAGAGGCCCAGTTGTTGCTAATCACAGAATCACTCTGCTAATAAAGATGATCTAAATATGTTTAATAAGGGTACTTGTGTTTTCGCTCAACTAGGTTTCTATTGCATCATGTATAGTGATAACCATGTACTCCTAAAACTTACCAAAACAATATGTGAGAGATGCAAGTATACAATTAATCTAGAATAAATACTCTTTCTCTCTCTCCCTCTCTCTCTCTCTCTCTCTCAGGTAACAATGAACCAGATATCAAACATATTGTCAGCACACACACCTCACTTGCTCAACAAACCACATAAACCCACATACCAAAGGTACTAATTAAAAACTTACTGAAAAAGCAAAAGCTTCACAAATGCAAATCTGCATACATAACAGTTGCAACAGAACCTGCTCACATAAAAATAAATGTATCAGTGTCTCACCTATTATGCCCTTAAGGCAAAACACCTCAAAACCAATGTCTTGGTCATAAGTGAATTATAGTGACACACACAGACGTTCCCTTCACCAGGTGGTACAAGGAGAAATCCACGGTCAGCTGCCAGAATCCACAAAGTCATGCATACACTCAAGTCTCTCAACAACAACCACAGTTACACCTTTGTTATACTCCATGTTGGAGTAAATGACTTGAGACATACCTCACTGGACTATATGAAGAAACATATTACTGATCTGAGATTGTGTGTCCCCGACAGGTATGTCCATAGCCTTAAGCAGCATTTTACCTTCACCAGGATGATGCCGCAATACAAACAAAAGAATTATTGACTTTGACAATTAGCTTAGCTACTGGTGTCACTCCAGGGGGATCCAGTAGTTGTCATTCTGGGATGATATGGTCAACAGACCATGCTGCTTTGCCATTGATGGTATTTATCTGTCAACTCTTGCCTTTTGGTTACTGGTCAAGGTACTTGCCGCCCCCATAGTGACGTTTTTATGCAATGTCATAAGAACCAACATTCTGATGTTAAAATATCCTCAAAAGAGAAACTCAGGGTTATGCTGCTTTTTCCACACAACGAAAAAACAAACCAAGTAAAAAGAAAGAAACGAACGAATCCAATAGAAGATAGCCACCAGGTTTATTGAGCGATAAATCTTTTAGTAGTGTTATAAAAATGCTTTCGGTGGGAACAATGTACCACCTTCTTCAGAATACAAATGAATTAGTAACGAATGCACCACTTTTAATACATTTAAAAATCATTAATACACGTCACTTCCTTCTATTAATTACACTAAACCACCTGGAATTCATTACATCTATTTGTGTGTGTTTAATAAAATGTATGCGCATATGTCGGTGTTCTATTAAGAACTGTATTTGCTTTCAACATGTGTTTAACAAAGCCCTGAACCTGTAAGAGGTAAAAATAAATAATAAATGCATTTTAACATTATAAATGGGCTCATCTTTACATCAACATTTGCTCAAGCGTGTCACTATTATACGCAAATATATACAGCAGCAGCTTAAAAGCACATCTACTTTAAAAACCGCATCCACTTTCAAAAAACTTCTCTGCACTTACTTTTAACAATCGCTTATCAGAGAAAGTAAAATATTATTAAAAACAAGTGAACATTAAAACTTGGATTAATTTTAAAAAATTATGTCTAAACTTTTTACATTTACTTTATATCCATTGCAGGAAAAAGTAATATGAAATCGTGTAATATGTCTTTATTACCATTAACCATCATGTTACTCTTTATAAATCAATAGATAATTGATGATGGTGGTAAACTTGTTGTTTTCCTTAACCTAGAACTTGTTATATTAACAGACCAATATTTATTAAATCCAACTTATAATTCATTTATTTATCATCATCATAAAAAATATATATTTATTTATAAAAATTATGTAAATTAGTGTATACATGTGTATTTATAAATTATATTTTAAATAAATAAATAAATAAATAAATAAATAGGAATAGTTACAAAAATTACTGTGAAATTCTGTTGATTATACTTTATTTACATTGATATGTACTATTATTAAAAAAAATTAATTATTCATATTTTATACCATGTAACTTAAAATTATATATGATAGTAACTGACATTTTGCAGTATGTTACTTAGTCTTTTTCATTATGTGGAACCAAGAATATTATCAAAATTATTGGTAGGAAATATCTCTTAAGTTCTATTAAGAGCTAATAATTTCAGGATACATTTGATGGATATAAAGTCGTTTAAGCCTGGATATGCACTAGCATTAGTCCTAATTTGCCACATTAGCTCATCTAACTCTAAAGTTAGTTGCCATGGACCACCTCTTGGGTCTGGTTTTCTTTGATGCAGAATAATAAATTTGAAATTGTGGTTACTGTGCTCCAATATGTGCTTAGCTAATGCGTTATTAGTGTCCTGCTTAAAAATGGCATATTTATGCTCATAAATCCTTTGCTTTATTTTTCTTTCTGTTTTACCTATGTAAAAAGCGTTGCATTGTTGACATAGTGCTGCATATACAACGCCTTTGCTCTCACAGTTATATCTTTTATTGATCTTATGTCTTACTTCATTAATAACGACCTCTTTACTAACTAGAATAGAACAATGAGTACATGCACCACATTTGTACATTCCTTTAAATAAACTGGAATAGGGTTCATGTTTTTTCTCCAACAGCATTTTCAAATTGCTGTTTCTTCTATATGTAATTTTTAATTCAGGACCTAGTTTGTTATGTAATGTTGTATCTTCAAAAATTATTCTCCAATTTTTGTTCATAATATGCCTGATATATTTGTGGTCGCTAGAAAAAGTACACAAGAAACTGTTATTGTGACTTTCGACCATAGCAAAAGCAGGTTCAAACAGTTTTGCTTCCAAAGTTTGCATATTATTGACAGTTGTGTTTAGCAAGGGATTAAAATGTCCTGAAGTTCTGTTATTTCTAACTTCTTCCCTAATGCTAACAATCATTCTTAAAGGATATCCTCTATTTACAAACATATTTTCCAAATTATCACATTCCTGTTCGAAATAAGTTGATGTTGTAATCATCCTAGCTGCCCTGACCATCTGCCCTTTTACAACTGCCTTTTTCTGATGAAAAGGGTGACAACTACTAAAGTGTAAAAAGGCATTAGAATATGTAGGTTTTCTATAGATCTTACTAATGTATCTAGAATTCAATCTATCCTTAACAAGTAGGATGTCCAAAAATTAATGCTATTTTCTTCTAAGGTGAATGTGAATTGCAAAAAATCTGTTAGACTCGTGATGTTGGTTATAAAAGAGGCCACCAGTGCTTCTGGTCCTTTCCAAATTAGAAACATGTCATCTTGGTACCTAGTGTACCATGAGACATGTTCCTTGAACATTGGGTGTTTAAACAATAAGGTCTTTTCCCAATGTGCCATAATTACATTCTCAAAGGTTCCCCCACAGGGTGAACCCATTGCTACTCCTGATTTTTGCAAAAACAATTCTTCCTCAAACATCATGTAGTTATTGGACAACACTACTTCTAATAATGTTTCTATTAAGTAAATGGTGTTGTCCGTGGCTTTTTTGGAAATTAAATAATCTCTAACCCATTCCATTCCTAAATGTTGCGGAATGACGGTGTAGAGGTCCTTAACATCTATTGTTAAGAACCATGATTGTTCTTGATATTCAACTTGGTTCATATTGTGCAAAAAGCTCCATGAATCTTTGCAAATTTGGGTTTCAGATTCAATAAATGGTTTAAGTAGTTTATCAACATGTTTTGCACAAGCAAATGTTACAGAACCCCTCCCGCCCACTATTGGCCTGAATGGTGGATTGCTAATGGACTTGTGTAACTTAGGAACCCCAAAAAGGTAAGGTACCTTAGGTGCAATCATTTGTAAATATTGGTAAAGATCCAAATCGATATATTCTTCTAAAAACAGGTCTTCCAAGATGTTCTTAATTCTATTGTAAGCTGAATTAAGTTCATTTAATGAAATCTTAACGTAAACATCTGTATTTAAAAGTTTGGACATGGCTTTGTTGTAATCATCTTGGTTCATTAAGACTAACCCTCCACCTTTGTCGGGTTTCATTGCTCGTATTTGACAAAATTGTAATAAACTAGCAATTTCATGTTCGATCATCTCAAAATTACTGTTACTATTTTGATTTGTGCCACCACTGGAATTCTTGTAAAGGTCTCTAAAATCCATTTCACACATTCTTTCAAACAGGCCTAAAGTAGGGTGGGTGACTGGATGAAATACACTAGACACCCTACTAGTATTAACTAAAGATGTGGTGTTACCTATTAACACATGTAAGTTCAGTTTACGAACAAATAATTTTAAATCTATAATGGTTTTAACTAAATTCATCTTCCTAGTAGGGACAAAAGACAGACCTTTTGAAAAAAAGTCTACCCAGTCCTGTTTGATGTCCAATTCTGTGAAATTATACACGTTAAAATCGCCCCCAGTACTTGTGAGTATTACTGGGTGGGGGCCTGTCTCGAAGTTGTTCATTATCTCTTCCTCTGCCTCCTTTTGTTCTTGGCCATGTATTGTTTCTTTTGGGGTTGATTGTTGTTCTGGGATCCATTGCGGCCCCTATGAAAAACCTGTTGTCCTCCATTAGTATTGTTTTCATACTGGTCAATCAGGTTTGAGTTGTTATTGTGACTATTATTGACGTTCCGTTGTTGGTTAGTGTTATTAGTCATCTCCATATTTCTGTTGTTTCTATTACTGTTAATTCTTTCACTGCGCCTAGGAAGTTGTGTTTCTGGTACTGCACAAGAGGTACCATTAGTGTCAGCTCCGTTTACGTCAAGGTCTATGTTGTTTGGATCTACAATTAGGTTTGTTTGGTTCGAACTCCTGGAATGAAAGGCTGGAGGCCTCGGATATGCTTTTTTATTAGCATAATCTGAAACATCCCGTGCAATTTTCTTCTTTTTATTCGCTAACAGCTTGATAATTGTAGCTTCAATGCTAGAAAAAATACGGGCATAGTCATATTTATATCTTGAAAACTCTTCATGGGTTTTTATGATATGTTCTAGAATCTCTAAATCAGCCTTCAAGTCACCTATTTCGGTGTTGTATTGAAGAATCAATCTATTAATAAACTCCGCTCCTTGCCTGTCAAACATGTTTAAAAGTTCTTGGTGAAAAAGTGAATTATCAATTAAACCTGTAGGGTACCGCCATTGGCGCAAGCCTTTAGGCACAATCTTTTTCTCTAGATTTTCTGTTAAATATGCAACCTCTAATTGGAGTTTTCTACAACGGAACAGTTTATAATCAAAGTTATTAATGTCATTAGCTAAAGTACTTACTGTGGGCATACTCTGCTGTTGCTGCCCTGCTTGAGTCTCAAGTGAAAAAAAGTTATTATTGTCCAGAAATGAATTAATGGAAGGTAAATTACCATCTTGTTGAATTACTTCCCCATTCACAGGGCGCCTTCCTACTAGTTGTAAGTTTTTTGAAAGTGGATGCGGTTTTTAAAGTAGATGTGCTTTTAAGCTGCTGCTGTATATATTTGCGTATAATAGTGACACGCTTGAGCAAATGTTGATGTAAAGATGAGCCCATTTATAATGTTAAAATGCATTTATTATTTATTTTTACCTCTTACAGGTTCAGGGCTTTGTTAAACACATGTTGAAAGCAAATACAGTTCTTAATAGAACACCGACATATGCGCATACATTTTATTAAACACACACAAATAGATGTAATGAATTCCAGGTGGTTTAGTGTAATTAATAGAAGGAAGTGACGTGTATTAATGATTTTTAAATGTATTAAAAGTGGTGCATTCGTTACTAATTCATTTGTATTCTGAAGAAGGTGGTACATTGTTCCCACCGAAAGCGTTTTTATAACACTACTAAAAGATTTATCGCTCAATAAACCTGGTGGCTATCTTCTATTGGATTCGTTCGTTTCTTTCTTTTTACTTATACTGCTTTTTGTTAGGATATCGCACAACAACACCACCACACTTCAATAGATGAACAACCAGGATCTAAATGAAACACAAATCTTCCAGTAAAAACTGTTTTAATTCTAGCACTCAGTGAAAATACCTTCTTGGAATACAAATCACATCAAACATCAAACTTATATACACACTATACATCAATTACATAATTAATTAACTAATTAAACTGTTTATCCCTTAAAGCAAACTTCTCCAATTCAGTTCCCCATTAAGTCCCATAGGGACCAATGTATTAAACATCAATACAAAAACAATTAATCTGTTCTAGAATGCTGCCCTTCAGCAATGAATAATCAATATTGTTCCAAAAATCTTAACCAGAACATCCTCTTCATTTCTCCCACAGAAAACATATTACAAGGGCAACTTAAAATATAAATTACCGCCTTAGACTCACATTAAAATCTATCCTTAGGAGTAAAATAAATATTATTAATACATTCAAAACAATTGATAATGTATGGCCAAACTGGCCATCTCCCACATTTAATTGTGCCTGTTTCTATCAACATTCTAGGTACTGGTAAATCTGGTAAAGCAAATAATCCATGGACTAACATGTCCCTTACACTTCTACCTCTCACATATGATCTAGAGAGATGTCTTGGCAAAACATTTGCCAAATATTTATCATGCAACAAAAAATTCCAATAATGCTCCAACATCTCAAATATAGAGACAAAGTAAATCTGTTGTATTTGATTTAATTTCAATTCCTTCATTTCATGTATTATTTTATTTCTCTTAATTTATTTCCATTCTTATAATACACCCTATGTATTGCCTCCTTTACCATATCTGGACTGTTTTTGATACTTTTCTGTAAAAAAAAAAAATACTGCAAGCCTCTTTCCTACCTTTCCTGTAACTAGTGTTCCAGATACAGATTTGCTGTATCCAGGACTGTATGTAAGCTTCTGAGCCTCCCCAAGCCTTTCTGTGTTGGGGGAAGCCTTCTAGCTTATCAGTGGGAGTGGTAAGCACTAGGTAACCTGTCTGCCACATAAGGAGTGGTTCTGGCCCAGAAATTGTAGTTATTGGCCGTTTGGGCAATCTTCCATCTCTCTCAACTTTCTGATTTGAAAGCCTGCATTTGCACTTGTTTCTGTCCTGTAACTCATCTAGTGCAGATACAGATTCTTAGTTTTAGCACTTAAATTTGCTTATTCATGCTCAGCACTTGTTCAGAACTTGTAAGCACTAAATAAGCTATTAATTACTATAGCACTCAAACTTCCTCATTACCTAGAGGAAAACAGTTTTTGTACTTACTTTTCTCACTTGCTTAGAGAAAAACAGCTCTTATACTCACTTTCCTCACTTATCTAGAGGAAAATAGTTTTTTATTCAGGCATGTCCAAGGGTCAGCTCTTAGTGTTCTCTCGTCTATCTGATGAATCTGGGCATCTTGGAGCAATGTAGAAATTGCCTCATGTACACAGACAACACTCTCCTCCTACCACCCAACACTACAACCTCTGAGAGATGCACTTATCTAGCCAAACTGGAGGTAAAACTCTCTCCAATCAAGACTGAACCTGACAGTCACGAGGAGAAGGTAAACATTTGCACCACACCACACTCATCACATAGTCTCACTAAATCTATACCACCAAAATCCACACATAGTAACACAAAAACATTCGCGGAGGCTCTCAATAATAATCTGTCTAAGAAACAGAGACCTCCAAAGCAGAAATGCAAGCAACCTCCGTCCCCCAACACAACCCAAATGACACATAGCCCATAGACTCAGTGTGACACTCAACCACAGCCAATAAGGCAAAACAATGTACCCAACACACTAGTCATAGGTGACTCTATAGTCAGGCACACTGATGTCCCACTCACCAGGCTAAACAAGGAGAAGGTTACTGTCAGCTGCCTGTTGGGTGCCAGTAATCGCCACATAACCCATGCACTCAGGTCACTCCACAAGTACAAATATGACTCTGTCATTGTTCATGTTGGTGTGAATGACCTGAGATGTACCTCCCTGGACTACATGAAAAGAGACATGGAAGAGCTCTCTGATCTTGTAGCCCAGGCAGGTATGACCCTAGCCTTGAGTAGCATCCTGCCATCGCCCACAATGATACCGCAGTACAAGGACAAAATGATTGACTTCAACAATTGGCTAAGCTTCTGGTGTCATTCTAAGGGGATCCAGTATCTGTCTGCTTGGGATGACATGGTCGACAGACCACGATGCTTTGCCACAGATGGCCTGCACCTGTCGCCCCTGGGTATTATGGATACTGGGTAAGGCTCTTGCTGCCCCTATAGTGCCTTTTTTAGGCAGGGTTCAAATAACAAATTCACCACCATAACAGGAACAGGCAAGCAAAAACTGAGGGTAATGCTAATCAATGCTAGAAGTCTAAATCTCAAAATGCACTCACTCGAGGCACTCCTTAAAATGGAGAATATCGATATCTGTGCAGTGACTGAGATCTGGTTCAAGGCTCCAGAGAGCACCCCTGTACTACCAGGCTATAACTCATACCACACTTTTTGGCCATGTAACCTGGACCGAACACCAAAGGCGGAGGTGTGTCCATATTCATTAAGGATATCCACACCTCCAGGCTAGTTGCTCAGCATAATGCATCCAAGGTTATCCAAGTGCAACTAACTCTGGGCAAAACTGCAATCCAAATTGTAGCTTGCTACAGATCCCCCACCATGCCCCAGGATTCCCACTCCTCTTTTCTTGATGTACTGGAAAATATTAGGGTTCAACCAAACACTCTAATAATGGGCAACTTCAACTACCCCACCATTAACTGGGAAAACTACTCGTGTACCAACTCCTTAGCTCAACACTTTCTGGAATTCATAAACTCCAGTGCCCTAGATCAACTTATCCACACCCTGACCAGGGGCAACAATATCCTAGACCTAATCATTACCAACATGAGTGACCGGTGTTCCACACCTGAAGTCAGCTCCTCGTTCGTCCCGATCTGACCATAAGCTTATCACCCTTGATATCCACCCCCCTCCCCCAATTAAGGAAAACAAAGTAAAACATTTCTCCAAAGTCAACTTCATGCTTCTTAAGACAGAAGTGGTGAACTTCATGGCACCCATGCAGATGGACAATGCAGTTACAACTGCTGAATCCTACACAAATGCACTCTATAAGCACTTACACAAGTTCATGGATCGTGCTATCCTCCAAAAAAAGGAAGCCAGTGTGGTGGTCCCCTGCCATAAACAAACTGTGCAACAAAAGGAAGAAACTGTTGCAAAAGAGAGTAAAATCCCATGAGTGGAGTAGCTCCCTGATCAGCCTTAGTAAGAAGCTGAGATCCCTTATAAGATCCTCCAAAGCTAGCTACGAAAAAAAATCGCAACTAAATCCAAGGACAACCACAAAGAATTCTATAGCTATGTCAGGAATCTAGATGGCAACACCCAGATCTCCTCTGAGTTACAGCACAAAGGCACGAAAATTACAGAATCAACTGTTATTGCCAACATCCTGGCAGATAGGTTCAGTGCTAACTTTACCCCCCTCTCACCCCCTAAAGGGCCCATATCTATACAGGAAGAATGGAGAGTTCCTGTAATCACAACTACGCAGGTAAAAGCTGCACTCTCTAAAGCCAAAAACACAGCATCCATGGGACCGGACAACATCCCAAGCTGTGTTTTAAATGAACTTCAGAACAAACTTGCTTCCCACTTAAGCACCATGTTCAATAATAGCCTCGCATCAGGCTTTGTGCCCACTGAATGGTGCACAGCAACACCACTGATCCCGGGAACTATTGACCTATTAGCCTGATGAGCCTGGTCTGCAAGGCCATGAAACGTATCATCATGGAACTCATAAACAAAGACATTGGTAACCTTCAAACTCTGGATCCCACCCAGTTTGGGTTTGTGAAAGGCAGATCATGCGTCCCGAACCTGATCGATTTCTTTGAGGCAGTCACCAAAGCCGTGAATGAGGGTAAGATGGTTCACACAGCCTATCTTAACTTGCCAAGGCTTTCAACACCATTCCCCATTCTGGAATTATAGCTAAACTCACTAAACTAGGTATGAATCCCTACATCACAAGATGGGTTGCCAACTGGCTCACTGACAGAACCCACACTGTAAAAGTTGCAGACTCCAAATCCGACCTCAAAGCAGTGACAAGTGGAGTACCACAGGGTTCCGTCCTGGGACCTCTCCTATTTGGTATCTACTTCTCTGAAGTACAGGCTAACACAGAAGGCCTCTGGCTAATGAAGTTCACAGATGACTGCAAACTAGGAGCCATAGTCAAATCCCCAAATGATGCGGACATCCTACAGAAGGGCCTTACTGAGACAGATGCCTGGTGTCAGAGCCATGGCCTCAAGCTCAATGCTAAAAAGTGCAGTGTCATCCCCTTTGGTAAAAACTCTGTACCCATGAACTACCACATAAGCAGCAATCTACTTAACACCAAATGCGTGATAAGAGACCTTGGGACCCAGGTGATAGTCACATCACCGCAGCAGTCAGGAAGTCCTTCTACGTGGCACACCTCATCATAAAAGGGTTCTCATCCAGGAAAAAAGAGGTCATTGTTCCCCTCTACTCGACACTCATTAGACCCATTATAGAGTACAATGCCCCTTTTGGAATGTACCTCACAAGACATCTGCAGTAGTTGGAAAGCCCACAGAAGTACCTCACAAAGGGGATTACTGGCCTCAAACAAATGCCCTACACTGACCACCTCAAAAAACTCCAGCTTTATTCCGTAGCATATCGCCTACTCTGAGGTGATCTCTGCCTAACATATAAAGCTATGTCAAACCCAGAGCTGTTGGACATGCTACACCTAAAGAAATCCCAATCCCTCCAAGCTACATGCTCTAAGGACCTAAACCTTGTCACCACAATAAACAGGACATGCTGAAGGTTAGATTCCTGTCCCAGAGAATTCCTATACTCTGGAACAAGCTACCCCACCTATGTCAAGCAAAGTTCTTCATTAGCACTCTTCAAGAAAAATCTTGATGAGTGGATGGGAAATAGGAAATACACCCTGGGGATCACTTCTGTGTCTCTGCTCGACAGTGACACAGGAAAATAACTTTCTTGGGTGGTGTAAGCCATGGTATCTTGTATCTACTTATGAACCTATGAACCTATAACCTCTCTTTATAAACATATCTGCCAATTTGAAAATTTCATTCTTTAAAAGATCTTCCTTATTACAAATTCTTGACAGCCTTAATAATTCATTATAGTGAAGGCAGCTATTGTATGGGGTGGATGGCAACTAGATACATGTAAAACTGGTTACCATCAGTAAATTTTCTATGTACTCCTGTTACGATGGAACCGTCTTCCTTGCCCTCTAACTCCAAATCCAAAAAATGCACCTTATTTCCTTGTTGTAAACCATCAAAACTGAGGTCAAATGGGTTCTGCTGCATCTCTAATATAAACTCATTAACCTTTTCTGCCCCTCCTTCACATACAAAAATTAAATCATCTATGTAACGAAAATAATTCTTGCCATGTTGTTTTATGAATTCCTGTCTAAACAAGAACATTATTTCAAAAAAAGACATAAAGAGGTTGGCATACATGGGGGAAAATTGTGCCCAAATGGCAGTCCCCTGTTTCTGTCTATACATTTTTTTATTATTAAGAAAGAAATTATTCTGCAAACAGAAATCTACCATCTCTGTTATAAAAGTAGAAAGAGGATTATCCCCTAAAAAATATGATATGGCAGATAAACCATCACAATGTTTAATAGATGTGTAAAGACTTTTCACATCAACACAATCCAGTACATCTCCCTCTTCCACTCAATACCAGCAATTTTTGCTAAAAAATCAAAACTGTCCTGTATATAGGAAAATGTTTTTTTTACACAAGGAGCGGTAGTCCATATTATGTAAAAAATAGTTACAGGCCGATACAATCGGTCTTCTTGGGGGCTCTCTTAAATTTTTGTGGATTTTTGGCAAACAAACAAATATCACTAATTTTTTTTATTATTACCTGCCAATTTAATTTCCACATCCTTCTTTGAGAAGTAGCTCAAACGTAGACCCTTCTGTAACAATTTATCATATTTTCCCATTGCTCTAGTAAGGCATGACTTTTCACTATTCTCATATACGTCTTGATTATTTAAATGTTCCATACACATCCTATGATACTGTATGGCATTCATTACAACAATTAGATTACCTTTGTCTGCTGGTTTAATTACTAGGTCTTTGTTATTTTTAAGCTCTACCATTCTTTGTAAGTTAAATTATAAGCAATAGATTTTTTATTTTCTAATACTTTCTCACATATATTACCTCCTTCAAAATTAACTATTGAGTTGAAATGGGAGATACTCTGGTTCTGGAAAGGAGGCATACATTTACTAACTACTAAGATACTAGAGGTATTAAGTAAACAATAAGCATTACATTTAAACATTTCATCATCATCACATTGCTGCTCACTATCTTCATTGCATGAAAACAAGCTTTCATCAGAAAATTCTTCAATTAAATTCATTTCACTATCATTCAAACTTGCTTTGTTAGAGAAAAAACATTTTAAATGTAATTTATGGACAAACTTAAAAATTTCTTGTTTAAAAACATGCGTCCGTGGTATAACCGTTGGGATGAACTTAAAGCCTAAATTTAAAACTGTATACTATTCTTGTGTTAAATTGCAGTTAGATAAATTCACTACATTTAAAATAACATCATTATGTGCATTACATGTTGAATTATTATAAATTTCTTACTATTGTACTGTCCATTTCTATAGTCCCTGTTGTAAAAGCCATTTGGATTATAGTCATTATTCCTGCTCCGTTTCTAACCCTGCCATTGTTGTCCTTCCTGGTTCCGAAAACTATTTTGATGCTCAAATGGTTGCTGTGGATGTGGTAAAGGTGGATAGTCCTCTTCAAAATTCTCTGTAGTATCGCTTAGACCTGAACCATCCGAAGAAGCAAACGACACTGAAAACCTTTGCTTCTTGTCACCATATTGCTTCCGTGGTTTGTCTCTGCGCTGATTGGTTGATGTTACGAAAGCTCATCCCCCCCTCATAGTCATTGACGTCTCTCACCAATTTCTTCTTTTTGTAGTTAACCAATTCAGCTTTCAGTGCGCTTAGTTTAGTATTAATTTTACTCAGAAAATTATTCACATTCACTGCCCCAATAGAGTTGGTAATAGTATTAGACAAAGTTACCAACTCTTGTTTTAGCTTTTTATGTTTTAATTCATCTGTTTATAGCAATATCTGTTGCCACTCCATTACACATTTATGTGAGGCTGCCAACCAACGGCCCTTGCACTGCTTGTCTGCAGGACAGCACTCATCAAATGGAGTACTTGGGTTTTTGACAAAACGGAGACCCCTTGGAGTAATGTCCAGCTCAATATACCTCTTCAGGCCCAAAATATTATAGTGCACATGGGTCTCTTTCTCTAGCAGTTTTTCAAATTTATTGCAGTTCTCTTTTCTCCACCAGAATGGTGGTCAGAGTTTGTCCCACTGCCATAAATGGATTAACATTGCATTTAGCTCTCTCACTAACAAATGTTTCAAATAAAGGTCCCAAATTTTTAGTTAATGTTCCAGTATCCTGGTTTGGACCTATAGCTGCTTGAGAATTCATGTAATGCTCCATTGTTCTTTGGGATGCCATCAAGGATCCCAAACCACCAAATGCTTCCAATGAAGAAACAGATTCATCCCTTAACACTCGGGGAATATCCACATTTGGATCCGAAGACACGACCGAATATAGCACAACACCACCACCACACTTCAATAGATGAACAACCAGGCTCCAAATGAAACACAAATCTTCCAGTAAAAACTATGCCCTATGGGACTTAATGGGGAACTGAATTGGAGAAGTTTGCTTTAAGGGATAAACAGTTTAATTAGTTAATTAATTATGCAATTGATGTACAGTGTGTATATAAGTTTGATGTTTGATGAGATTTGTATTCCAAGAAAGTGTTTTCACTGAGGCAGTAGAATTAAAACAGTTTTTACTGAAAGATTTGTGCTTTTTGTTAGGAGTTTAAATCACAAACTACGCTCAATGGAGGCACTTCTTACTTGGGAAGATGTTGATGTTTGTGCCATGAAATGTTATAATGCCTTCCACATGTTCAGGACATGAAATGAAAATGAAATAATCAAAGGAGGAGGTGCATCCATCTTCATAAAGACAACTGCACCACAAGACAGATTCAGCAGTATGACTCCCTAAGAGCTAACACAAGTCCAACTAACTGTAGGAGAAACCCCCTCCATGTCATTGATAGCTACAGGTCCACTAAAATGAACCATGAAAACCTCACAGTGCCTTTTTGGACCTACTTGAGTCACTCATAATACAGCCAAATACCCTAGGCATGGGTAACTTTAACTATCCTTCCATCGATTGGGATACATATATGATCTCAAACATGTCCACTCTAAGGCTTCTGCACTTTGTAAACATAAATGCTCTGGAACAGTTAGTCTGCACCCCTACAAATGACTAGAATGTCCTTGACCTAGTACTCAAACACATGGGAGATTGCTGCACCAGCCCATGTGTGAGACCCTCCCTGGTAAAGTCTGACCATAAATCAGTCATTTTCAATGTAACAATCATACCTGCCCCCTTAGGATCTAAAATGGGGAAAATTCTCTGCAAAGCAAACTATAGCCTCCTAAGTGATGGCATATATAGTTTCAAACCTACTGCCTCCACTGACATTAAAGGCTCTTATATGGAGGTGTACACAAATGCCCTGAATAAATACTTTTACAAGTGTATAGACTTAACTGTACCAGAATGGATCAAAATTTCTTATGAAAAAAAGCCACCCTGGTGGACATATAGCATAAATAGATTATACAACAACAGAAAGAAACTGATATCCAGGAATAAGAGGGAATGGTCTCAGCAGAACAGCACCCTCCATAACTTGAGCAAGCAAATTAGAAATTTTGTAAAGTCCTCTAAATCTAATTATGAAACTAGATTACTATCCATAGCTAAGGATAATCACAACACATTCTTTATCTATATCTGTAATGTAAAAGGGAAGGCCCGGCTTTGCACCAAATTCAGAGAGGACAGTATAATTTATACTGAACTAGAGGACATAGCCAACCTGTTAGTAGACAGATTTGGTAACAATTTTACACCCCCTATTTTCACTGATCATACCCCATGGCCTACTTGTCAACAGTTCTCTACCTATTATCTCTGAATAACCGGATATAACCACACTCAGCAATGCCAAAAACACAACCTATATGGGACCAGATAACATTCTAGGCTGCTTACTAAACAGTCTATAGCAAGAGTTAGCAGAAACACTGGGTACTCTCTTCAACAACAGTTTAAGTACTGGCTTTGCCCCGACAGAGAGGAAAACAGCAACCATAATACCCTTGCACAGAGTGGGTCCCTCAACCAACCCAGGTAAATATATACCTATAAGCCTGACCAGCCTTGTCTATAAGGACATGGAGAAAATCATCTTGGACATTATCAACAAGGACATTGGTGACCTTCAAACCCATCACCTGACCCACTCTGGCTTTGTCAAGTGCAGATCATGCTTGTTAAACCTAGTGGAATTCTTCAAGTGTGTCACCAAAGCCCTGGATGAAGGCAAATCAGCACATACTGCCCATCTTGACTTGCTCAAGGGCTTTAACACAATCCCCCACTGAGGCAACATTGTGGAATTCACCATCCTGGGGATTAACCCATACATCATTAAATGGGTAGCCAACTGGCTCACCAACAGAATGCATACAGTCATAGGTGGGAATTCCACCTCTGTCAGCAGACCTGTTACCAATGGAGTCTTATGAGGATCTGTGTTGGGTCCCCTACTGTTTGAAATGCATTCCTCAGAAAATCGGGCAGAAAAAGATGGCCTGTGGCTCAACAAGTTTGCTGATGACTACAAACTGGGAGCAATTACTGAATTCCCAAATGATGTTAACATAGTAGAAAATGTGCTTGCATGCATAAATGGTTGTTGCCAAAGCTACAGATTTACAGTTAACCCAAAATAATGCACGAGTCAAAGTCAAAAGTAAACTTTATTGTCATACAGATCAACACAGAGGAAAAAGTGTGTATCACTTCATGAAATTTCGATACTCAGGCTTGTACCATAAGAATGACACTTTACAGAAGGAAGATAGATTAAACTAATAAAAATTTAAGTAGTAAAAATAAAAATCAAAATAAGATACTAAAAATAAAGTAAAATATTGAAAGCTTTTTTTTACAGCAGAAACAAAACAAATACAAAAACAACAGGAACAGAAGACTCAGTAGAAATGTAAGGATATATAAAAAAACAATACTATAAATAAATAAAAGAGGCACGTATGTAAAAGTTGCCCACCACAAATATATGCCATACACTTACTGTTTGCAGTTTTCATAGTGCAGATAGAGATTTATAAAGTGAGCTATGCAGAGAGTTATGTAAATAACAGACATATTGCACATACATAATGTTTTACTCATTTAGCAGGTTAGGTTATAGGTTTGTTGTTCAGCAGTCTGATAGTCTGTGGGAAGAAGCTGTTATGGAATCTGGATGTCCTGCAGCTAATGCTTCTGTAGTGCTTCCTTGTTGGCAGGAGTTTGGGCAGTCCATAAGCCAGATGGTGTATATTCCTCAATATTTTTCAGACTCTACAATAGCATTGATTTGAATATATCTCCTGTAGGACTATTATCCCTTTGGGCAAAGCAGAAGTGCATGCAAATTGCACTATTAATAATACCCTCCTATGTTCTAACTCAATGGTAGAGATTTGGGAATGCAGGTTGATGGCAACCTCACCTTAGATCATCATGTGTCCACAGTGATAATGAAGGCCCTTTACGTTACACACATCATAAGTGAGGGCAGAGCATCAAAGACTAATGATGTTATAACTCCACTGTACTCTTCACTAATCAGACTAGTAATAGAGTACAATGCTGCCTTTTTCATGTAGATCTCCAGATACCTGCAGCAGCTGGAGAGGCCTCAGTGGTTTCTCACTAAGAAAATCCAGGGACTTCCAACACATTACCTACATGGACAGACTGAAGGCCCTGTCACTGTACTCTATTGTATAGACTGCTGACAGGCAACTTGTGGCTGAACTACAGAGCATTCTTGAACCCTGCCTTAATGGAAATGCTGCACCTCTGCAAATCACATGGGACAAGAGTAATTCACTCTATGGATCTTAACCCAGCCTGCAACATCAACAGGACATCCTGGAAACACAGATATGCCTCCCAGAGATTGCCAGTCTTATGGAACAAACTCACAATTAACATGAAACTGAGCTCCTCAAGGACCCTGTTTAAGTGTAACTGGTCACAATTGGATGGGAAAGCATAGATTTATCCCTGGGGTTTCACTTATGTCACTCTTAGACTTGGTCAACCAGTGCTGATCATGGATTTGCAAATATGGACAAGATATCCTGGTCTATAAGGGAACAATGGTACAACTTGGGTAGGCTTGACAAGACCCTAGGTTCATTAGCCTTGTAACCTTCTATGAACCTATGAACCTTAGGCCATTATGGTAGTAGCCTTGTATGAACCTATGCAGCCTTGCCAACATTTTTTCACATGCATGGGCTGCTGATGTCATGTACTATAAGTTCAGCTGCCATCTTGCAAAAGTCAGACTTGCACCATGATACTTGCTTTATGTACTGTGTTCTGTAGTCTGTGTACATAGATAGATAGGGGTTCTACTCTCACTGAAGTCAACTTTGTGTGCTGTTGCTCGACATTACAAAGAGACCTTTACAACAGCATGTGGGACACTGTTATTATCATATTCTCAATGGACATTGCTGTCATCAACTATATCAGATGCAATCATCCCACCAGGGCATGGTCAGACACTGGCCTGGAGACCAGGCAGATCTCACCTCATCCTGTACCAGATGACAGTGACATGGCTTTTAATTTATTAATCTATCCACATACATCATGCCATGGTTTGTAGGCCCTGTGCTATCTTCCTGAGAATGGCCTGTGGTCTCTCCAGCTGCTGCACGTGACTTTAGAGGTTCATGCAAAAGACAGCATTATACTGTATTACTGTTCTGATGAGGTTTGACTACAGTGTCATACAATCCTAAGATCGGGATATGATGACGTGACTTATGTTGTGCAGCATATGTTTTTTTCTGGAAGATCATTAAAGAGAGAAGTTAGAAAGTAATGATACACATTGCAGTTTCTGACATCAACACCCTTACATGAGCATTAACTATAATGTTGTGAAAAGTTGATGCTATCAACTGTCTAACTTTCAAATCCAATGTAAGTCAAAGGTACAATGACCAGTTCAATAACACAAATGCAGATATACTAGGCACTAAGTTAGCTATGCATCCTAAGCATCAGACACAGCTTTTGTATCCCTGAATCCAAAAGACAGAAATCAGGGATATGGCACAGTTATGATCACTTGCACAGAGTGTTGTGGGGGGAGCGGGGGCTAGACTGGCACAGAAGGTTGGTGAGTGTGTGTGTGAGCAGGAAGGGGAAGAAGGCAGACACTGGAATAAAACAACAAATGGCCACTGATACAAACTCAGTAACTGTTGTGTGTGTGTTTGTAGGGGTCCTTCAGATGAAATGAGTGTGAGTGTCTGTATGAACACAGCAAAACTCTGTGCTAGCTCTATGTCTGAGTTTGCTGGACAGATGTGAGCCATGTATGGTAGAGGTGGTAGTTCTTAGTTGTTGTCCCCGACCATGAGAACTGGTAATGCCAGATGTTGCACTGGTACATTCACTCCCACAGTCATACGCAGTGCTGCTACCTGAACATGACTGATGTCTGCTGGATGAGCTCCCTACATGGGCATTCCCAGGACCATAACCTCATGGCCTGCCACATCTAGGTGCTGACATCAGACTCACTGATGGAGTAGTGGAACTACTGCCACTATGGGAGCGTGATCAGTCACTGCCATGTTGGCTGACAGCAGATGATGTGGCTGACCTATGCCCATGAGGATGCTGTTCCGCTCCCAGCAGATGTTCCATCACAGACACTGCTCGTTCCATGACAGACACCCCTCGGTCCATCACAGATACCCCTTGTTCCAATGTATCATACATCCAATTCTGTGAACTGGCAACATGTTGGAGTCAGTCACTCATGTCAAACTATGCCACGTCCACAACCCTGAGCATTTGTCTGGAGCACCTATGAGAACATGCCTGTGCCTCCATGACTGCCCTAAACTTACATTAAGTAGCGTGGGAGGTGACATCTGCACAAGATGAAGAAGAGACAGCAGGCCCCCTCCAGACATCCTTATCTATCCTCCTGTGTGGCACCTCCCTTACAATTTGGCTATGGACAGACTCAACAGGCACTGAAGCTGCAGTAGCCACACTTCTCTGATCAACGTCCTCACCCTCCACCTATCCAATGTCTGCAGGATCAGTAGACTGGGAAGGTATAGACCTACTGGCTGTGTCTGATGGAAATGCAGGGGATGGCTATATGTCAACCTCTGTGTCAGATTCAACCTGTGCAACCTCTGACTCTGCCTCAGTTTGGCTGCAATCATCATCAGAGTCTGTGGATCCACTGACATAGGATGGCACAGGGCCCACACTCCCACTCTCATGATCACCTGTGATAAAAAGCATGAAACACAGGAATACATTAATATCTTTACTACTATAGTGCAATATATGTTAACAAACTAACATTGCTGTTTCTATTACAGAAAGTAGAGCAATATACACAACGTGCCTGAGATCAAAATCACAAACTACAATATTTCGTTAAATTGGTCAGCACTACTGACATAAAAATACTTGGCTTTCCATCTGCAGAAGATACAGTTACCCCTGTATATGTTCATTAATAGTATCTTGAACAAGAATGTGGTTGACAACTCGAAATTAAGCTTAACTGTAGCAATCTTCAATCCCCCAAAAAACAAGACGTGATACAGAATTAACTTATTAATTTCAATTGTTTTACTATACAACAGTATTCAATTGCTGAGATATCAAAGCTTACCTGGAAGCGCCTCCTAGGATGTGCTTGCTGTCTCAGAAGGTGTTGCGCCCACATCCAGAACAAGCAATCCTGCACTCTCCTGGGAGCTGCCTGGATCTCTCAGATTGGTCAGGAACTCTTCATTGAAGGTTAGTGGTGGTTCTCTAGCAGGCCCTCCCCTGGTAACCATTTGGTCATAGAATACTTCAGCTGCTCACCTCCTTGCAGATATTATCATGTCAGTGGCCCTGTGGTGCACCTGTTCTTATGCTCTGCCATGGCCTTCCATGGCACTGAAATCATGAAAGATCTGCTGCCATATTCACATCTTAAGTGCAATATCTACCTATCCCCTTTCCAGGAGAAAATCACCATGTTGTCATAACCCATCTACTAAGACTTGACTTTCCACATCAGTGAAGGGGGTGTCTCCCTAGACTGACATGCTTAAGTGACATACTTGTAGGTATCCAAAAAGACAACAGAAGTATAATAGGCATAAATATCACATAACTACAAAATAACTGTTTCTAGATAAAACAGAAAAGGTAGCCCATCAGTATTACCCACTGGCGAAACATAGAACAGTGTACAGATGTGAAATACTAACAACAGGCAGGATACAAAACAAGGAGAGTAACAAGAGCAAAATGTCCTTGCTTGTGCCAAAACAGGACGTCACTTCTGCTCCCCACCCAAATGAACACTCCATTCTTGTTTGTGCCATATCAGTAAGTGACCTCTGCTCCCCACCCAAAAGAACAGTCCATTCTTGTTTGTGCCATATCGGTAAGTGACCTCTGCTCCCCACCCAAAAGAACAGTCCATTCTTGTTTGTGCCATATCAGTAAGTGACCTCTGCTCCCCACCCAAAAGAACAGTCCATTCTTGTTTGTGCCATAACAGTAACTCATCCTTGTCCCCCCAAAGAACAGGAAAATGACCTATTCTTCTAACAAAACCTCCTTGAAATGCTAAAAGTGCTTTCAAAGGACCAGTCACTTACACATTTGTACATATTTATTACACATCATTCCATTTTCATGTATTGTCAATCATGTGTACCTCTGAAATGTCTTGACAAACAGGCCCTTGCCATCAGTACACTTCTAACTAATGCATACAGATAAAAAAGTGTAAAAGCCTTTGATTCACACTATTCTTAAATACATTCCAGCATATAAGGTATGTAGGTGACAAAATTGGAACATACCTGCTAAGGTTCGGTACTCCTATGTACAGATATATCCTGAAAAAAGCTTTTTTGCAGTCTTTCAAACATATACAACTCCCCTCACCATCAGTTTGGCTAGTTACACATTTGACTCTTTATAGTGGTGTATTATTAATGGATTGCCTCTGTCTTTGTCTTTGTTTCACAGATGCAAATTACAGCATAAGGAGTTGAACTGCATGCTAATCAACCAATCCAACACTGTGGAGCTATTCAATAAACTATAAAGCATCCTTGTAGACCACATGCTGTTTTTTCCTGTGGATGTCAAAACTTTTGGAGCCAAATGCTGCTGCTGCTACCAATAGACCTAGGCCAAGAAGGATAAGAGTTTGCAGGACATATTTAGTTTATTACAACCTACATAATGTGGAAATTGTAGAGCACTACAGGGTGGACACAGGCACATTACAGGAACTCTGCAACCTCTGCCGCACTCAACTTAGAGACAGAGCCAACTGAGAAGAACCATTCCCAGTGGAAACTAAGGGTATATGTAGCCTTTGAAATATTAGCTAAAGGTACTTTTCAAAGACCAACAGGTATCATGCTGAGGGTGTCACAGACATCAGCATCCAGGATCCTCCATCGATTCCTGGATGCTATGCTCCAACATGCCAGTGAGCACATATATTTTCTCTGTAGTTCTGAGGAGAGGGCCAGAAATATGCAACATTTCTACCAGGTAGGAGACCACCCTGCAGTACTGGGTGCACTCATGTAGAAATGAAGGAACCACCTGGGAAACAGGGTAGATACTACATTAATAGAAAGGGCTACCAGTTTATCAACTGCCAATTCATGTGTAATGCCAAGGGAATCATCTTGAACATGTCTGCTGGCAACCCTGGCAGTTACCATGACTCACATATCTGGCACACCTCCCAACTGTACCAGATGTTTGCTAGGAGATATCCCAAAGGGTCATCTACTTGGAGATGCAAGATATGCACTAGAACTGTGACTGATGACACCCATCAGAAATGCACACACACCCACAGAAGAACACCATAATGAGGCACATGCTCAGACCAGAAATGTCATAGAGCATGTGTTTAGTCTGCTTTCATGTTTCCAGTGCCTAGATACATCTGGGGGTTCCCTGCAGTACAATCAACATACATGTACAGACATCTTCACAGTATGTGCCATGCTACACAATATAATCTTGATGAAACAGCTGCAGCACGATCAGCAAATGGAAGGGGCACTCACCACCAATGCCAAGGTCACCACAGCCTCAGGCAGATGAGGAGTCAGAGGGGGAGCCACCAGCTGCTGTAGGTGTAGTCAGACATAGGCATGGTCAGCATGCCCTTGCATTGGCTAGGAGACAATGCATAGCACACTCATTCACCACCTAGGGACCTAAAACCTTCCTCCACTCACATACATATAGTAATATTGATGCCAGGTAACTCAAACAACCTTTACCTCTCCATGTATTGTCTGTGTACTACTTATGTCAGCCCTGGTCTAACACTTTGGTAACTGTTGCATCTACAAGGTAAGTCCTGAACCTGGAGTGTGTTATTTAATAATAGTATGGCATACCCTTGTATTTCATCACTTGTTACAGTAACCAAGTAAAAGGTGTGAGATTTGTACAAACATTACCCTCACTTGTGGCAGTAGAGGCTTAATGGACATATATGTATCCATTAGTAAGTCATAGGCCTCAAGCATCAAGGATTCACACAGTCATACCTCTCAAAAGTACTGATGATGACTGCACTCTCAGTTTAGCAACATACATTTGTACTAGAAAATCATTGCATAGAGAAGTTAGAAAGTAATGATGCACATTGCAGTTTCTGACTTCACGACCCTCACATGATCAAACAGGCAGGATGCAAAACAAAGAGAGTAACAAGAGCAGAATATCCTTGTTTCTGCCATAACAGTAATTCACCTTTGCCCCCTCAACAGAATAGTTGTACCCATGTATGTGCCATAATAGTAACTCACCTCTGCTCCCCCACAAAAGCACAGTCTATGTATGTTTGTGCCATACAATCTGCCCTTCAGTTATTGGCAAATGCATTTCATATTATTGCCAGTTAATATCCTCACACATTTTAAGGCCAATGATAAAGCATGGCTTACAGACCCCATGTCTCACAGTAGTGGTCAGATAACTGATGAATAAACAGAAGACACAGAAAGGTAGACAGAGTTGTATATTTGCAAGCAATAATCATAACAGGTTGTGTGATCACTAAGTGCACTATTTCCAAATATAATAATAAATCAGTTCATGGATGAGTACGAGGCTAACTGCTTTTCTGGGCCATTTTAATCCTAGCCAATTGAGAATGAAACCCTAAACCTGGTCCCATTGGTGGTTTATGGCTTGACATCAGTATAAATTCCATTGCAGCTGGTTGTGTGATGAATGACTTCAGTTCTTTGCTGCTAAGCTGCTTGTGTGGCAAAGAGGGATAAGGTACCCATCCTGTTTTCTGAAGGTACATCGGAGTGAGAGTTGAAATCCAGACCTATGTAGACATATCTCATGTCTACTAACATTTTCTTCTGCATATGTCATAGATTGCTTTTCCTCATTTCAACTATTTCTCCCTTTTCTATTTTTTTTCTTTTCTTTTCTTTTCTACTAAATAATACTAAAACCTAACAAAGAAAACACGGTTTGCAAACAAATGAATAGGAGTTTGGATGTTAATGAAACAGAACCTGTGAACTGTGCACTGCTTACTTGCATTTCCAACCTTGACAGACCTACATGTAATACTTTGTAAGTGTAAACTGACACACCCACCTGATGATGTAGCCAATCCATTCCATAAACACAAACATTGAGGAAGTGCCTACATGATGTAAACATTCCTACATGGATCCAACTTTTTTTGGGATTCAGAAATTCTTATGAGTTCAGACTTTACTTGCATCTTCACCATGCTGACAGCCCTGAATCTACATGGTACTTACTCAATTCAAAATTTTTCCATGGACATGGTAAAAAACACTGTGTACGCTTTACTGAATGCCTTCAATATCTCTGCCTAAACAGTAATGCTTATTTTTTCTCATTTTCTTATATATATATTTTTTCCATACCATAATACTCTCTTGTATTATTCTCTGAATTGCCTTCACATTTCTATAAATTTTCCCATACTTGCCTTACTCTTCCTTCATTACATTATCCTGGCATTGTTAAAAAACACATTCTATATTTCTTTTTTAAATAAAATCCGCCATTAAGACCAGTTTTTATAGAAGTCCTTCATGGTTATATGATCCTTCCATAACTGTAGTACTTCCCACTCTCCAGTTTCATCTCATAATTTCTCATTTATTCTTTTTTATTGTATTTCCTTTTTTAATGTACTCCATGTTTCCATCACCTCTATCCATATTGCTAAATGTCTGAAAAAACAGTCACAATGGTATCACAATCTACTATTCTCAAGCCTTCTGATAATGCAAAATAATCAATTTTAGATCCAGGTGCTCCCCTTCTATAACTCCATTGACATTTGTTCCACACAAATAATTTACCACATTGTATCACTTCCTGTATTTTTTACATATTTCTCCTTCTTTTTACATATTCTCCTTAAATCACAATTAAAGTCCCTTGCAATTATAATTTTCATATTAACCTAATATTTGATGAAACAGATTCTCTTTCTTTGCTAGTCAGATATTCATATAATGCTATATTATATACATATATATATATATATATATATATATATATATATAGATATATATATATATATATATATATACATACATATATATATATATATATATATATATATATATATATATATTCATATATATATATATATATATATATATATATATACATATATATATATATATATATATATATATATATATTCATATATGCTATATTTCATACAAATATATATTCCTATAATTCTATAAACATGTTCTCTCCACCTCACATTCACAAAAGTTAATCTTCCTGTCCTTAGTAATGTTGCAGCTAGTATCGCCACTGTTTTTTATACAATAAAGCCACTTCAGAACAACTTTCACTTCCTAAGTTCATTATTATATTTCCTCCTCACAATTTGTTCTGTTTGCAGTCTTTCTTCACTTGTCAGGAATCTTATATCCTTCAACATGATAACATCCACATCATAATTAGCACATCATTCCAGTATCCCTATCCTTTTTACAATGTTAACAATACTGCCCACACTTACCAAAAGTACTGTAAAATTATGTTTTCCTTCTTTTTAAGTTTAGGGAAAGTATTTTAACATTTCCATTTTCTTATTTTTACTCTTTCTCCAAATGGATATTTTTCCTGGGTTTATACACAAATAATCCTTTATTTTCAGAATCAGATTTTTCACTGGCCAGACCTTTAAAAAATATTAGTGTCAACCTCTCTTTCTCTCTGCCTGCATGCACTCTCTCTCTCGCCTCATTTTCCCCTCCATATATTTTTTCTCTTCTACAGTTTCTTCTTCATTGAGTTCACCCTCTCTCCCAGCCTGTTGTTGTCCTTCCTCACATATGTTTTCATCCTTTTCTTTATTTTTCATTATTTACTGTTTGCTCTAAATGTCCTTTTTTTCACACAACATGCATTCAGGCACACATCTTCCTGTATGTTATTTCTCCCCTCACTGGTTGCATTTTACATTGTCATAATCATTAATTAAATGAGAAAAGTCCCACAAAAGAAACATGGTTTTGGCTAGCCAGCATATCTTAGTGTCTCTGTATGATCATGCATAAAATTAACACTTGGCAAGTTTATCACCATGCTTTTTTAACAGCTTCCGACCTCAACCCTCCATTTTATAAGTTTCTGTCATCCCTGACTTTTACAATGTTGTGAACAGTTTCATACATCCTGTATGCATTTTAACATCCTCTTCTTCCAGTCAATCAGTTCAAAACTGCAAAATAACATTTTTAACATTTACGTTACTACCTGAAAACAAATAATTGTTTCACAGATAAATGTCCTTTTTGAAATTTCATCATCAATTCCTCAGTTTCATCTGACCCTGTCATTCCTAAGTACCTTTCGCAACATTCTTCCCCCAAGCCTTCAACAAATGGGCACCTGTACCACAAAAAAAGTATGCCCCATACATAGCTCTCCACTTTGTCTATGTGGCATCTTGAGATGCCTGATTTTGTCTAATAAGTCATACAACATTATTCTGTTGTCATTAATCACTAGTATGTTGACTCTGCAAAGTCATGACAATGTGTGTACAATTGTACATTTATCTTGTGAAGAAGTGGATAGATATGGTGCTCTCCCACAACCCTCCGGCAAATTCCTGTCTTCTTTCCCCTGTGTCTTTCCCTCTGCTTGCCAACCCCATTTTCACCATGGTCCTATCCAACCCTTTCCACATGTTTAATCTGATCAAAAATAGTTTCACATACAGCACACAGGGCCAGAAAAGGCCAATGGACAAGCCTTCAGCATTTGCACAGAATTTGGTATAGCACAGCAATGCTGACTGACAGTAAACGCTGTTTAACATCTTATTGCAAAAGATTTCAATTTAACCTGCAGCAGGCCTGTTACTTTTGTGCAAATATGCTTAAATATATTACACAATCGGAATACAGAGTAAAGGCAAACTAAAGGCAGCACAGTGCAACAGATAATGTAGCAGTTCTTAGGCTGTTGGATGTTGGAGTTCCTATGTGGTAGGTTGAGATAATTACCGTGTTTGTAGTCTGATGTTTTTGCATAGTATCATGGGTTCAGTTACAGCTGTATGGCAATGTATTACTTCATAACATTTCATATTCCTATTATATATTTAATTGCAAATATCTTTTTTTTCTCTTCATGTAAACATTCCCTTAACATAACACTGGAATAGTGCAGCAAGACATCATTTTCAAAACAGTGCAGAGCCAACAGGGAGACTTATGAGGCTAACCTTATCTTAGTCAGGTACACAAGTTTATGACCCTCTCCTACCCCTTATTTGAACTTATAGCAAGTGCTTTATTGTACAAAGCCTGTCAGGTTAATGACAATTTAATAAATAAGTCTAAAACCCCCGTAATGCGATGAGCAACTGTATTAAATACAGGACTGCTCAGTGTAGTATGTGTTTCTGAATACCTGTCAAAGTCTATGCTAGGAAATAAAATACATTATTGTACAGCACAACACTATTTATTACTGTGTTAGTACCACCAGGCTAGTGGCCTCTTTTCAGGGGAGACCTGTTGCAGTATTCATACTACTAGGGGAAATTGGGACATGGCATCAGGGAACTTCCCTTACTTTTTTCGGTAGGTACTATGAGATTTTTTATATTCACCTGAGCTCCCACTGACTCAAACAGATAGAACCTCTGTTTAATGTTGCTTCTGAAAAACAACACATTCAGGGGTGCAGCATTCCCCCTTCCCCATGACAGCAATTGATGCACCTTGTGCAGGAATAAAATCCACAGCCTCCTGCTCCAAAGGTGAGTTTGTTACCTGTTGCAGCACTGATACTAAATCACCATTAATTGTCATGAAAATTTAACACGCTTACAGTGAATACACTTGACCCCAATGCACAACAGCATGTTTTAGTTTCATATGCATGAACTGCCCGAGACGCATTAACAAAAATAAATGTTGAATCATGTCTAGAATAGTTGAAATTACCAAAGTGTTACTTACAGTTTCTGTAATTTCAGTCATTGCACAAAGTCCAAGGGACTTCTGAAAAATTAATTTATCATAAGAAAGCTACAAAGAACTACAACGGTATCAACATACTTAATTTTCAGAATCACAGCAAGTAGATAATTATTTATTTTTCAGAATCACATCTATTGCATTTTTTGCAACCAGCTGCCCATAATTTGAGATTGCTGAAGTTGTAAGAAATGGAAACTTGAACTGGCTTGATGCTTTGGACTGCATTTTTTGTGATAGGGTATCTTAATCGCTTCTGTCAGCCCAATGATTTCAAATAAACACATTTGTAGCTGATCACTGTATTTTAACCATAAATACATGGCTTTCATTAAGATTATAAATTAATTTATAATGAATACAACCATTTCTCTTTTACCCAAATGATCATTTTTATGTCCCATTCATATTGCAAGTTGCTTAATTTTTATCACTGGTAATAACTAGTCCTCCTTCATTTCTGATTACTTAACTCACTGCTCACTGATGCAGAAATGCTATTTGCTTATAATGCTTTATGAAAGTCACAGAAAATGTGTCCTTGAAGTATTTTAATGATTTATAGATTTTACAGAGCAGGTATTTTCAAAAAGACAATTTACAGTAATATGTGTGGAGAATATTCCTAGGCTCATAGTTTGCTACTAGGTGATTAATTAGTTAAGGTTTTTTTCAGATTAGTCACTGTAATCTAACTGTTACAAACAGCTAGTAAGCCCACCATATCGATAAGGGACAAGTTGGTAGGCCAGGGTAAATTTACAGTTTCCCAACGATATTTCTAAGTTAGATTTGAATATAGTGAAGGGCATACCTTGCTTTACAGAAAGTGATAGTTTGTACTAGAGATAGAGAATTCTTTGAAACATATACCAATCGTAATAAGTCCTATTGATGTCACAATATAAATTTAGGTACTTGACTTTGTATTTGTCTTACTACTGCTTTTGCAAATAAGCAGTTGATCAAGCAGGACTGGATCTTTTGCAACTTTGTAGGGCAGGTACAGACCACCGTGTAGGTGTTTCTAGGAGACAGAGAACACAGGGTTTTAGACATTCTGAGTAACAAAGGGAGTGCATACCTGATATTTGTTCAGTGAGAAACCACTGGGGTTTTTGGATTAGAAGTCTGTAGAGGTTATAGATCACAGATGTAAGTTAACGCAGACAACTGAATCTCTGAACGGTTAGTGACCTGCTTCTTGTAACTAAATGGTAAAATGGCTTAGGTTCATAGATGTGTACAGGGCTAATGGCCCTGGAGTCTTTACAAGCCTAGCCCATAGGATTACCCTGGCACTGTGTCACCGGACCTTACTTCCCAGTGCCTTTGTCGAGTAGAGCCACTGGAGTGATCCCCGGAAATTTTCTATTTCCCATCCATTCATCAAGATTTATTTTGAAGAGGGTCAGTGAGGTGCTCTGTTTGACATGTATGGGAAGTCTATTCCATAGCATGGACAGTCTCTGGATTATGAATCTGTCCCTCCAGCTTGTTCTGTTGATTGTGGTAATGAGGTTGAGGTCTCTGGAGCATGTGGTGTGGAGGGATTGGGATTTCTTTAGATGTAGCATTTATAACAGAGCTGGGTCAGACATGGCTTTGTAAATCAAGCAGAGATCACCTCTAAGTAGGTGATATGAGACAGAGAACAGTTGGAATTCTTTGAGTCTGTCCATATAGGACAAGTGTTTAAAGCCTAGGATCTGTTTTGTGAGGTACTTTTGCAGCCTCTCCAGTTGTGTCAGGTGTCTAGTGAGGTACATGCCAAATGGGGCGTTGTACTTGATGATTGGCCTAATGAGGAAAGAGTAGTGGTGGTCAAAAGAGAGGTTGCTGTCAACCTGTGTTCCCAGATCTCTTATAACACCTTCTGTCTTCCGTGGACTACCATCGATGTGGTAATTCATGGGAACCAGATTTTTCCTAAAGGGGATGGTGACACATTTTTTGGTACTGAGCTTAAGGCCATGGTTCTGAAACCAGTCATTGGTCTCAGTGAGGCCTTTCTGTAGGATGTCAACATCACTTGGGGAGTTAATAATAGCTTCCAACTTGCAATTGTCTGTGAACTTTGTCAGCTAGAGTCCCTTTGTGTTGGCCTGGATTTCAGAGAAGTAGGTACCGAACAAGAGAGGACCTATGACTGAACCTTGTGGACTCCACTCATGACTGGTCAGTTACTTTCACACTGTGGGTTCCATCTTTGAGTCAGTTTGCAGCCCACATAGTGATATAGGGATTGATGCAAAGCTTAGTGAGTTTTTCTATGATTCCTGAGTGGGGAATTGTATCAAAGGCATTGGCCAGATCAAGGTAGGCTGTATGAACCACCTTGCCATCATCCACAGCTCTGGTGACTGACTCAAAGAAGTTGACCAGGTTGAGCAGGCATGATCTACCATTCACAAAACCAAACTGTATGGGATCCAAAGTTTGGAGATTCCCTATATCCTTGTTTATTAGGTCCATGATGATGTGTTCTTTAGCTTTGCATATCAGACTTGTCAGGCTAATGGGGGTGATAGTTCCCAGGGTCTGTAGTCGCTCCTCCTTTGTGGAGAGGGATGACTGTAGCAGTGCGCCATTCGGTAGGGACAAAGCCTGAGGTGAGGCTGTGACTGAACAGGGCACACAGATGAGGTGCCAGATAACTCCGTAGTTCATGTAGAACGCAGCCAGGGATATTGTCAGGTCCTATAGAAGCTGTATTCGTGGCCTTGGACAGTGCTGTTTTAACCTGTGCAGCAGTAATACTGGGTGCCTGGCAATCTACTGGTATTGTGATTGGTCCTTTTGTGGGGAAGAGAGGGGTAAAGTTGGCACTGAATCTGTCGACCAGTATATTGGCAATATCTGTTGGCTTGGTATAGGAGGTACCATTGTGCAGTAGCTCAGAGCATATCAGGGTATTGCCGTGGAGATTCTTTATATAACTATAGAAGGCCTTGTGGCTGTCTTTACTATCTGCTGCAATTCTGTTTTCATAGCTTGCTTTAATGGATTTGATGAGGGATCTCAACTTTTTGTTGAGGCTGATGGGTCTATATTATATGTTCGAAGTTTGAAAACTTTGAATGTTAAATAATCGAATTTAAATGTTCGAAGTTTCAAACATTGAACATATAATAAAAAAAACAAAAAACAAATGGAACATACCTGACTTGTGTAGGCGGGGTACACCCCCCTGCATCCCCCACGCCCCCGCTCTTTAAATATACCAACTCTGAGACTGCACCATAGTGTGATAAAGGGAAGATTTCCCTTACTGCACTTTAGTGCAGTCTTGGAATTGGTATATTTTAAGTGCATGGGGTGTGCCTACAGCAATTAGTTTTGGGTTTGCTTTTTTTTTTGTTGTTTTTTTTTTACATATGTTCAAAGTTTTATACCTTCGAACATTTTAATTGATATTTTAATGTTCAAAATTATAAAACTTCTAACATGTGATATAGACCCAAGGCTGATAAGGGAGTTTTTCCAGTCTTGGGACTTCACCTTATTTTGCATCAATTTCCTCCTTCTGTTGTAGAGTTTGTTTATGGCAGGGGACCACCAGATTGGTTTCCTGTTTTTGGTGGAGAGTGTCTTGGTTCTGTTGGGTATGGTGAGATCCATACATTTCTGTACGTGTTTGTACAGTGCATTGGTGTATGATTCAGCAGTCATGCAAATATTCTCCATTTGCATGGGTGCCGTGAAGTTAGCCACCTCTGTTTTTCGGAGCCCAAAGTTAGCTTTGGAGAAGTTTTTCATGGTGGTTACCTTTGTGTGGGTGGGGGGGGTGAGAGGGATGTGGATTTTCAAGATGATTAGTTTGTGGTTGGATCCAACTATGGAGGTGTTGACTAATGGTGTGGGGCAATGGTTGCACATGTTAGTAATGACCAGGTCAAGGATGTTGCTACCTTTAGTGGGGATAAGAACGGGCTGGTCCAGGGCACTGGAATTAATGAATTCCAGGAAACGTTGGGCAAGAGTACTGGTACATGAGTAGTTTTCCCAGTTAATGGAGGGATAGTTAAAGTTGCCCAATATGAGAGTGTTAGGTTGGACGCTAATATACTCCAGGGTGCTTAGGAACTTGTCTTGGGACATGGTTGGGGACCTATAGCAGGTTACGACCTGACTCACTGTCTTACTCAATGTTAGCTGCACCTAGAGTATCTCTGATGCGTTAGTCTGGAGGTGTGAGCATCCTTTATGAATATGGAAACACCACCACCTTTGGAGCTTAGGTCCAAGTTTTGGGGCCAAAAGGTGTGGAATGAGTTATAGCCTGGTAGTGCAGGGGTGCTTTCTGCTTCCTTGAACCAGGTCTCTGTTATAGCACAAATGTCGATGTTCTCCATTTTAACGAGTGCTTCAAGCAAGTGCATTTTGAAATTTAGACTTCTAGCATTGAGCCAGCATGACCCTCAGATTGCATTTGTTTATAGCTGTTATGGTGGTAATTTGGTCTTTGGAACACCACCAAAAAAGGCACTATTACCGTGGCAAGAGCCTTGGCCAGTATCTGGAAGTCCAGGGGTGACAGATGCAGGCCATTTCTGGCAAAGCGTCGAGGTCTGTCAATCATGTCATCCCAGGCAGACACATATTGGATCCCCTTAGAATGACACCAGAAATTTAGGCAATTGTTGAAATCAATCATTTTCTGCTTGCACTGTGCTATCATTCTGGGTGATAGTAGGAGGCTGCTCAGGGCTAGGGCCTTACCCGCCTAGGCTAGATAATCCAGCAGCTCCTCCATGTATCTTTTAATGCAGTCCAGGGAGGTAAGTCTCAGGTCATTCACACCCACATGTACAATGATAGAGTCATATTTGTACTACTGTTGAGGAACCTGAGTGAGTGCATTATGTGGCAGATCCTGGTACCTGACAGGCAGTTGACTGTTACTTTCTCCTTATTCAACCTAGTGAGTGGAACATCAGTATGCCTCACTATCAAGTCACCTATGACTATTTTGTTGGGAATGCTGTTTTGCCTTACGGGCTTCGGTTGAGTGGCACACTGTTTAGGAGAGTTATGTGTCTCATGATTAGTGTTGTGTTGTGGTGGTTGAGTGTGTTTCTGCCTTGGAAGTCTCTGCTGCTTGAGTAGATCTGTATTGAGACCCTCAGCGAAGGTGGGTGTGTGGTTTGTGTTTTCATGTGAAGACAGTGCTGGTGTGTGTTCTGGACGGCTATGTGTTCCATGTGGTGTGGCATAAGTGTTGACCTTCTCCTCTTGACCAGCTATCCCGGTCTCAGCTGGAGAGTGCGTGGCTACCAGTTTGGATATATAAGTGCACCTCTCGCAAGTCTGAGTGTTGGGAGGTAAAAGAAGAGGGTTGTCAGTGTACATAAGGCAGTTGTTACATTGCCTCAGGATGCCCAAGTTCATCAGGTTAATAGGAGAAAGCACAGGGAACTGATCTTTAGACATGCCTGGAGGAGTAGGCATTAATAATAAGTACTGGAGTTGTTTCCTTGTAGAACGTTTAGTGCTGGTAACAATAATTGCTACAAGAGGTCTGGTAAAGTGCTAGACTAATAAGCTAGTAAAAGTGTAGGAGAGGAGAGAACTAGCAGATCAAAGGGAAAAATTTAAGAGCAGACTTTCTGGCACTGCTCAGATTCTTACAAACAGTCCTGGATACAGCAGATCTGTATCTGGACTAAACTAGTTACAGGAAAGACGAGAAACAAGCACAAACACAGGCTTTTAAACCAGAAAGTTGAAAGAGATGGAATTCTGCCAATAAATTATTGATTCTTTCCACCCTCATTTGTGCACTCTGTGACTCTGGACAACTCACTTAACCAGCCAGTGCTCTCAGGTCACCCCAGAAAACTACCACATTGTCCACTGGGCTTACCTGGTTAACGAGTGTGTAAAATAAAATGAAAAGAAATATGTAACTATGGGTGCACTGCATTTTATTATAGACCTGATGAAGTACAAGCAGATGGCAATTATGGAGGTCAAAGCAGTATGTGTTATCTACAAAATCACATAGGTCTTTAATGACAGGGACTACTGTAAGATGTGTGTTGCTTTCATGGTAGTTCTGTGACAGTTCTTGTTCCTAAACTGTACAATGCTACATTTATTAGCATTCAGATTTAGGCACTTATCCCAACACAATGATTTTGTCCATGTTAAGCCCTCTCAGAGGATCTCAGGGTCCTTTGGGGAGTTGATAATTGCTGGAACATTGTTAGCCAGAGGCTTTTAATCTCAAATTAGGTATCAGAAAAGAAGAAATACAAATAGTAGTAGCAACAATAGAAGTACTAGTGAATGTTGTAGCAATTGCAGTAGCGGTAGCAGTATCAATGCCAGTAGTAGTAGTAATAGTAATAGTAGCATCAGTAGCAGTAGTAGTAGCACTAGTAGTATCAGTATCAGTAGCAGTAGTAATAGCAATAGTACCAGTAGTACCAGTAGTAGTAGTACAAATAGTAGTAATAGCAATAGTAGTATCAGCGTAGTAGTAGTAATAGTGGTAACAGCAGTAGTAGTATTACCAGTAGCAGTAGTAATAATAGCAGTAGTAGTAGTAATGCCAGTAGTAGTAATAGCAGCAGCAGTAGCAGTAGTAGTGCCAGCAGTACTAGTAATAGTAGTATCAGTAGTAGTAATATCAGTAGTAGTATCAGTAGCAGTAGTAATAGCAATAGTACTAGTAGTAGCAATAGTTCCAGTAGTAGTACAAATAGCAGTAGCAGCAATAGTAGTATCAGTATCAGCAGTAGTAGTATCAGTAGTAGTATCAGTATCAGTAGTAATAGCAATAGTACTAGTAGTAGCAATAGTACCAGTAGTAGTACAAATAGCAGTAGCAGCAATAGTAGTATCAGTATCAGCAGTAGTAGTATCAGTAGTAGTAGTATCAGTATCAGTAGTAATAGTAATAGCAATAGTACTAGTAGTAGCAGTAGTACCAGTAGTAGTACAAATAGCAGTAGCAGCAATAGTAGTATCAGTATCAGTAGTAGTAGTAGTAATAGTGGTAGCAGCAGTAGTAGCAGTAGTACCAGTAGTAGTAATAATAGCAGTAGTAGTAGTAGTCATGCCAGTAGCAATAGCAGTAGTAATAGCAGCAGCAGTAGTAGTAGTGCCAGTAGTAGTAGTAGTAATAGTAGTAGAAGCAGACCCCTGGGTTACACCACTGATGATAAGTATTGTGTAGAACAGTGTTACACTGATTTTAATAAAATTATGCATGTCAGTGTGAGAGATGACAACCCGGTAGTGATATATATATTAGGTTTAATCAGTTTGTTAATATTCCAGAGTGTGGTATAGTGACAGTACCCTTAGCTAAATCAACATAAGCTGTGTGCAACAAGTTGCCCTCATCTAGTACTTCTGTGACCCTTTCAAACAAGTCAACCAGATTTAACAGGCATAATCTACCTTTTACAAGGCCAGATTGCTTAGGGTCTAATAATTGTTGTTTCCTTATTTCCTGTTTTTGAGCTCCAGGATTATGTGTTACTTCACCTTGCAAATCATGTTGTTGAGACTGATAGGTCTGTAGTTGCAAGGGACCATGGTGGGGTCTTCTTTGTGGATGGGAAATACTGCAGCTGTTCTCCAGGCTTATGGTACATTTCTAGTGGAAATGTTCTGGTGGAATAGTTTAAGAAGAAGATGTGACACTGGGAATTTCTTACTAATCAGGAAACAGAGAGATGTATTAACTGGACCCATTAAATGTTTTTAGTATCTGTATAGCAGTAATTACTGGGAAGTACAGACTATATACTTTGTGACAGGAATTTTGGAGGTGATGTGGAGCTGAATTTATCTGAAAGGATATTAGCTTTATACTCAGAGTATGAGTAAGTCCTTATTCAAGAGCTGATACAAATATATATACTTTAGTTGTATCCAGCAATATTTGCTATAAAGTTATTGAAGGGTGGGGGACTGTTGAACTGCCTCAGGTTATCATTAAGCCCAAGGAGACTGACCTTGGAAAAGTCTGCAAGATGGCTAGGTCAGTTGTTGACCTACACTGGGACTGTATGGTGAATACAATGGTTTAGATATTGCATGTGACCAATGAAGGAATGGAAATGAGCAAGAAACCAATGGAGCTATGCTTGGAAGGACAAGGCACAGTAGGCTGATGCATCTAATGGGGAAGGCAATGTTTGATCTGGAGAATTTGCAATGATAATATCAAGGAAATGTTGAGCATATTAGTTTGAAGGAGTGTAGATGTGCCAATTTAGAGATTATATAAAGTGATTTAGAAAAAAAGATTATGATTGGGTTAATGGAGGGGCACTCTTGTTTATTAAGATATGTGTCATGGTTTGCGAATATAATGAATGGGGTACAATAGCTGGACAGGAGATGATATGAGGCCTTGCTTATTGATATTAGTTCACGAAGGAGTTTAAGGTCTTTGAAGTTATATTCAGAATTAGTTTTCACTTCATTATTTTTGTATCATTACAGGTATTTGTATAAAGTGTCCTGATGATTACTGGTCAAATACAGAAAAAGATTTCTGCATTTCAAAATACATTGAGTTCCTCTCGTATGAAGATCCCTTGGGTACATCATTAGCTGCTATTGCTGTTGCCTTGTCATTGATGCCTGTGGGGGTTCTGTGTATCTTCATCAAACATCATGATACACCAGTTGTCAAGGCAAATAACCGTGAAATCAGCTACTTCCTCCTTGTAATACTTACATTATGTTTACTGGCTTCACTAATATTTATCGGTCATCCAAGAAATGAAACTTGTATTTTCAGGCAACCAGCTTTTGGGATATTCTTCTCCATTTGTGTATCCGCTGTACTGGCCAAGACCATCACTGTAGTGATCGCTTTCAGAGCCACAAAACCAGGAAGCCGACTGAAAAACCTGTTTGGATCAAAGACATCATTTTTCACTATTGTATGTTGTTCTGTGGTTGAGATTATAATATGCATTGCATGGATCTCAGTTTCTCCACCTTTCCAAGAAACTGACAAAACATATCCACAGAAAACAATTCTTCAGTGTAATGAAGGTTCAGCTGCCATGTTTTACTGCATGCTGGGATATTTAGGTATATTAGCAACTATAAGCCTTTTAATAGCATTTCATGCTAGGAACCTCCCAGATAGTTTTAATGAGACAAAATTTATCACATTTAGCATGATTGTTTTTATAAGTGTTTGGTTATCATTCATACCAGCTTATATTAGCACAAAGGGGAAATACATGGTTGCTGTTGAGATTTTTGCAATTCTCTCATCTAGTACTGGATTATTACTTTGCATTTTTTCCCCCAAATGCTACATTATTCTACTGAGACCAGATATGAACACTAGAAGATACCTTGTAAGACAAAATGTTGCTTAAATTTTAAAGTAATAAAAACAGATTCAGTCATATGTATAATAGTAAGTTTGTAATTATGGTGTTATTAATTGACATTTATAAACTTTATTAACATCATTCAGTCTGTGTTATAGAGTAACACCTGTACTATTTTCATAGGTGTCAAATTGTTTATTTGTAGCTCTGATGGAAAGTAGCAATTAATTATCAAAGGAATGCTGATTCAGTTTACTGTCCATGCTTACACAAACATTGTTAAAATACCAACAATAAAACTGAGAGACTCACAAAAATATCCTATTTTATCCTCTGTATGTTTGAGTACTTTATCATAGCTGTTTCATGGAGTATATAACCTTTGCACACTAAGAGATATATAATGGGGTATAGTCATATATAAAGAAAAGTGGAGTCAATAGCCTGTGGGATATGTTAAACAAGAAAGTCATTTAATGAAAGGTGATATTTTGGGTATATCTCATAATATCAGATATAAGTACAATGCAAACAGAAACCAATAACAGAAGATAATGTCTAGGATTAACTCAAACTACCCACATGATTGAATGATTGAGTGAGTTAATCACATTTGATAACTATATATATATATATATATATATATATATATATATATATATATATATATATATATATATAAAGTTTATATATTAATAACTAAATAGTAAAACACACTTTATTGTCACACTTCCTAAATCCCATTCTATGAAGTTACATTACTATCCAAATTCATTCCCCTGGGATGAAGTGCCCTATATTTAATAGTCCTCCTGCATTCTAGTCTATTGAGTTCCTCTCTGAAACTACCCCCATAATTCAAAAGTGGCCATTCTAATACACTAATAAATAAGCTACTCTCCAATTCCCCATGTGCAGATATAAAATGGTTAGCTGCTGGGCTATTCATATTATGTCTTCTGATGTCCCTAAATGTTCCATTATTCTAACTTTCACTTTTCTTTTTATCTGTCCACTATACCATTTTATATTTTGGCAACCACACCCAATAATATACACAACCCCTTGGGAGTTACAATTAAAAAAAATCCCTGGCTCTGTAATGTCTACCATTGATTTTATACCCATTTAAGTTCTTCACCCTACCACATACTGAACAATTACCACAGGCTCTTGTCCTCACTCTGTTACCGTTTCTGGCTATCAACCCATCCCCACTCAACAGTCCTTTAAAATTATTATACCTGCCATATGAAAAAGATTATATGTCTGGGAAATAGATGCCCTACTGTCACATCACCTTATACCATGTACCAGGATTTTCTAACTATCCTCTCCAAAATAATGAAAAAGGGGAAAATGTAGTCACAAAAAAATGTATCCTTTTCTTATCTCTCACATTCTCCCCATATTCCCTCCAACATCTATCACCAGGACCCCCTATGTCTGCCTTAAATTCTATTCCAGGCCTCCAACAGAACAGATTCAGAGTAACCACATGCACCCAGTCTATTCTGAACCTCATTTTAAAAAATATCCTTCAACATGACATCTGAAGTATTCTGATAAATTCTCTTAAACTCTCCATATGACAAGGATTTAATCAAGTGAGGGGGATACATACTATCTGCATGGAAAAAATTATTAACAGATGTAGGGTTCCTAAAAGGTCTAAACTGAATCCTGTGATCACTGTCCACATATAACTCCACATCCAAGAAAGTAATATCCACAGAAATAAGGTGACATGTGAATTTTAAACCATGTGGGGTGCCATTTATCTATTGTATCATCATTCTCTTTCGGCTTTTCCCGTTAGGGGTCGCCACAGCGGATCATCTCTTTCCATTTCTTCCTATCCTCTGCATCTTGCTCTGTCACACCAACCACCTGCATGTCCTCTCTCACCACGTCCATAAACCTTATCTTAGGCCTTCCTCTATTCCTCTTACCTGGCAGCTGCATCCTTAGCATCTTTTTCCCAATATACCCATCATCCCTCCTCAGCACATGTCCAAACCAACGCAATCTCATCTCTCTTGCTTTGTCTCCAAACTGTCCAACATGAGCTGACCCTCTAATATACTGATTCCTAATCCTATCCATCCTAGTCACACCGATTGCAAATCTTAACATCTTTAACTCTGCCACATCCAGCTCTGACTCTTGCCTTTTTGTCAGTGCCACTGTCTCCAACCCATCTAACATAGCTGGTCTCACTACCCTCTTGTAGACCTTCCCTTTCACTCTTACTGGTACCCGTCTGTCACAAATCACTCCTGACACTCTTCTCCACCCATTCCACCCTGCCTGTACTCTCTTCTTCACCTCTCTTCCACATTCACCATTACTCTGAACTGTTGATCCCAAGTACTTAAACTCGTCCACCTTTACCAACTCTACTCCCTGCATCCTCACCATTCCTCTACCCTCCCTCTCATTTACACACATGTATTCTGTCTTAGCCCTGCTGACCTTCATTCCTCTGCTCTCTAGAGCATATCTCCACCTATCCAGAGTCTCCTCAACCTGATTCCTACTCTCACTACAGATCACAATGTCATCTGCAAACATCATAGTCCACGGGGCCTCCTGTCTGATCTCATCTGTCAACTTGTCCATCACCACTGCAAATAAAAAAGGACTCAGAGCTGATCCTTGATGTAATCCCATCTCCACCTTAAACGGATCTGTCACTCCCACTGCAGTCCTCACCACTGTCACACTACCCTCGTACATATCCTGTACCACTCTTACGTACTTCTCTGCCACTCCCGACTTCCTCATACAATGCCACAACTCTTCTCTAGGCACCCTGTCATATGCTTTCTCCAAGTCTACAAAGAAACAATGCAACTCCTTCTGACCTTCTCTGTATTTCTCCAACAACACTCTCAGAGCAAACATTGCATCTGTAGTGCTCTTTCCTGGCATGAAACCATACTGCTGATCACTAATCATCACCTCCCTTCTTAACCTTGCTTCCACTACTCTTTCCCATAACTTCAAGCTGTGACTAATCAGTTTTATCCTCTGTAGTTACTGCAGCTCTGCACATCACCCTTATTCTTAAAGATAGGTACCAAAACACTTTTTCTCCACTCCTCAGGCATCCTCTGACTTTCCAAAATTTCATTAAACAATCTAGTTAGAAATTCCACTGCCATTTCTCCTAAGCACCTCCATGCTTCCATTGGTATGTCATCTGGGCCAACAGCCTTTCCATTCTTCATCCTCTTCATAACTGCCCTTACTTCCTCCTTGCTAATCTGTTTCATTTCCTGATTCACTATCCCCATATCATCCAACCTTCTCTCTCTCTCATTCTCTAGCCTCTCAAAATACTCTTTCCATCTACTCAACACACTCCTCTCTTGTGAGTACCTTTCCCTCACTATCCTTTATCACCCTTAATTGCTGCACATCTTTCCCAGCTCTGTCCCTCTGTCTAGCTAATCGGTACAGGTCCTTTTCTCCCTCTTTAGTGTCCAATCTCTCGTACAACTCTCCATATGCCTTATCCTTAGCTTTTGCCACCTCTCTCTTTGCCATGCGCCTCATTTCCTTATACTCATGTCTACTTTCTTCATCTCTTTGACAATCCCACTTCTTCTTCGCCAGCCTCTTCCTCTGTATACTCTCCTGTACTTCCTCATTCCACCATCAGGTCTCCTTGTCCTCCTTCCTCTGTCCAGATGTCACACCAAGCACCTTTCTAGCAGTCACCCTTACTAGTTCTGCTGTAGTTACCCAGCTATTTGGTAACTCTCCACTGCCTCCCAGTGCCTGTCTTAACTCTTCCCTAAACTCCACTTCACAATCACCCTTTTTTAACTTCCACCATTTAATCCTTGGCACAGCTTTCACACTCCTCCTCCTCTTGATCACCAACGTCATTCTACATACCACCATTCTATGCTGCTTAACTACACTTTCCCCTGCCACCACTTTACAGTCTCCAATCTCCTTCAGACTGGCCCTCCTACATAGGATATAATCCACCTGTGAGCATCTTCCTCCACTCTTGTACGTCACCCTATGCTCCTCCCTCTTCTTAAAATATGTATTCACCACAGCCATGTCCATCCTTTTCGCAAAATCCACAATCTTCTGACCTTCTGCATTCCTCTCCTTAACACCATACCTACCCATCACTTCCTCATCCCCTCTGTTCACTTCACCAACATGCCCATTAAAGTCCGCTCCAATCACTAGTCTCTCACCCTTGGGTACACTCACCACAACTTCATCCAACTCACTCCAAAATTTCTCTTTCTCATCCATCTCACACCCAACTTGTGGAGCATATGCACTAACAACATTCATCATTACACCATCAATTTCGAGCTTCATAAACATCACTCTGTCAGACACTCTGTATACATTCCAAAAATCCTTGTGTTCACCTCTACACATAAAAATCAAATCATCAATAAATCTCTTATAATATACCACATTCCTTGAAAAATACTCATTAGGCTACATGAATTGTCTCTCAAATTCCCCCATACACTGCATATAAAAAGCACATAATCACCCCTGCTAGAATGCCAGGTTTTTGTGATATAAAAAAATTAGACCACAATAAATCATTTCAAAATTTGTCCTACCTTTAATGTGACCTATAACCTGTAAAAGTCAACTGAAAAACAAACAAATATGTTAGGGGAAAAATATAAAAAAATTAAAAAATGTATAATAAGCTGGTTGCATAAGTGTGCACACCTTTAAACTAATACTTTGTTGAAGCACCTTTTGAATTAATTACAGCATTCAGTCTTCTTGGGTACACACCTGCCATCAATTAAAGAGACTCTGATTAACCCCAAATAAAGTTCAGCTGTCCAAGTAGTCTGTTACCACTGTAAGCCAATATTCAATGTGAAATATTTTGAGGACTGTATGAGAAGCCATATAAAAACTCTGAATACTAACAGAGAAATTGACAAGCTTAAATGCTGGAGCAATATCATTAAGTAAGTCATTGTAACCCAAGATTTTTTTTTTTTTTAATAAAGCTTAAAATAATGCCTGGAATGTGTCACTTTGTTACAAGCTCATTTAACAGAACAGAATTGCTTTCTAAAAATTGCCCCTGTTTCTCCTTTCTTAAAGGAAGCCACACACTCAAATATGCTACTCAACTTAGTCAAGCAAGTATTTCTGCAGCCTGAATTCTCAAATGGTTGTGAAAATCTTGGCAACTGCATTCAGCAGTGCAATTGGAATACAATATGCAATCATACCACTCAGCTTCTTTGCTCGGGAATTCTGGACCAAAGAAAATAATAGGGACATGAAGGCCACAAATCTAGAACCATTTTATATATTACTCTAATTCACTTAAAATGTTAATACACTAATGTTATTCTGCACCCACAGTCATTTTATATATTACTCTAATTCACTTAAAATGTTAATACACTAATGTTATTTTGCACCCACAGTCATTTTCTGAACAATAAGAAACATGAAACAGTAATGTCTGGTATTATTGATTGACTGCAATCCTTGATAATATACCAGAAATTCAAATGTTTTTGGAGGAATGTACCATAAATATGAGGCAAAATCAGGAACAAGCTGCAAATGAGGGACAGTAGATTGGTACAGATGTAATCCACAGAGCTGGCTTCCCTGGTTAAAGCAAGCCCAGTATAAGAGGATGTTTCCATGAGCATGTGACTACATTTGCCCTGGCCAAAATAGTTTTAAAGTTCAAGAATATATTGTCACTCAGTTCCTTGATTAAAATGCAAGTCATTTGTGTCTGTTGCTCAAAATGGTAATCATAAAAGACTCAACACTCAAAAGAGAATGATTTTTGCAAAAATCAATACAATAAAAAAGCGTTTTTCAAAAAGGAGCTGCACCTCCCTCCATGCACGTTTGCACCCACACACACACACACACACACACACACACACACACACACACACACACACACTACTTTCATATTCACATCAGCTGTAAGACTGCTGTATTTCAGAGAAAGAAAAATCCATGGCAGACAACAATGATTGATAAAGTCAAAACCCTGGACTCACGCATTACTGATGACACATTACAAGGCTGATCACTTGATTGCAAGCCCTGCAACCTTGTGACTCATGTACTTAAAAATTCTCAGATGAGTATGAGCACATTAGTTTCTGGTGGTTTCTTTATCTTTATTTTACACATGACAAGACTAATTTCTGAATCCTATATGGGGTTAGTAAATTGTCCTTCTGTACTAGAAGTTTGGCTTCTGTAGCTAATGTATGATTGATGATGTTAAATATTCCATTGAAGCCTGGCGCACAGGCTGTAAATGTCATTGAAATGCTTGCATGATTGCCTTCTTTCTTCTTATAACTTTAAGCAGATTTGGGCATTTAGTGGTAGGACTAATGTGTTCTGCACTATCTAGATGAAAATAAAGGGTTATAGGTTTATAGGTTCATAGGTAGGTACTAGGCTATCAGGCCATGGGCCTATGTAAGCCTAGCCAACAAGGTTCCCTAGCATACGCCACCCAAGAAAGTTAATTTCCTGTGCCCCTGTCAAGCAGAGCCACAAAAGTGATCCCCAGGGTGTATTTCCTATTTCCCATCCACTCATCAAGATTTTTCTTGAAGAGTGCTAATGAGGAGCTTTGCTTAACATAGATGGGTAACTTATTCCAGAGTATAGGAAGTCTCTGGGACAAGAATCTATCCCTCCAACATGTCATGTTGATGTTGTGGTGACAAGGTTTAGGTCCCTAGAGCATGTAGCTCGGAGAGATTGGGATTTCTTTAGGTGTAGCATGTCCATCAGCTCTGGGTTTAACATAGCTTTACATTTTAGGCAGAGATCTCCTCAGAGTAGGTGATATGCTACAGAGTAAAGCTGGAGTTTTTTGAGATGGTCAGTGTAGGGCATCTATTTGAGGCCAGAAATTCTCATTGTGAGGTACTTCTGTGGCCTTTCCAGCTGCTGTAGATGTCTTGTGAGGTACATTCCAAAAGGGGCGTTGTACTCTATAATGGGACTAATGAGTGCCGAGTAGAGGGGAACAATGACCTATTTTTTCCTGGAAGAGAACCCTTTTGTGATGAGGTGTGCCACATAGAAGGATTTTCTGACTACTGTGGTGATGTGATTATCAAAGGAGAGACTACTGTCCACTTGAGTTCCAAGGTCTCATATCACACATTCAGCAATAAGCAGACTGCTGTTTATGTGGTAGTTCATGGGTACAGAGTTTTTACCAAAGGGGATGACAATGCACTTTTTGGCATTGAGCTTGAGGCCATGCCTCTGACACCAGGCATCTGTCTCAGTGAGGCCCTTCTGTAGGACGTCCATATCATTTGGAGACTCAACTATGGCTCCTAGTTTGCAGTCACCTGCGAACTTCGTTAGCCAGAGGATTTTTGTGTTAGCCTGTATTTCAGAGAAGTAGATACCAAGCAGGAGAGGTCCCAGGACTGAACCCTGTGGTACTCCAATTGTCACTGGTTTGAAGTCAGATTTGAAGTCTGCAACTTTTACAGTGTGGGTTTTGTCAGTGAGCCAGTTTGCAACCCATCTTGTGACGTAGGGATTTATACCTAGTTTAGTGAGATTAGCTATAATTCCAGAATGAGGGATGGTGTTGAAAGCCTTGGCAAGGTCAAGATAGGCTTTGTGAACCACCTTACTCCTGTTTACAGCTTTGGTGACTGCCTCAACAAAGTCAATCAGGTTCAGAAGGCATGATCTGCCTTACACAAACCCGAAATGGGTGGGGTCCAGAGTTTGGAGTTTACCAGTGTCTTTGTTTATGAGTTCCATGATTATAATTTCCATGGCCTTGCAGACCAGGCTCATCAGGCTAATAGGGAGATAGTTCCCAGGATCAGTAGTGGCTCCTCCTTTGTGGAGTGGGATAACTGTTGCTGTGCACCATTCAGTGGGCACAAAGCCGAACATGAGACTATGATTGAACATGGTGCTTAGGTAGGGAGGCAGTTAGTTCTGAAGTTCATGTAAAACGCAGCCTGGGATGTTGTCCGGTTCCATGGATGCTGTATTTTTGGTTTTAGAGAGTGCAGTTTTTACCTGGATATATGTGATTACAGGGACTTTGCATTCTTCCTGTACAGATAAGGGTCCTTTAGTGGGTGAGAGTGGGGTAAAGTTAGCACTGAACCTACCTGCCAGGATGTTGGCAATATCAGTTGAACTGTTTTAGGTGACAGTACATTGAAATGCTTCCACAAATTTCACTTCAATGTATGATAAATTTGTTGCCTTATAATTCAGTGGGTTTCCTAATCTATAGCTACACAGTCTTATTGCTGCAAAAAAAAAAAAAAAAATTTGAGCCAACTCTGCCTATATGTTAGCTGCTCATACCAGGAAGAAATCAGATTTTTAGTTAGCTTGTCAAAAACAGGTAAGCAAATAGCATTGTGTATTCTGCAAAACTTCAGTGAGCTATCTAATGCCTGCTATATTGTCATATATTTCTTCCTACAACATATAAATAGCTTCCCTGGTTTCAGATAACGTAAGGTGGGAATCAACCAACAAAGGAAAGGTAGGTCACTGTCTATTGGCTATAATTAAAGAAAATGGGTGGCATGATCAGAGAGGAAAGGGCAGCCATATCAAACCTCTTAATAGCATTAAGTTATTACATCAATAAGCTCTGTCAGTGCGAGAGAGAGACTTTGTTCCCAAAGAATATTGCATGAAGTATAGAGGGTTTATATCAGAAATTTGTAACACCATTGCTAAGATCAGGTAGGGAATTGAAGTCATTTAAAAACTTGATTAATGATAATAAATTAAGTTTATTATCATTATCTGTAGTCTCAGGACTAGATGGGCAGTCCAGTCTACAATGAATTCCTTCCTTTACTTTCCAGTGGGGAAATCTGATAACCTTCACTACCAGCCTGGGTGGTACATATACACTGTGGTATCTACTACCATACTAATGTATGCCGTGACAACAGATATCCTGCCTCCATTATCCCTTTAGGCATGCACTGTTTTAACATCTGGAGAATACATTGCAGAAATAGCCATGTCCTTCATTTTAGCATAGCTATGTGGAGATGCAGCTGATAATTTGTGTCCATTTCTAAAATGTTTCATGTTCTGTGGGAATTGCAAATCCACTGAAGAAGGATAAGGTTATATCCATGTCTCTGTAACCACCAAGTATCTTAACTTTCTTGATACAGATTTTAAGTCCATTTATCCTAACTGAAAATATTTCCATAAAAGTAGAATTAAAAAATAGACCAAGCAATTCCACTGAGAAAGGGATAATTCCCCAATAACCTATAAGAACCAAAATCTTATTCCATTTTTAAGGTGTGCCAGGCATACCTCTCAACTGTTCAGAATTTGTTGAAAATATACAATTTCTAAGTCAAGTAAGATGCTGCTATGAAATTCTGAGTGGCACTTGTAAATTAGGATTTTACAACATGTTTCTACATAATAGCTGCAGCTTTAAAAATCTGATTTTGTTAATCTGATTTGTTAGTGCATGTATATGTATGTCAAGCTTATTTCTTTATTTGTATTATGAACTGGGATTGACCAAGGAGCATTGGGTTTATGGCCTTTTTTCAGACTAAGCCCATGAGCATTGTCTGATAAAGACAGTCACTCAGTAGGTAAACCGAGGCTGAGGCAATCAAACACAAGAGAGTAGGAAGCAGCTGGAATGAAAGCTTTTTTTCTGTTCTGACATGTCATCTCATAATGAAATGTTTATATATTGTATCATTGTCACAGTTATTTTTTAAACCTGTGTTTCTGATGGTAATACAGCCCATGAGCCCATCAATAATGGGTGGGGTTATGATTAGCATGCAAATTTTATGCTATTCACATGTCCAGATTTTTGTCTGGGTGTGCCTACTTTTCAAAAGATTTTGTCCAGATTTCTGATGTCTGCAGGTTGAGATGTATGGTGCCAAGAAACTCTATTATCTGGTAGAAAATTTCAGATCTGAGGAATAATCATTTCCATGTGTCTGATAAACATTCCAATATATTATGCAAAGTTGAATATGGACCACTAGAAGAAGAGAGTGACTGCTAAAATTATTTTCTTTAACAAAATAACTATTTGATCCATCTATAAAGAAGATACCAAGCAGTGAAAGGGACTGGAAGGTTTGCATAATGCTTAAGGTGTTTATCTAACAGATTCAAGGTGCCAGGTTTGATTCTCGCATGGGGTAATTGGCTGGGTTTAAAATGACCAACCAGAGCAATTAGCTTAGTATTAATCTATGAACCTATAAACCAACCAGTCATGAAACATATTTAGAAAATTCTAAAGCTACTCTTCAGACAAGGTGTAATCTTCTCACCCCTAACAATGAGATACTTGACGGAGAGCTTGATATACATAAATGTAGTATGTCCTAAAGTCTCATAAGGTGGAATAAATTGAGAGTAAAAATAATAAGTCATCAACTATACCTATGAAACTAAACAAATAAAAAAAAACAGTAAGCAAGCTACACAGGCACACACGCATCATGTATGTATTTGTGTGTGTGTGTGTGTGTGTGTGTGTGTGTGTGTGTGTGTGTGTGTGTGTGTGTGTGTGTGTGTGTGTGTGTGTGTGTGTGTGTGTGTGTGTGTAAGGGTCAGTAATAAAGGAAATAAGAGGCAACAGGTTAATAGAAATTGAAACACATAAGTACTTACTTACAATTTTTATACAATAATCTTTTGCCCATATTACCAAATAACTTAAAGGCAATTTTACCTTGTTGAGTAGCTAACATGCAATACAGTGTGGGACTAGAGTTTTCTTATCTAAAAGATACTGCATACCACAGTTTATGCCTAAAGCACTTTATATATACAGGTTTTCCCCTATAGGTACCACTTATAGTCTGTGTTGCTGTCTACAATTTTATTCTGTTTTGGGTGGATTCTAGTAGCATACCACTTAACTATAAGGTAGAAATACCCAAGATGACTTTTGTGGGAGGAGACTCACAGAAACCACATGCACACTCCACCCAGTCATTGGCCAGAAGTCAGGCTGAACCCCTACACCTTGTGCATGAGAGATGAAGATACTAACCATTATGCCATCCATGGTTCAACACATGCATGAAAGCAGATGATGATGTGGTGAAGATAATTAAGGAGAGATGGGAAGAACGCAGTAGTAAACAAAGCCAAGATGGATGGGTTGTGTGAGGAAAGACCTGCAGCAGTCAGGCATGAATGCTGAAGAAGGTAGGAGAGTGGCACTGAACTCAGTGAGGTGGCAAAAGTTGACATGGCATCCCAAACTCATGTAGGAAATGGGAAAATGGGGGTTGATGATGGCAGGGAAGGCTGTTTGAAACAAAGGTTATCACTTGCACCTCTTTATATGTAAAAGACAGTCCCAATGAAAATATGAAAAATTTCCTGAGATTCTAAGACAGATGTGCCTGCTATTTCTTGTTGCTGTAAAGTCCTACTCTGCAGACTTTCTTTTTTTCTTTGGCATTAGTGGCACAACTCTTGAATGGTTTTCAGCATAGTTTCACAGTGGAACCTTTACTCTCATATCTAATCACAACGGCAAGGAAATGGTGATTTCTACATTTGGGTGACCCAGGGTTCAGTTTTAGGTCCTCTTCTGTTCTCAGCTTTATTAGCAACCTATACTTGACCTGCCAGTCTTATCTGTACACTAAGCAAAATTTACATCATTAAATGTAGATCTAATAAATCAGTTTTCAAACTGTAAAAATAAACCTAGAAGGACTTCACATGAATCTGGAACTATATGACTGAGATCCAGTTGGTAATAATCTACAAAAAAATACTCAGAAATGGCTGCTATATCCAACTTAAAAGCTTTTACTTCAGTGCACAGATAGTAACACAAGTGCTTTCACCAAATAGGTGATGCCCGGAATTCCCTACCTCAGAACACCAGAAAACTGAAAAAGTGGACTAATTCAAGAATCATCGTACTAAACTATTCCACAGAGAGACACATGTACATGAAAACAGCTACTAGGTAAAATAAATCAGCACATGAAACATTGTTTCCTAAATTTCTATTGCTATGTTGGATATATGTAATATATATACTTTATCACAGAGACCAAATGTTATTATTTTATATGGCAATGTCTTATACGATCTTCTGTGTATTGTCTGTAATTTCTGTTTACCCTTCTGAACCAAATTATGGATAACAATGGTCTTTGCACTGGCCGACCAGAAACACATATGTACATACATACATAATATATGCACAAATCAAAGATGCATAAAACAATTACTTTTCCACCTCAAATACCTTAAAACTATTTGCAACAAAACAAATAATTCAAATTCATCAGGACAGAGCTTTTATTTTGGAGAAAAATGAAGTCCATCCTTTATACTGGTTGTGGGTATGTTTTCTCCTGCAAAATGTTAGATTTCCATAAAAAAGTCCCATTTTGAATGTTCAAAAAGGTGTCAACCCCATCCGTCACAACAGCTGAAAATAGGGGAGTTTATAAAAGGCATTACTGACTGAATACAGGTATATGACTATGCCTAATATCCTATTAAGTGCAGTGAGTCTGATAAAAATCTAATTATAAAGACAACCTTGTTCATAGAAAAGTAACACTGAGTGACCAAGATAGTGAGCAGGATTCACAAAACCTCCGTGTAAGAGTTAATATGTCTTACACGGAGACTGCAGTCTAACGGTATGACGTCAGCATACCATGCGTATTCATGAGGGCATGCTGAATCATACCCTAGGCTAACACGGTCCATGTAGGAAAGTAAGGGGTGTGTCCGAATGCCGAGTTCTGCAAAGGGACACGCCCCCAGAAGAGTCAGAGTCCTGAAAGTAAACTCCCACGAGCGAGTCCGCGGAAATGTCAATGAACACAACACCACACATGCCCCCACAGACTATAAACCCAACTGAAATGTAAAACGGAAAAATAACAGTTTAATTTTATTTTTTTAATTTCCAAAATGTCTGCCCGTAGTTGCGCTCATTTGCGCGGGTATGCCCTCCGCTCAGTCACAGTTAGCAGACAGTGAAAAGCATATAAGATCTGAATATGCAAATTAAGCCAAGTAGCAATAGCGTAGGGCTAGAGACATTGGCGAAAGAGGAGGTAGTCACGGTTCAAGCCCCCACAACATCATTCTCTATTTTTAGTTAAATAAGCATGAAACAATCCCCTGACATATATATATATATATATATATATATATATATATATATATATATATATAACTTTAATTTAAGTAAAATGTAATGAAATGGGCCATGTATTTTTGAAGAAATCCGACACAATAAAATATAAAAAAGAGATTATGTGCCCATAACTGAACAAGGCTTCAAGAAGCCTAATATGAGTGCCCATAGGTGAGCAGCGCTGTAACATGCTTAATATGACTGCCCTCAGGTGAGCAGCGGTTTAACAGGTGTAATATGAGTGCCCAGATTTGAGCAGTGCTTTAACATGCTTAAAATGAGTGCCCGTAGTTGAGCAATGCTTCACACAGCGTAATATGAGTGCTCATAGCCAAATAATGCGTTACCCAGCATAAGCCGTTTGCGTGGAGCTGCGCACTGCGCCAACCAGCTCACCGGTTGGCAACGTTGAGCAAGCTGTATCAAAGCCGCCTTTACACAGACACATCTCCTAGCCTGTCTAGACAGTAGTAAAATAAAAAAAACAATGCCCAGGCTCGTACCAAGGATACTGTGCACCATAGTCAAAGTACTGAACCACTAAGCCATGACAGTTGTACTGAGAAATGCAGTATTAGCATATATATAGGAATGAATGGAAATAGAAGCATGACAAAGCAGGTTTTTTTTAAGCTGATAAATATCCAAAATGGCCAATCACAGATAAGTGTGGGAAAACGGGCATATATAAGCCCCATAGGTGGGAATACACAGCATAACTGATTGTGCTACCCATTTGCAGTCAGGATGGCAGGTGCAGGAGAGGAAAGTCGCTTTAGAGCACAGAGGTGGGGTGTTGAGGAGTCAAAATATATGATGTAATGCAATCCTATCTCGCCTACATTCATAACTGATGGGCTCGGAGCCGAGAATCGGCTCTGACTCGGCCGATACACTAGCACAAAGTCTCTCATTGGCTGGGCCAACCCCCTTATCCCAGGATGCACCACGCCCAAACCCCCAGATCTCGTTTGCTGCTTCTGAAGTAACGACATGGTTTCGACTTGGCTGTGGCTACGTACGCTTCTTTTTCAGCCTTTTTGGGTCGTTTTTGCTCATAGCTTAAATATTTCATAACCAAACAGCTATTTTAAAAGCTACCTTTGTCTGTATTCCTTGTGATTGGCTGTGTTTTTTTTTGGTGTTGTGTGATTCCTTCTGTTTGGCGGGCTAGGCCCGTTTGAGTTAAAGTGTTTTAGTTAGAACTCTCCCCTCCCTTCCCTTCCTTGTGTTTTGAGTGCTTTGTAGGTATGTCTGGCAAAGAAAACGAGCATAAGCCATCAGGCTTTAAAAAATGTTCGAAATGTGGCTACAAAATGTCTTTAACAGATGGCCATGCCATCTGTGTTTACTGCCTAGGGGCTAAACACTTGCAGGAATCTTGCAGTGTTTGCCATGCCTTTTCCTCTCGTGTACTACAAGAGAGGAAAAATAAGTTGATTTTGAAAGGGTTATTAAAACCAGCCTTTGAGGAAGCTTTATCTTCTTCTCCCTCTTCGAAATCGAAGAAAAAGAAGTCTTCAGCTCCGACAAGTCCGTCGGAGACACCGGAAAAAAGAACTAAGTCTTTGTCCTCTTCCTCGGCTCCACTGATATCGGAGCCGCAGGATAGGGAATCTATGTTGGGGTCTTCTTCCTTGGCTCCAATGGTCTCAGAGCCGCAGGAGAGAAGATCTAAGTCTCGGTCTCCTTCCTCGGCTCCATTGGTCTTGGAGCTGCAGGAGAGAGAATTTCTATCTGAGTTTTCCTCGGCTCCATTGGTCTCGGAGCCGCAGGTGAGTGTTTCGGCTCCAGGGTCGGTTTCTTCGGCTCCTGAACCGTCAGCGCCGAGGAGGATCTCGGTGCTAATCGAGTCTTCTTCAGGTCCGATCCTTCTGGAGCTGATTAGGAGTCGACATTCCAGCATTGCCTCGGAGCCGGTTAAAAGAGTTTCTCACCCCCTGTCTGTTTCCTCCAGGTCCTCCAGGCTTTCAGATTTGGATTTGGATAGGGTGGTCCAGAGGCTCCTCCAGTCACCTGTTTTATCTAAATTATTTTCAGCTCCAGCCCAGCGGCCGGAGCCAACCATTTCGATTCCATTTTTTCCTCCTCCGACAACCCTGGTGTCGTCGAAGACGGGGTTTGCAGAGTCTGGTGTAGTTCCTGAGTCAGTTCCAAGACCCACTGCTTGTCTGTCGGCACCGTCTTCAGCTCCAACCTTTTTGGTTCCTTCCAAGGGTTTCGGTTCTCGGGTTTCCTCGACCGAGCCCGAGGGGGATTTCTCGGGGTTTCTGGTTTCTGCCCCAAGTCTCCCACTTGGCACCTCAGATAGGGGGACCCCGACACCGGTCATGGTCTCGCAGGCAGGCTTTTCTTCAGATTCTGGTGGACCCGCCTTCGAGGCTATGAGGAGTGCGCTAGACAAAGCTCTAGTGACTTCACCTGAATCTGCGACCCTTTCCCTAGACACGGCGACTAGAGCTTCTGGTGCTCCCCTGTCTTCGGACAGTGCGGCTCCGAGGCCTGAGGATTCCTCCATGTCTGGTCCCCCTTTTTCCGAGGAGCCTTCAGAGTCATTGCCTGAAGATCCCCCCAGGAAAAAGTTGTGCAAGAGGAAGCACATAGACTCCCCAGATGAGTCTGTCACCTCGGACACCGACCTCGATGATGCGGAAGGGTCTCCGAAGTCATCCTCTGACGATGTCTCATTCTCCAATGTCCTGGAGATCTTGAGACAGAGGGGTGACTGGCCGTCCAAAACCCCTTCCGTGGAGGAGTCGGTCTTCCTCAAGGCTTTCGGAGCCCAACCTTCTGCCTCCTGGGTGTTTCCACCCTTCGATGAATTACTGGACCTTATTTGTCGAAGGGTGTGGGAGCACCCTGACTCTGTGGAGCCAGTTCCTTCTCGCCCCAACAAATTCTTATCTGCACCCCCTGGCAAGGAGTTTCTAACCAAGGGAGTCCCAGTGGATGCTATGGTGGTGGCGTCTGCCACCCAGCAGGATGTGGCAGAGGCATCTACGTCGATCCATCCTCCTAACAAGGAGTCCAGGAGCATGGATAGGTGCGGGAAGTGTACCCTGACTTCAGCGACCTTTATCCTGTGGTCGCTGAATTATTTGTGTCATTTTGCGAGGCTCCAAAGGGATCTCATAAAGGAGTTGGGAGATACCCTGTCGGGTAACATGCCTGAGGCATTGACGCAGTCTGTCAATGTCCAGCTGTCTACCCTTTCGTCAGTTGTTAACTTATCCATGAGGCTCATATCGTATGCAGCCGAAGGGGCGAGTAGGGCAGCGAGTTCGGGCGTAGCCCTTAGGAGGCAAGCCTGGATGCGCTTGTGTCACTTTGCGGAGGCTTTCAAGTCTTCTTTCACAGACGCTCCATTCGACGGGTCCTCTCTCTTTGGACCCAAGGTGAAAGACACACTCACTAGATGCGAGCAGGAGGGTAAGACTTTGTCTGCCATTGGGGCCTGTTTTTCACTCCCTTCGAGACCTTATCCCAAGGCGCAGAGGGGAGGAAAGATGTGGTTCAGAAAGTCCCAAAAGTCTTTCCCTGCCCATCAGAGTGACCCCCCTTCCAGAGGCAGAGGAGGGGAGAATTATTCTGGAAGACGTCGCCCTAGAGGCAGCGGAGGCCCCCACAACACAGGAGACTGCGAATCCTTTCGTGGTTCCTCCTTCCACCATCCCTGAGGGACTGCCCGACTGTGCATCTCCGAAGCCAGTCGGGGGTCTATTTTTGGAGCATCCAAGGGCCTGGGGTTCCATCACTCAGGATCAGTGGGTGCTTCGTATCATCGCCTGAGGTTACACCATTCCCTTTATCCGTCCCCCTCCACTGTCAAGAAAAATCCTGGACGTGCCACCCAGTCAACGGGATCAAGCAGCCATAGAGGTCGCAAAGCTACTAGGAAAGGGAGCCATCCAGCCAGTCCCCGCAGACCAGACCGGATTAGGAACTTACTCAAAGTTATTTTTGGTGCCAAAAAGAACAGGGGACTTGAGACCCATTCTGGACCTCAGCCACCTAAACCGCTTCGTAAAGAAGTCCAAGTTTCGGATGGTCACGTTGCAATCCATTTTCCCATTGCTGGAAAAAGGAGTATGGATGTGCTCTATCGATCTCAAGGACGCCTATTATCACATCAAGATAAACAGGTCATCCAGGATACATTTACGCTTCCGCCTAGGAGCCAGTCATTTCCAGTTCCGAGCCCTGCCCTTTGATCTCACCACAGCACCCAGGGTGTTTACCAAATGTCTGGCAGTGGTGACGTCTCACCTGAGACGTCTGGGATTCCAGGTGTTTCCGTATCTAGATGACTGACTCCTCACCGCCCCCACCAGGCATCTTCTTATGCAAGCAGTGAGTACTACCATTGAATTGGGACATCTATTAGGAATTACATTCAACTGGGAAAAGTCTGTATTGCTGCCATCACAGCATGTTGCCTTTATAGGCGCAGAGCTAGACTCTGTTGAAATGCGAGCATTCCTTCCTACAGGGAGGATAAAGATACTACAGAACCAAGTCCTAGCCTTACTTTCCCGAAGCAAAGCCCCAGCCAGGATGGTACTTCAGCTTTTGGGGTCGATGGCGACCGCCAATCTTCTGGTCCCTCTGGCAAGATTGCACATGCAAATTCTCCAATGGCTCCTGTCGACCCAGTGGTCGTACCAAGATCTGCCCTTGTCCTACCCGATTCTCATTACGGATACCTGCCGGCGAGATCTTCGTTGGTGGCTCCTCTCCTCCAACTTGAACCAGGGGCGAATTTTCTGCCCCCCTCCCCCATCGCCACAGTGACCACGGACACCTCCCAAATAGGGTGGGGGGGGCATTATCTGGACAGGACAGTTCAAGGCACGTGGCACGATCATGAAACCCACTTACACATTAATGTTCTGGAGATGAGGGCAGTGCTTCTAGTGTTGCAGGCACTTCACAGCTCTCTTCCCAAGGGTACCATTGCAGTCTTCTCAGACAATATGGCAGTAGTATGGTACCTGAACAAGCAGGGAGGAACCAGGTCTTATCCTCTTTGCAGAGAAGCCATGAGAGTTTGGAACTGGGCGATCGCTTCCCAGAGATTTCTGGTGGCAACACACATTCCGGGGAAGTCCAATGTGATAGCAGACAGGCTGAGCAGAGTTATTCTGATGCCTCACGAGTGGTCCCTGAACGGCTGAGTAGCGGCTCGGATCTTCGCCAAGTGGGGGTTTCCCTGTTGCGACCTTTTCGCCAGCCCCTGGAACGTGAAGTGCAGCAATTTCTTCTCCCTGATTCCCCCCCCAGTGGGGGTCACCCAGGGACGCTCTAGTCCACAATTGGCCCTCCGGTCTGCTCTACGCCTTCCCTCCGGTCCCACTACTGTCAAAGGTGATTCAGAAGGCGATCTGCTTGGGAAGCAACATGATTTTGATCGCACCACACTGGCCCTCCAGGTTTGGTTTCCTTTCCTTCGGAACTATGCAGTGAAGGATCCTTGGATTCTGGACCCAGCTCCAGACCTTCTGACTCTTCAGTCAGGTCAGGCCCATCCATCACTGCGAACTCTCAAGCTAACGGCTTGGCTGCTCCACTTCCGACCTTAGTCAGACAGCATATCCTTTCGCCTGAAGTGGTCCAGATTCTGTCATCCTCTCACAGAGCTTCCACTAAGAAGATATATTCTAATAAATGGAAAAGGTTTGCCATTTGGGCCCAGCAGCACAACCCTGACCCTTTGACAGCCCCAGTGTCCGCAGTATTAGATTTTTTGGCAACTCTTTTTAGACAGGGTTCTGCTGTCTCCACGCTTAAAGTCCAATTGGCAGCGATTTCTAATTATCATGTTGCCTTTGAGCCTTCACTCATGAGTCATAAGTTGTGTAAGGCCTTTCTTAAGGGAGCTTGGTTGCTTCGCCCTCCGGTGTCGCAACCTGTTTTGCCATGGGATTTGAATGTAGTTTTAGGAGCCTTGACGTCTTCTCCCTTTGAGCCGGCGGCCACTTGTGAGCAAAAGTTCTTATCTTGGAAGACTGCCTTCTTGGTAGCTATTACTTCAGCCAGAAGAGTTTCAGAGCTTCAAGCCCTCTCTGTTAAGCCCCCCTTATCTGATCTTTCACAAAGAGAGAGTATTTGTAAGACTAAACCCGTCATTTCTTCCGAAAGTTTCTTCTGCTCTTTGTCTGCAGCAATCTATAGAGCTACCAGTTTTCTTTCCAAAATTTTCCAACAAGGCAGAATACAGACTTCATCAGTTGGATGTGCATAGACAACTGAGGATTTATTTGGATAGGACACAGCAGCAGAGGAAATCGGACCAGTTGTTTGTGGCCTTTGCAGATAACAGGATTGGCAAAGCAGTAACTAAGACTATTATTGCTAGGTGGATTAGGGATTGTGTTTCATTTATTTATACATCAACAGGAAGGGACCTTCCATTTCCAGTTAAAGCGCATTCTACTAGGGCTATGGCTACTTCAGTGGCTTTCCATGCCAGACTGTCGGTGGATGAGATATGTGCAGCGGCCACTTGGGCTTCTCCACATACTTTTATTTCTCATTACAAACTGGACGTGGCCTCTAGAGGTCGGGCGTCCTTTGGTTCCACAGTGCTCAGGAATGTTTTCCAGTGAGCCTCCCAGGATCTAGGTGCTAGGGACGCTGTCCCATCTGTTATGAATGTAGGTGAGATAGGATCGCATTACATCTTTTAGTTATGTACTTACCATAACGATAGATGTATGTGATCCATCTCGCCTACATTTGTACGTACCCGCCCTCCTTCCCCCTACCTGTTGGATCTGGAGGAAACACTATTGTACAGTTGGAGTGGCTCATGTGAGTGAGTTGTGGTGGGGTAAACAAGATCTGGGGGTTTGGGCGTGGTGCATCCTGGGATAAGGGGGTTGGCCCAGCCAATGAGAGACTTTGTGCTAGTGTATTGGCCGATTCTCAGCTCTGAGCCCATCAGTTATGAATGTAGGCGAGATGGATCACATACATCTATTGTTATGGTAAGTACATAACTAAAAGGTTTGGCTCCTAGTCCATAATCATGAGGCACAACTCATGCAGGGCCAGATTCACTGGGGTGCATACAAGGCAGAGGCATGGAACCGGTTGGCACATGATCTCACCAGTGCCACAGGCATTCCAAGGACTGGTGAACAGGTCCGTCACCACCATGTGGACCTGAAGAGACGTAAGCAGGACCAACTGAACCATTGGATCCAGGAGGCCCAGCAAATGCCCAACGCCCCACTACTAAGTAAGTATCCATGTAATTAAGTATGTAAGAAATTATCCTAGCCTATAGTATGGAGATGTATGTTCCAATATTACATCATTTATATTACAGCTGCAGGTGTCCGTTCCATGAATCAGCAAGCCTATGCTGATAGGCTGGTGAGGTTGCGCCACCAGACAGGTTAGTAATTATTTTGATGGAATTGTTATAGAATATAAGTGAGACAGCTTGTAAAAGAGTTCAGTGTTGTTACATATTAATAAAGTTCAAATAAGCCTAGAAGAAAGATTCTGCTAGTACTGTAAGATTAGATAAGTGATGCAGCCTGTAATCCAGAAATAAACATTAGACAAGTCTCAAATAGAGAGTCTCCACCTGTATTGTAATATCAGATAACTGCTTCAGCCTGAAAATGAGTGGTAATCAATCAACAAAGGATAGACATGTCAAATACATCCCTTTTAAAATCTGCCATATGAAATAAGTGAGTCAGTTGGAAAAGATTGTTGTAACCCAGTAAGAAATGTTAATAATACCTAGAATTAAGTACCATCCTGAAATGTAAAAATAAAACAAGTGAGAGTGTGAGAAAGAGGGTATGAATCTACCAAGAAAGCTGTAATAAGTCTGGAATAAAGTTATATTGCAGTGAGTACATAATGAAACGAATGAGACAGCCACAACCAGAGTGAAATGTGTGTAATAAAGTACTGAACCTGGAATGTGTCTGTCCCACAATTTGGATATGTTGTTGTACCCTTGCAATATGGAGATAGTATGGTTGTTTGAAATACTGAACATCCACAGTTGTCTAGAGCCATATAAATCAAATGTAGCAGGATGCTGTACCTGAACACAGCCAGATATGAACATGTATGAATAAAACTGGAATTTATATTAATGTAGCAGTAACATTCCCATCACCAACATTCCTAAGTTTACATATAGGAAACTGTACTAATACATGTAGGGGATATATACTAGGAATGTACAGCATATGTATAGGTAGTTTAAGTTGTTAATGTAATATTTCGTCACCCTACCCTATTTTCACAAATGATGCCATTCCACACCAAACTAGGTATGTGTATACACAATTAATTCCCATGGATATTTGTCCTGTTGGTTCATACATATCTGCATGTACGTTGATGCATGTGCTCTGTTCACATATCCAAACCTGATGGCCTGTTGCCACCAATCAACCCTGCATGCTGTTGGAATGTGTACTGTTGTTCTAAATATGCATGTGTTATGCTTGCTGTTCAATGTTCGGAATTTATGGGTGTTTGGTTAATGGGAATACTGGTGCATGCTGTTACAACTAATTTTGAATGGTGTTGTTTGTTACTAACCCAAAATGTCATAAAATACTGCTAAACATAGGACAACAGGGAAGGCGGGTTCGAGTGGACCCACCTCTCCCACCTCAGCTGGCGAGTGCACCTGGCACCAGTGCCCAGGCCGGAACCTCCTCCAGTGGCCCTGTGCCACCTTCAGGTGGAAGCGCTGCAGGGGATGGGGCTCGTCCCCCCTCTGCAAGCATAGCCGGAGGAGAACGTCCACTCACCCTCCATAGTGTCCAGTCTGTGGTGCGTAGTGAGATCAGGCGTTCTGTGCTTGATCCCCTACGCCAGCTTAAGGCGAGGGTGGCGCAACTCATGGGTGTGCCTGCCCGTCCTATACAGCCCCCAGCACAGCCCTGTCCTGGGCAGTGGAGGTGCAGTGGTAACTGCCCATGGGTGGGGATCTCAGTTCCACTGTTGCCATCTGTGGGCTCATGGGCTCGCGATATCCAAACATCCATCCCCATCAATTGTGTTTCCCCCCCCACATGTGTCATACTCTGCCCCTGTATGTGTCTTGTTTGTCTTGTCTGTTAACCTCCCCAACCTACCTCCCCAAATATACCTACTTCCTGTACCTCACATTCCACTCTCACCTGAAAAAAAAAAAAGGGCACTCTGTTCCCACAAAAAAAATTACGCCCCATACATAGCTGCCCATTTTGCAGACATGTCTGCTGGACATGTCAACTGATAATTAAAATTGGCTGTACAACATATTTTGTTGTCCTCACCCCTCTCTCAGGGGTGGAAGGTTTCAAATTTCACACCATATTACACACATATGCACAGCTGTTGCTGATACAGAAATGGGCAGCTATGAGCTTTCCCTACATCCTTCCTGCAAATCCCGAGCTTGTTTTCCTACTGTCCTACTCTCTTTGTGCCCCCTTTTTCACCACTTTCCTATCTCCCCATTTTCTTTTCTTTAAAAGAAATTAGTGCGGGTGTTAGCGAGAGTAAGCACTGTTAAGCAGTAGTCAGTGGGTGTGCGCTTGTGTGCGCTTAGCTAAGTGACTGTGCGCATGCGTGAGCATCACGCAAACCAGCGCAAACCTGCTTACAACTGCTTAAAAGTGCCTTAGTCACTCTGTATGACAAGGCCTGTAGTCTGCTCATCAGCAAAATAAAATACTCCTGTCAGTCTCGAACCCTGGACCTTGGAAACACTAGTCTGCATGAATTACCACTGAGCCACATCAGATATACAAGAACATGGTGCTGAAAGAAATATATCATGAAATACAAGGAGTGAATGTAAAGGGAATATAGGAAGGTCATTACACAAAGCTTGTTCCCTGTATGTTTAGTGGCAATTCCTGTGGAATTGCATTACATGAGTGTGATAAGAGAAACAGCCATGCTAGTAGGTAATAATGTTACAGTAGCACCTTACAAACCACACACTGTATCAGAGCAGGATAAACACCACCATATTTGAATAGGTATGAGGCCAGACATCCCAACTGTGACTGATTTACAGGGATGTCCTTGATTTGTCATCAAAAAATGTTATCTGTGCCCCACTGACTCCCTGTGAAATGTACTAACAGTAGGCAGAAAGGTGGGGAATCCCACGTAATGTTCACCATCAATAAGTTAAAGTAGACACTACTTGCATGTCAGAAAAGGTGTAGTAATACATATGCTCAAAACACACACAGTCCCCACAGTCACAACTGCAGAATATCTGAAATATATCACGGGTGTATCCCACTGATATGTACCTTTCCCTGAGGCTGCTCAAATATATACCTGAGAGTATCTGAGGCCTGCAAGTGTCAGACACACACCGGCATATCAGCCTGTCTGCTGTTACACACTCTGCAAATAGCTGTAGAATTACTTCCACAAGCACACCCTCATGTAGGAGTACAACACAGAAATATCAAAGGATGCAGCCATCTAACAAACTAAGGACAGTATAGCAGTTTACAAGCACTGCATGTGCCTGATATTCATAACTATTAGTACAAAATACAAGGCCCTACTACTACTCAGAAGCAAAATATGATACCCTTGTAAGTGTCAAACCCCAGACCTTGGCCTCACCAGACTGCATGCAGTGCCACCAAACCACAGCAAACATATACAAATTTACTGCTGAAAGAAATATAACATGCATTACAAGGAGTGAATGTAAATGGAAAAAAGGAAAGCCATAGCAACACATTCCAGTAAAGAGAAATATCAGGCCTTCAAGGAGTGAATGTAAAGGGAAAATAGGGAAGCCATAGCAACACATTGCAAGAGCTACAGTTGTATACCAGTTAATCCACAAGTCCCACAGGAAAGTACATACTCCCATGTAAACAGTGTTAGCATTAGCAGGTGTGAGTTAACATACACACTGAGAAGAATGAACTGGAAGAAGCAACAGACAGGTTTCAGTACAACATGCATTTCAGTGGCTACAACACAGCCTTAGATATGAGAGACATACCAACCTTCAGACTGACACAACAGTGTCCACAGCAAACCAGCATGGTCCCCACCTTGCAAAACTGAAAGGCCTACGCCTACCTAACCTAACATTTTATAGCAGTGTCCTGAAATCACAGTGAGAACTGCAATTACCACACAGCAGGCTGCATGCAATTAGTAAATGCTGGCCACCAATTAGTGCAGAGGCCATCACATGCACATGTGCAGATACCTACAAAAGCAGCCTGTACTGCCAGTCCACACATGCAATACTTTCATTGCAGCAACTGGAGGGAGAGAGAGAGAGAGATAGACAGACAGACAGAGACAGAGACCCAAAAAAAAAAAAAAGCAAGGCAGCAAGCAAGCAAGCCAGCAAGCAAGCCAGCCAGCCAGCCATCCAGGCAGCCCACCAGCCAGCCAACCAGGCAGCCAGGCATCCAGCCAGCCAGCCAGCCAAACTTAAAAAGCTGTTAGAGACAAAGGTAATGTAAATTACATAATCTAATAATCTACATACTGTGAACCCTCCATATGTGTCAGCAGTCTGTATCTATATGTATATGAAGATGTGCATAGGGCAAGGGACATACTGCAACCGTTAGCGAAGGCTGGACATACATATGTAGTTGAAGGTTGCTATGTGCACATATCAATGTAGGTTGTAGTGTGTGGCATTGAAAACAGCATGCAGTGCAGGTATATGTCATGTGGTGGTGAACTTCTGTGGGACTAAGCCAGTGAGGCCTGCTACAGCTATACGGCCTGAGGACAGCATACTGCATTCTGCACAACACTGTGCAATATCATTACAGAATGGTATGTCTCACAACTGTTACAGAAGTGACATCCCCACCATGAAAGGTGGGCATTCTATGTGCCAAGATGTGCATGTAGTTGTACAGCAATGGATGTTTATAAGTATGTGTGTGTGTGTATGTGTATGTATATATATATATATATATATATATATATATATATATATATATATATATATATATATATATGTATATGTACATAGAGAGGTATGTATAGATAGATAGACATATATAGATAGAATATGTATATACATATAGATGTAATAGACACATACATATATAGATATATATAGATACATACACATATATAGATAGATATGTAGATATGTATGTATATGAATATATCTATCTATATATATATATATATATATATATATATATATATATATATATATATATATATATATATATATCTATAGAGTGAGAGAGGGACATGGGGGCAGATGAATTGCAACAGCTGCCTGGTGACCAAGGCATGGACTGAACACCAGTGTGGATACAGGAGTACCATACCCCATTCCAAAACACTTTAACCACTAACTACCACATAGGTGGTTGCCTGCCTACTACTGGAGGTGTCAGAAGTGAACATGGGAAACAAGTGTACAATAGCCTCCCCTCTGATATCCACAAATGTGCCATACCCTGGACTAAAACACCCAGCATTAACAAACAAGGCTCCTCATTAGTAGATATCAGACATAACCCTGATGAATGTTATGGAGATAGGTAATATGCCGTGTGAGTCACCTCTGTGTAACTGCTTGACAGGAGCAAGTACAATCACATTACATGTGTCCCAAGAGGCAGGGTAGCATAAGGCTATGCTGCCGTAGGCCCAGGGCCAATAGTATAGCACCTACCTATGACACAATGCACACACACATGTACTCAGTGCAATACCAACTATGTGAGGTGGAATGAGTGTGACACTGACTGTGTGCAAGGTCTGTAATGGTGTGATTGCTCAGTGTGACTTTGTGTCTGTCATGGTAGTCCGCGTCCTTAGTGTGAGGCCAGAGAAAGATGTGTCAGTTATTGGGATGCTAACATACTAGATTGCCATATGTTGTGCAGTAGTTCCCTGTGAACGAGTGCGGTGTAGGTAGGGGTATGGCAGCAAAGACTAGGGTGGATTACCAGTGAAACTGTAGATGTGCATTGCATGGGATGACAATATTCTCCATCCAGTAGCTTGATACATACCCCCAGTGTGAGGGTGTGCAGTGTACCTCAAACAGTGTGCTGAGTGCTGGTGTATACTAGTTTGTTGTATGGAGTGTGGCAGGCACTGTCACACAGTTGTAGGCTGAGCACTGATATGTGGTAATGTACATGTGTATCCCCTGATAGACAGACAGATGCTATATATGGCAGTTCAGTGATATCAGTACAGTAGAGTATTATGTGTGCCATATGACTTGCTCACATATTTATCTTTTCCTTCCAGGGTGATGGTGCATCACTGCAACCCATGTTATTCAGCTGCAGAGGATGAGGAGATACACCAGAGCCTGGTGCGGGATTTCAATACACTGTTTTCCAGGGCCAGCCAGAACCAGCAGGAGAGGGCTGCACTGTGGCAAGACCTTGTCCGTCGGGTAAATGACACAGGCATGCATAACCGGACATATGAGCAGGTACGCCATCACTGCAGTGATTTAATTAGAAATGTCCATCAGCGTGCGTCTGATATCCACAGACAACAGCTTGCTACAGGTGGTGGGGTACCTATCCACCCCCCTCACCAGAGTGGAGGAGCTACTCCTAAGTGTTGTGGCTCCAGGCCAACAACAACAACATCCACAGACATGTGTCATGATGGAGGCAGGAGCCACTCAGCATGTGGTCATGGAGTGTGCAGGTAACATGCCCTATCTGTAGTTGATTGTTCTCTGCACTGGCAGTTTATGCATGTGTGAGATGTGTACTGTGTGTGTAGCTGTTATCCTGCCTATTCTTGTGCAAGATTGATATTCTGGATATCATCACTACACCTGTGAAAGCCAACTGTTCTACTACTGTACTGTAGCATACTCACATTATCAATGGCACAGTTGTAGCCACTGACAATAACTCTCTTATTTGTGCAGGTCCCTCTGGAGTAACAGCAATGCAGCCAATCCATGCTGGTGAGTGTGTAATAACAATACTATTAATAGTAATAATAATATTAATACTAATAATACCCTCAAACAGTATTGTGTATGTGTTGGATTACAGGTGTGTGTGTGTTTTTATCTGCTGTACTGAGGAGTGTGCATGTGTGCATGTGTGCCCATGTGCATGTGTGCCCATGTGCCCATGTGCCCATGTGCATGTGTGCATGTGTGCATGAGTGCCTTTGTGCATGTGTGCCCATGTGCCCGTGTGCCCGTGTGCATGTGTGCCCGTGTGCCTTTGTGCATGTGTGCCTTTGTGCATGTGTGCCTGTGTGCCTGTGTGCATGTGTGCCTTTGTGCCCGTGTGCATGTGTGCCTGTGTGCATGTGCGCCCGTGTGCCCGTGTGCATGTGTGCCTGTGTGCATGTGTGCCTTTGTGCATGTGTGCCCGTGTGCATGTGTGCCCATGTGCCCGTGTGCCCATGTGCATGTGTGCATGTGTGCCTGTGTGCATGGGTGCCTGTGTGAATGTGTGCCTTTGTGCATGTGTGCCCATGTGCATGTGTGCCCATGTGCATGTTTGCATCTGTGCATGTGTGCATGTGTGCCCGTGTGCATGTGTGCCTTTGTGCATGTGTGCATGTGTGCATGTGTGCATGTGTGTCTGTGTGCATGTGTGCCTTTGTGCATGTGTGCCCATATGCATGTGTGCATGTGTGCATATGTGCATGTGTGCATGTGTGCCCGTGTGCATGTGTGCATGTGTGCCTTTGTGCATGTGTGCATGTGTGCATGTGTGCTCGTGTGCATGTGTGGTAACATTGTGTACACATTGTAAACTGAGTTTCCTGTCTTCCTCTCACAGGTTCTGGTGTTGCTCTGTTGGCGTGCAGCAGGGAACCTGAAGCCACTGCTGGTGATAGTGATAATGATGATACATGTGTAACAGGGAGGTGTGACAGGGTCTGTTGTTGGTCAGTCAACCCCATCAATGCGCACAGTCATCCTGCCGATACATCCATTGTCACCAGTGTCCTTAGCTGAGGGACAGCATACAGTGGGCATTGACCAGGGTAATGTGGTATCAGTGGCACATGCATCCCCTCACAGCAACCATGGCCAGAGTCCTGACATGGTACCACACAGGCAGATGTCCAGGGGTTCTTGTGGGAGCATCTGTGGTCGTACTGCCCCTGTCAGACGTGCCCACAGAGGTCTTTCAACCTCAGCTATGTTCCGTGCTGTAATGCAGGCACAAGCACGTATGGAATGGTAGCACCAGACAGGGTCTGAGGGAGCTTAGAGCACATCGCACTGCTATGAATGACACTATGCGTGACGTTGCGGCTGCCATCTGTACTGTCAGCGAGGTCATTGATAGACGTTGGGGGGACACATTAGATCTGTTCCACAACTTCATGTCCATAAGCCAGGGCAATGCAGGACGGTTGTGGCATCTACATGGACGTATGCCAGCAACATCAGGAGCTGGTAGTCATCACGGATGGCAACAAACCCGCAGCCGCTTCCACAGTGCCAGTACCAGCCCCAGCAATGCTGGGTATGTGCTGTAATCAGACCATCCTAGAAGACCACGTGCACATGGCTCTGGACAGTCCCAGCAGGGACATGTGTCCAGTCAGCAACCCACTGCTTCTGATGACAGCACCCAGTCTGGCTTAGTACCTGATACTGTCCGTAGCACCCTTGCCAGGCACAGGTACCATGTCTGTGGCCAGAGACAGTGATCTGTATGACCTGGCAGGTACAGTCTGTGGCTGTCCACAAACACCCGTATATGGCAGCCATGTGGTGGAACTGTGTGCATGCATACACACATGCATAATGCTAACACCTAGGGCTAACACATACACACACACACACCGCATCAACATTGCCCCATGTTGTACTGTTGTCCCTCACTAACATGCACACACATACATGTCGATTGGATGTGTCAATGGCAGACTCTGGCAAACCAAGTACACACCCTGTGCATATGATAAAACTGTGCCACCTCCTGCAATCTGTAACATTGATGCAGGAAAAGGATAGCATGGTGCTGATGCACTGGGTGACTACATAGCACTGTAGTAATATTATCATGTTGTTAACAGTACAGTGTAATGATATCATTGTGGGTATATCCCAGCATGCCTGATGCATTAACACTATGATTGTCATTGCAGTTTTTTATACACCAGTGTTAATTCCAAAAGTGTAATGTTTGCACATGTGCCACATGGCAGTTGTGTGTACCTGTGCCTGCATGTGTTGTGGACTGGACAGTACATGTGTGATGTTTGCAGCACACAGTTGCAGGTGTACATTTGTGAACAAGGTGGAGTTGCATTCTCTGCATGTAGATGCGTAGTGCACACATGGCAAGGGTGACATGCACCATGTGACACAGTAGTCATACATTGTAGTTCATATTGGTGGCCACTTTGTGTTGTACTACACATATTTCTCACCTGGGGTCACATGTATGTATGACATGGTTTGACAGTATGCTGTGGGTCATCCGGTTTACCAATGTCAATGGTTTGCATTCTGGTGGTAAGGCTCAAAACACAAACCCACCTACATAGGTATCACAAGGGATAAGAAACTAGAAGTAATGATACTCACTGCCAGACATCTAAACCGCAAGATGCATGCAGTCCAAACTCTATTCAGCATGGAGAATGTTGATATCTGTGCAGTAACAGAAACCTGGTTCAAGGCTCCCAAGAGCACCCTAGCACTACCAGGTTACACCTCATACCATGCTTTACAGCCCCAAAACATGGAACTAACTATGAAAAGGGGTGAGTATCAATAATTGTCAGGGATACCCACACCCCCAGGTTGGTGCCACAGCATGAAGCATCACAGACTATCCACGTGCAACTAACAGTGGATAAAACTGCCTTCCAGTTCATAGCCTGCTACAGACCACCCTCCTAAACCCAGGAACCCCACCTGGCTTACTTAAGAACACATGAATATATGAAGGTCTCTCCAAACAACATTATATTGGGCAACTTCATCTACCCACACATAGACTGGGAGCATTATTGTAGCTCCAACACCCTAGGCCAAAGGTTCCTAGAATTCATAAACTCAAATGCTATGGAACAACTTGTTACCACTCCCACAAGAGGGGAAAACATACTACACCTGATCATCACCAACATGCGGACTCTATGCTCCAGACCAGAAGTGTATCCCTCACTGGTAAGATCAGACCATAGAGTAATCTCACTGTATATTCACATACCAACCCCAGCCCCTACCCAGAAAACCACAGTGAAAAAGTTGTCCAAAGCATATTCCACACACCTCAAAACCAAGACAGAGGTGGAATCCTTCAAAGCCCCCGGGCCTGTGGAAAATACAGCCCACATTGCTGAATCCTTTATAAACGCATTCTATGAACACCTTCAGGAATGCACAGATCATGCAATTCCAAATATAACCAAGACCCAATCCTCCAAAGACAGGCGGCCTTTCTGGTGGACCCCAGCCACATAACAGAAAACAATAGAAGGAGGTAGCTACTACATGATCGAACAATATCCCATAAAGGGAAGGCATCTCTGATCAGTATTTGGAACAAAATACGGGCACTCATAAAATCGTCTAAGGCCAGCTTCAAGAGAATAACTGCACAAGACACTAAGGATAATCACAAGGCTTTCTTTAGTTATGTTAGGAATCTGGGTGGGAATTCCCAGATATGCTCAGAAGTAGTCCTAAATGACAAAGAATACACGTAAGCCACATACATTGCCAACATCATTGCTGACAGGTACAGCACAAACGTCTCACTTCTGTGTCACTGTTACACAGAGGCAGAGTATACTAACCTGGAAAAAGGCCATAGCAAAATTCATTTAAAATGGGTGGCGAAAGCCAAACACAGTCTGGCTAGGCTTATAACTTCCCTAGGGCAGATAGCCTAGTATGAACCTATTAACCTATTACATGATGTATCCTCCACTGATACACAGATGTAGGAAACCCAGTGTCAGTGATATCCCTGCAGTACTACACTATACTATGTAGCCATTCTTACTGAGCCCCACACATCTCTGGGAAGAATACTGTTTACGTACATGCCAACACACTAGGGATATGTTTATCCACGACTGGAAATGCATACAGTGGCCTACAATGCATTCTGCACATGACACACATGACCACCACAAGGGTATCATACAGACAGATACCTGTTGTCCAAGCCATGCTCTATTACTGTAACACAACTGTAACTTTGTCATCAGCATGTACTTAACATAGTATTCCAATAGTACCATGTAGGTGGCAGCACCCATCATGTAGAACGGGTAATGGTGTGTACATATGGACAAGTGTTTTCTTGTCTATCCTGTGATATTCACATTTCCAAAGGTATTGTGCAGTCCCTTGGTGTATCGCCTAAGCAAGCAGGTGTCTTTATGCATATCAGCAACAGTTGCCATACACCTACACTGGATGTCCATTACTCACAGACTTTGCTGTGTTATAACATGTGGGACATATACTCCAGACATGAACCCTCACCCACATTAATATATCACAGCGTTCATGACTGTGTGTCACCCAGTTGGCCTAAGACACAGATCACTGCAGTAGCCTGCATTGTCATCAACATACATGTCTGGCGTACGGTCTGGGAATCTGCAGCACATGCTGGCAAAGGTAACAACTGTATTCATATGAGGCAGGCTTCACACATAGGAACTATCGCAGGTCACAGGTACATATCTGTATGTGGCACACACATACCTGATGTGTGCATTGCAATTACTGTTATAATTATATGTCATACAATAATAAAAGCAAAACCCACCACACATTGACAAACACACACGTGGCTTTTGTAGGATTCAAACCCCTACCTAACTATGTTATGACACTTGAGAGAGATGCATTAGCACAGCACGCTATTCGCATTACTGGGTGGCTTTTCTTCTCCTGCAATATTTATAGGGTGCTGACATCAGTTTTTACAAAGAGGTATGTACATCTATTACTATCCCTCAGTATGGGGGATAACAATATATATGCATTAACAGACGCCTAGTTCAGGGTCACATATGCACATCAGCACTGCCTGGTTATGTTTTATACCATGCTTCGTGAACACAGGACTTGTAACACACAACACAACCAGGGAGTGTATCCATATACATCACAGATACACACACCTCTGGATTGTTACCACTGCACTAAGCATGACAGGCCATACATATACAACTACCATTGTGCAAAACTGCCTTTTGGTTTGGTGTGTAGTTCAGACCCCCCCCCCCCATCCAGGAACCACACTTGGCTTCCCTGGGAACAGTGTCGGATATGAAGGTGTTCACATACCCCATTACAGTGGTTAACTTCAGGTACAGGAATATTGACTGGGGGAACTACTCAGGCCTCAACAACATCACCCTACAGCCACTACAATTTGTGAATCCATGTGCTATGGCAGAATCAGTCAGCACAGCCACAAGGGGGAATACATATTGGACCTGATCATCACCAACATGGGGACTCTATGTTCCACACCAGAGGTAGACCACCATTGTTAAGATATGACCATAACCAACTTTCCCTGGACGTCCATATCCCATCCCCACTCCCAGGCAAGTAAATCACTGCTAACAAAGTATTTCTCAAAAGCAGACTTTGCAGTTGTGAAGACTGGCGTGGAATACTTCAAAGGCCCTGTGCTGGAGGATTATACAGCCCAATCTGCAGAATCCTTTACAAATGCATTCTATGAGCACCTGCAGGTTTTCATTGATCATGCTATCCCAAATAAAACCAAGACTCCTCCACAACAGGAGACCTGTCTGGTTGACACCAGCCATATCTAAGCTGTACAAAAGAAGGAGGGAGCTAATACATAACAGAGCAATATTCCACAGAGGGAGGACATCTCTGAACAGTATTGGCAGGACATTTCAATCCCTCAAAATCATCACTTGCAAGTTTTGACAGTGAAATTGCCCAGATACTACAGATAAGGCTCCCCTCAGTCTGGAATTGAATCCCAATTAATGTTAGACATAGCCCCTCGCCAACCCTCTTCCAGCAAATGCCAGTCACATGGATGTGACATTGCAAATTCAACCCCTGGGATCTCCACTGTGTCCCTGCTTGACGGAGGCACAGCAAACTAACCTTAAATGGTGCCTTCTGTGACCTACTTTACAGAGGCACAGTAGGCTACTGTACTCTGGAGGCAGATGCCAAATACACTGTGGCTAGGCTTATGTATTCCTTAGGATAAACAGCTTAGTATTGACCTCTGCACCCATATGTTTATGTTTCGGATGCACAATATTTGTTGCTGATAAACTGTTTGCAGGTCTTTATTGCCATAGCTTTCCCTGTTTCTATGAACAACTAGTGTATCTGTGGAAGATGTTTGATCATGGCAGGGTTCCAGTATATTACTTATGTCTCTGTTGTCATTTAACTGTGTGCACTGGGCAGATTGCTGTATTGTGGGAGGTTCCTGGCTTAACACATACAAATGCCAGATATGTGTGGCAGACTGCTATACTGAGACATGGCGTAAGTGTGTGAGCATGCCCAGTTCAGGCTTTCCATGGTTTGTTGCCTGACATATGTCTCATTTATCAAAGTGTGTGAGCATGCCCAGTGTGACCTTTCCATATGTTGAGATCTGAGGTCCACTACATTTGTGGTTGTGTGTGAACTTGAACAATATTTGACATGTATAGTGTGTGTGTTGGAAGTCATGTTGTGTTCTTACTGCCCAACTGCTTTGTGTCTGAACCCAACAGGTAGTATGCTGTACCTGCAGGGTTTCCATGGGACAGTTTGCATACACTTGTCAACATTCTTTCATACTGACCAAACACTGTAATATTGTCATAGTGTAGTGGTTCAGTCCTTTCACTCTGGTGCACAGTATCCTGGGTTTGAGTCTCATCACTGCTTTAAATATTCATACTGAGCACACCAGACTAAGGTATGACCATGTTGCATTTTGTTCAGCTATGGCCTACTTAAACCAGGCTTGTCCAAAATTACTAGTGTATTCCGCAACTTGGGTGGACATTGAAAAACACTAGGCTATGTGCCCTAGGGCATTTCTAATCCTAGTCAGAGTGTGTTTGTCCTTCAACACACATTTTAACTGGAGTTTGCCATGACATTTTTCAAGGTTAGTATACCGTGCCTCTGTCTAACTGTGACATAAAAGTGATACCCAGGGTAAACCTACAATCTGCCATCCACTCATCAAGATTCCTATTGAAGAGAGTCAATGAGGGACTCTCTGGCTAAGCTGGACTGTGAATTTACTCAAGAGTGGAGGGAGCTTCTGGTTTATGGATCAATCACTACAGCATGTCTTAATTATTTCAGTGCTGAGGTTCAGGTCTCTCATATGCATAGCTCAATGGGATTCAGATTTTACAAGGTGCAGCATGTGCATTGATTCCAGGTTGGACATGGCTTTATACATCAGGCACAGATCGCCTCTGGGCAGGCAGTATGCCACTGTGTGGAGCTGCAGTTTGTTTAATCAGGCAGATTTGGGGTCTTTCCAGTTGCTGGAGGTGTCTGCTAAGGTACATCCCACAAGGGGCATTGTACTCAATTGTGAGCCTGATGAAGGATGACTGAAAAGGCACGATGACCTCCCCTGATCTAGATGTGAATACCTTCATGATTAGGTGGGTATATGAAATGTTTTTATAACCACTATGGCCATATGGTTGTCAAATGCGAGATTTCTATCAGCTTGTGTCCCCAGGTCTCTTATTACTTCTTCTGTACTTAATGGGTTACCACCTATGTGGTAATTGGTGGGCACTTACTGTTTTTCCAAAGGGGATGACTATACACTTTTTTGTGTTTAGCTTGATGACATGGATGTGGCACCAGTTGTCTGTTTCTATGAGGCCCTTTTGTAGGATGCTTGTGTCAGCTGGAGGGTCAGATATGGCACCCAGTTTGTAGTCATCTGCAAACTTGTTCAGACACAGTCCTTCCATGTTGGCCTATACCTCTGAGAAATATATACCAAACAAGGGGGGGTCCCAGGACCGAGCCTTGTGGGACGCCAGCTGTAGCTGATTTGGACTCTGACATGGCTCCAGCATTTCTGACCATGTCAGTTCTGTCCTTGAGCCAGTTTTCAACCCATCTAGTTACATAGGGGTTTATATTTAAGCTGGTGAGCTTATCTATAATGACCAAGTGGGGTATTGTATGGAAGGCTTTTGCAAGGTCCAGGTAGGCTGTGTGGACCACCTTCCCCTCATCAATGGCCTTGTTGACTGATTCAAATGACTCAACCAGGTTTAAGGGGCAGGATCTGCCCTTAAGAAAGCCACACTGGGTAGGGTCCAGTGTCTGTAGGTCCCCAATATCTTTATTTCTGAGGTCCATGATGATCCTTTCCATAGCTTTGCAGACCATGCTAGTCAGGATTCTGGGGTGATAGTTTGCATGATCCATTCAGGCACCACCTTTGTGGAGAGGGACCACTGTTGCTGTACACTGCTGTTTGGGTACATATCCTGTGGTAAGGCTGAGATTGAGCAGTAGTTTTATTTGGTGTTCAGTTCTTCTTGGACTTCATGTTGGATGCAGCCCGGGACACTATCTGGTCCCATTGATGCTGTGTGTTTTGCTTTAGAGATGCTGGCTGTTATCTGAGCATCTGCGATGTCAGGGGGCCAGCACTCTGCTGGGATAGATATTTGGCCTTTTGGTGTGGGGGTGGGGGGTTGCACTGAACCTGTCAGGTCGGATGTTGGCAATGTCTGTGGGTTTGGTGTATTGTTTGTCATTCTGGACTAATTCTGAGCATATCTGGGAATTCCCACCCAGGTTCCTGCCATCAGTAAAGAAAGCCTTGTGATTATCCTTAGTGCCCTGTACAATTTCTATCTCGTAGCTGGCCTTAGAGGATTTTATGTGTGGCCATAGTTTTTTGTCATAATACTGATCAGTGATGCCTTCTCTTTTTGGGTTTTGCTCTATCATGTAGTAGCTTCCTCCTTCTCTTGCATGGTTTGTTAATGGCTGGGGTCCACCAGACAGGATGCCTGCCTTTGGAGGATTGGGTCTTGTTTTTATTTGGGATTGCATAATCCATGCATTCCTGAAGGTGTTCATAGAATGCATTCATAAAGGGTTCTGAGGTCTGGGCCATATTTTCCACAGGCACAAGGGCTTTAATGGATTCCACCTCAGTTTTTAGGAGTGCATAATTTGCTTTACACATGTTTTTCACTGTGGTTTTCTGGCCAGGGACTGGGGTCAGGATGTGAATATCCAGTGAGATTACTCTATGGTCTGATCTTACCAGTGAGGGATACACTTCTCGTCTTGGCCATGGAGTCCCCATGTTGGTGATTATCAGGTCCAGTATGTTTACCGCTCTTGTGGGAGTGGTGACAAGTTGTTCCATAGCATTTTGGTTTATGAAGTCTAGGAACCTTTGGCCTAGGTTGTTGGAGCTAGAATAATGCTCCCAGTCTATGTTTGGGTAGCTACAGTCGCCCAATATAATGTTGTTTGGAGAGACCTTCATATTTTCATGTGTTCTCATGTAGGCCAAGTGGGGTTCCTGGATTTAGGAGGGTGGTCTGTAGCAGATACGAACTGGGAGGCAGTTTTAGCCACTGTTACTTGCACGTGGATAGTCTGTGCTGCTTCATGCTGTGGCACCAACCTGGGGGTGTGGGTATCCTTGACAATTATTGGTACTCACCCTCCTTTTGTAGTTTGTTCCATGTTTTGGGGCTGTAAAGCATGGTATGAAGTATAACCTGGTAGTGCTAGGGTGCTCTTGGGAGCCTTGAACCAGGTTTCTGTTATTGTACAGATATCAACATTCTCCATGCTGAGGAGAGTTTGGACTGCATGCATCTTGCAGTTTAGACTTCTGGCATTGGGTAGCATTACTTCTAGTTTTGTATCCCTTGTGATACCTATGGGGGTGGGTTTGTGTTTTGAGCCTTACCTATTCAAGGCACTATGGGGGTGACAACAGCCTTTGCCAGTATCCAAAAGGCCAGGGGTGATAGGTGCAAGCCATCCCTAGTGGAGCATCGTGTCTTGCTCAGCATGTCATCCCAGGCTGACAGGCATTGGATCCCCTTTGACTAACAATACTTAAGCCAATTGTTGTAATTGATCATCTTGTCTTCATATTGTGGCATCATGTTTGGTGAGGGTAGGATGTTACTCATGGGTCATCAAGTTTGCATATACTACATGGTGTTACATTGCTTAATACATGGCAATCATGCCTCAGGTGGTGCTGCAGGGCTGCCTATGTTAGATGCACATACTACACGCCCTGTACATGTTTGAAAGCAGGTTGTGTCAACTTAGGCATCCCTTTTACTATATGTGTGAGTCAGAGAGAGGTATAATTTCCAGGGTTCCTACTGAGCCAGTGTATGTGCTATGCATTGCCTCTTTGCCAAGGCCAAGGCATACTGGGCATGCCTCCTTCTGCCTACTGGGGCAGGCTCAGGTTGTTCCTCCTCCAAGTCATGTTCTGCCTGTGATGGCCTTGGCAATGGTGGGGGGCTGTTTGGGCCGGGCCTATGCTGGTTCTGCTGCAGCTGTTTTTGCAGAATCATATTATGTAGCATAGCACATACCATGACAATTTGGGTACATGTAATTGGTGAGTACTGCAAGGCTCCGCCAGATGTGTCCAGGCACCGGAACCATGACTTGAGCAGCCCAAACACACGCTCTATTACATTACGTGTTTGTGCGTGTGCCTCATTATGGCGTTCCTGTTCAGGTGTGTGTGTGTTTCTGATGGGTGTCATCAGCCACGGCTCCAGTGCATAGACAGCATCCCCCAATAGGTGACCATGTGGGATGTCTCCATTTGCAAATGTCTGGTACAGCTGCGTCAGATGCCAGATATGGGAATCATGGTAGCTTCCAGGGCAGCCAGCACACACATTCATTATTATGCCCTGGGCATCACACACAACCTGGCAGTTGATGGAGGGGAAGCCCTTGCGGTTAATGTAGGCCCTACCCCGCTCACCGGCTGGTGCTTTGATGCATATATGCGTGCAGTCTATTGCACCCACTACCTCAGGGTATTCTCTATTTGCTGGAAGAGACGCATATTGCTGGCCAATACCTCATGGGAATTGGGGAAATATACATGATCACCGACATGTGCTGACACGGCATCCAGGAACTGGTGCAGTACCCTGGATGCTGATGCCTGTGATATCCCCATCATATCACCAGTTGGTCTCTGGAAGGTACCTGTTGCTAGTATTTTTAGGCCAACACATACCTTGGTTTCCACTGAGAGGGGTTCCCCTCTGTTGGTTCTGTGTGTGAGGCGTGGCCTGCACAGCTCAACAATTTGCTGCAGGTGGTCTCTGTCCACTCTATAGTGCTCCACTATCTCCAGCTCATGTAACCCCTGGTAGGTGACCCTGGGCCTGTACACTCTTCTCCGTCTCCTCACTGTGGGTTGTCCGGCAGCATTTGCATTGTCACCACCCTCAGCATGTTGCATATGTCACCTTATAACAGCTATGGCAGCCCCTCGCATTTTTTGTCTGAGTGAAGATTTTTCAGTTTTCACTTCTAGTAGCTTACTCCAGTGTTGCAGTGTCTCTTGAGAGACACATACTGCACTGTTGTTTGCAGAGTTTTCAGTGCTGGGCTGGGCTACTGTTCTGCCTGTGTAATTGCCTGATTCTGATTGTTTTCACCTGCTAGCTCTGCTAGTATTCCCTGGTAGCTTCCTACAATTTGTTGTGCTTCCTTTTTTCTGTCTGTTTCCTCAGGGGGGAGAGATGCGCATACAGGTGCAAACACACGCACAGCAGCTAACACGCGTGCACACATGCTTAGATGGACTACAGCTTGCTTATCTGGGTTAAAACGCGCGCACACCAGCACAAACTCGCTTACAAGTCTTTAAACAGGCTTCTACATGCTTACTCCGGCGTAAATGCTCAGCAAGAAACTTTGGTGTTATCCACAGTGTACACCTTCTATTTCTTGGCTTTCCCTTGTCTACCTGTTGACACACCTCTTTCCATGATGTCTAACTGACAGCTTTCACATGCCACTCTGCTCCAATGAGCTTCACTTCTTTCATACATACCCCCCTGTGATGTCACCTATCTCCTACTCTGTTACTTCCCTTATCCTACTCCTACACTCCAGGGAATGTGCTCATTTGCTATGTAAAAGTGCGATTCAGTATCCTAACACTCATTTACATAGGATTGCCTACTAATGCTTAGTTACATGTCTTACACTGAGCTTCCCCCCTTAGCAACCCCTACTCGGTGGCCATGTTGTTTTCAGCCTGCTATTCCCTTACATTGTAAATTGATGGTTTTCATAAAATTTTTCTTTTTCTGTTTTTTTGCAGCGCAGCCCATTTGCGCAGCGCTGCGCTACGTTTAAACATCGACCGAAAAAAAACATTTTTATTTTAATTTTGCATGTGAGTACGTTGCCAGTGGCCACATATTTGGCCATTGGCATGCTTCCTGGAACATATGCAACCTTTATCTGGAGCTGACAAGGCTCCATTGTGGTATTTGCAGAACAGTACTCAGTTGTCAACTGAGTACATTTCTGCAGCTAACACGGCTCCTACACAGACAGGTTTGTGCTTCCTGGATCGCAAATTTACCTCATTTGCATTCCATTCGGCTGCAAGTGAGGTAATTTGCATATCCAAACCCTGTCCGTGTAAGAGCCGTTTTAGGAGCTCTCTTACATGCCCCTACAGGCTGTTCGTGGATCGCTCATCGGACATGATGGCTGCATGGAGTCTTACTCTACTCTTAGACTCCGTGCAAGCCATCGTGAATCCGGCCCATTGTGTTATGCAACTCTACAATGCATGCAAATCTGAAGAATACTGAAAATAATTGATTCATTATGGCCACCAACCCAGAAAAGGAAAAAAAAGAAAATAAAGGCAAGCCTACTAAGAAAATGAAAGCAAAATAGCAGCTGCCAAGGGATACTTGACCTGAAACAGGTTAGTAGTGATTAGTACTGTAACTAGATATTAGCATTCAATAAATAAAAAATAATAAAAGAGCAAAGCAATTTGAATGCATGGGTGTCTGCATCTACACTAAATATATAAATAATAAAAGAACAAAGCAATTTCAATGAATGCATTTACATTAAAAAACAGAGAGGTAGTACAAGAAAACAAAGGATATAGCTAATACAGGTGTGCTCCATGCCAATTTGGGAGGAGAAAGGGAGAAGAGAAATCCCTGTCAAGCATCAATGCAATGTTAGGCACAATACAATATTTCCACCATAAATATGGATCCTGTATTCATACAGAGTCCAGAAAGCAGGAGAACTAGCTTCAACCACCAGCTGAGATACCAGGGAGCAAGAAACAGTACAGCACCAATGATGTCCAACACCTGTTAGACTCAAAGGAAAACCCAAATAGAAAAAGTCCATGCAAATGAGTGCAATAACAAAAATAAGTCCCAGGCAAGTGAAACTATAAATAAAAGCTTTTATCACCCAGAACTACAAACAAAAGTTAAAGGGTAGCTACCCTTAGACAATTACCATGGAAACTTCATGTAAGCCCAGAAATGCACACACTGTGTGAGTTCAACAAAAACAAAAAGAAGATAGCCCACTTCAGCACTCACTCTGGAGATGTGCCAGTCCAAGATGGTAATCTTGTCTGTCATTTATGTGCTGGGCATTTTGAAGGAGATTATTCTTTTTGACTATTTTACCAGTGTTCCAGAGCTATTCACCATTTCCATCTCAATGATTGTTGACAAGATTACAGGTCCACACCCTGTAGTTCCAAACCAGCATCCTAGATAACAGGCTAAGGGGAACTTTATAGAACAGTTTACCTTCTTCCTCTTCACCCTCTACCAGTGACCAGACGTTTTTCTGGCTTCTGCCACCCAGAAAGAAGAGTTAGCCATGCTGTTCAGATGAGCTGTTCCTTATGTAAAATGGGGAAGAAAAACAGGAAGCTAAAAAATAAAATGATGGGGCCAGAGAAGGCAGTGATCAGTTGTTGTATTGGTATGGAAAGAGTTTTGTTTGTGTCTTTTGGCTTTTTCCCGGTTAGAGGTCGCCACAGCGGAACTCCGGTCCGCTAATAATTGGCAGTAGAGTTTTACGTGCTGGCTTGCCGGGCCTAACGCACAACCTTCAACGAAGGAATGCCCATTCACGCATGTCACCACACAGAAGACGCTCTAACTGAGGATCAAACGGGCAACGTCTAACTGTGAGGCGACAACGCTACCACAGCACCACCACCGCAGTTTTGGTATGGAAAGAGTGTTGACTTTATTCTGTTGTCAGTTAATTGATCTCCCTTCAAAAAAAAAAAAATTGGAAACCAAATAGTTAGAAATTTAACTGCATTCTGATCTTTCAGTTTTTCAGGCTCTCCGAAGATTGTTAGAGTGGAACTCCCCATTCAGTTCTCAAAGGCATTAATCCTAAGTAAATGACTGGAATCATTTAAGTGGATAATACAACTGCATTTTCTCAGACATGCTTGTCTTGTTCACTGTCCATTTATTAAAGAGTGGTTCAGTGTTCCTCTTGCTACTTTAGGACATCCTTCAATTCCTACTGCTGCCGGATCAGTATTGTCTTGAAATTATTTCAAAAGCAGTCTTTTTCAAAATAAAGTTGAAATCAGAGATCCTTTCCACCCAAGGTACCTTTGGAAATTTATGTAGGACAAACTACCTACTCCTAAGTGATACTGAATACAAAGAAACATACACCACCGCATGATACCAGGATGTAAACACTTTACCCCATAGGAACAAGTGCGGGGCAAACCCCAGAAATAGACCAGCATGATATCAACAAGATTTATAATAAAAGGAAAATAATGTTCACCAAAAGTAAGAAGAGTAATTCCTAGAATGTTAGCAACCTTGTCACTGAAATAATCAAACAAACGAGGAGCTTAAAATCCATTAAAGCCAAGTTTGAGGCTAAATAGCTATCTAAAAAATACATTCACAAGGCATTTTTAGTTATGTTTGTAATCTCAAAAGCACGATGCAGCAATGCACTGAGCTTATTGTGAACAATGTTATCTTCACTGAGACTGAAGATATAACAAAGCTACCGGACGATAAATTTAGCTCTAAATTTACCCCATCTTCCCTGTCTGCACATCAAGATATACTTGAAACAGGCTTTCTTCTAGCTATCACACAACTCCGAAAAGTGTTATCAAAAGCTAAAAATACTGTATTGATGGCTCCTGAAAATATCTCTGGATGCATCTTAACTAACATGAAGCATGATTTTTGCCACACACCTAACAATGCTGTTCAATCTCAGCCTCCATACAGGCTTTGTACCGAGCAAATGGAAAACAGCTATAGTCATTCCCCTGCATAAGGGAGGACCTTCCACAGATGCAGGCAATTACAGACCCATAAATTTGACCAGCCTCCTATGCAAAGCCATGGACAAAGTTAATTAATCAGGACACAGGGGACCTCCAAACACTGAACCTGTCTCAGTTTGGATTCTTCAAGGGCAGATCATGCTTACTCAGACTGGTGGATTTTCTTTAAAATGTCACCAAAGCAATGGCTGAAGGCAAAACATGTCTCCCTTTACTCAGGCCTCATTAGGCCAGTCATTCAGTATAATGCCCCCCTTGGCATGTATCTGTCCAGATACATTAACAACTGGAAAGCTTACAGATATACCTTACTTAAAGGATGCAAAGACAAGCAAGATATTCTACATGGACTGACTCAAATCCTTGTCACTGTAATCAGTATCTTGCAAACTGCTAGGAGGTGATCTATGTCTGGCATACAAGTCATCCTCCGACACAATATTGATGGATTTACTGCAGAGATAAAATATAATAATTGACCATCGGATGGGTAAGGCAAATCTCTAACCAAATGGGATAGGTTAATTTGAGCACAAAAAGTGAAACTGGATAGGCTTAAAATGTCCCTTAAGGGCAGCTAGCCCAGAACTTACCTATGAACCTAAATGTAGAATTACCGTGTGAACAGACAATGTAGTCAGGCTGAAACTATAATGGTGGCTGTTATGGCTCCATATCCTTAGTGGACTTGAAGGCCAATAGTACTTTCGTTCTGTGGTGATATGCCTTCCCCACCATTCCTCAGACCTTTTTAATAGCTTTCCTCTGGATTTCTTACAGCTGTGTGAAATGTGTGTGTGTGTGTGTGTGTGTGTGTGTGTGTGTGTGTGTGTGTGTGTGTGTGTGTGTGTGTGTGTGTTTCCATTTGTTAAATGGTATAACTCATTTGATTAATCCCATTGTAGTGAGTTTCCAGGGACAAAACTTTCAAAAATACAAAATACATGGTTATAAAATAAAATCCACAATGTTAACATTAAACATTAAATCAGTAATGAAGACAACAATGAACGACACTGACACAACACACTATTTATTATATGGTCTCCAAAAACTGTAAGCAATTCTCTTAGTGTGGTCCAATTAAACCCATGGACAGTGAATACTAATACTTCTAGAACCCAAACTCCTGATGATACACCACAGTACTCTGTTTCCTGCTAGAGGGCTGGAATTCTTCTGCTGGTGGTCATTCCTGGTATGATCAACTCCCCCCATCATTTTCCATCACTTCACTGTTCTATCTCATGGTCAGCACCAATGAGGGTGGGATATAAATGCAGTACTTGTGTTTGCCTGCTTTAAGCCACAAATTTTACCTTTTCTGTAACTCCTTCCCTCCCTTCCTTTAACATACCACTATGTTAAAAAATATATATTTTCATGAACATCTACTATACCCAAAGGAGAAGGGTAGTCTGAATGAAGAGGTCAAAGCTAGAATCAGAGGGGCTGCAGCCAACTGGCATAGAGTATCAGGTGTAGTATATAACAGAAGAATGCCAAAGAAGCTGAAAAGTAAGGTGTACAAGACAGTGGTGTGACCAGTACTACTGTATGGTACAGAAACCTGGGCAGTAAAGGCAGAACAGTTGAAGAAGTTAGAGGTGATGGAAATGAAGTGCCTGAGAAAGGTGGTAGGATGCACACTGCAGGACAGGTGAAGAAATGAGGACATAAAAGCAGAAGCCAAAGTAGCTCCAACTGCAGAAAAGATCAAAGAAAACAGATTACGATGGTATGGGCACATGTGTAAAAAAGCAGAAGACAATCTGGTGAGGGAGATTTGGGACAGACAGGAAGAAGGTAAGAGGAAGCGAGGGCATCCAGCAAAGAGGTGGATGGATTGTGTGAAAGAAGATCTGCGACAGTCAGGCATGAGTGTTGAAGAAGGCAGGAGAGTAGCACTGAATCGGGAGAGTTGGCGACAGTTAATACGATACCCTGACCCCATGTAAATGGGAAAAAGGGGATGATGATGATGATGATGATACTATACCCAAAGCTGTATGCAACAAATAAGTGCTCATTCTTAATTTTATTTTATTTCTTTTAAATGTGAGTGTCTCATGGGGCAGAAAACCTGATGAGACTTTGTTTCTTTGAAAAGTTAAATCTGTTAAATGCACTATGAGAGCACAGATTGTGAAACTAAGTTGCCCTACTGTGAATTGTCAAGTTACAGCTCCATTCACTTTGAATGGAAGACCTGATGATACTGCTAACTTTGAGAGACTTCAGAACAAGTGTCATTGAGTGGTCTGCACTGCCTTACAACTGTTTTTCTTATTGATGCATTAGACATTCTCTGAAAAAAGCTTACAACAGTGTCAACAAATTACTGAAATAAACAAACTTTTTACAAAGAGCAATTTTGTGATTTGTAGTTCCTGGGCAAGTTACTCCTCCTTCAATGAGCCAGTCTCACATTTCCAGATTAGCTATGTTCAGCTAATTAGTCAGCTATACATAACAGACATCAAGCAAATCACTTAGCTTGGTGTTTAACTAAAAATGTTCCCTAATATGCCTCTTTATTCCTGGCTTCTGGGTAGCACTTTTACATGAATGAATTCTAAAAAAATTCATGTGTCAATCCGGAACTTAGGCAAACCTAACCCTTTTTAAGAACGTTTGTAAAATCTTCAATTTGAAATGCATTTTTTCCACTTCCCACATAAAACTGTGGGAGGACTTCCCACATAATCCCACTTCACAATGGAGGAAATTGTACTGACCTAACCAACTGCTGACTTATTCCTATCTTATCCCCACTGTCCAAAGTATTAAAGAGAACTGTCCACACACAGCTCATGCACTACCTACAAACAAATAACTCAATCACAACATAGTTTCCATCCAAACCAGAGTACAACCACTGCAGTGTTATCTTTTATCAACACAATAAATCAACACAGAAATAATCACAAATATGTGTCCTCTATTTTCTTAGACCTATTGAAGGCCTTTGATATGGTCACCCACAGCAAACTCCTTACCACCCTTTCTTAAATAAACTTTTCCCAATTTTCACTTGACTGGTTCCAAGACTATCTGACTGGACGACAGCAAGCAGTACAATGGCAAGGAGCTCTATCACCCCTTTTACCTACCACCATAGGTGATTTCCCCAGGGCTCTCTACTAGGTCCCCGTCTTTTCTTATTATTCACAAATAACCTCAGACCTCAGTCCCACAGACATCCCTAATTCAGTACTCCAATGACTCCACGGTAATTTGCACTGCCCCTACTATTTAAGAACTACAAGTGCTCACCCAAAACTCATTTTTGCAATCAAAAACTGGCTAACAATCTTCCACCTCATCCTGAACCCCAACAAAACAAAACTTATGCTTTTTCATCCTACCAAAGCTACAACAGCCCCCTCCTCATTCAGTATCCAATCTGTGAACAACACCAGAATTTCACCCACTGTCCATATGAAGCTGCTAGGTGTTGAAAAAGACAATAACATCAGATTTGACTTCCATATAGCTGAAACCATAAAAAAGTCCACAAAAAAACTAGGTACTCTGTATAGGAATAAACTTTACTTCACAAACAACACTAAAGCCACCATAGCTCAAACACACTTAATCTCAACCCTTCTGTATGTATCTCTGATTCTCACCAACCTTAGGAAATCTGACCTTACAAAACTTGAAACATGTTATAATAAAATTATAAGACTTGCAGCCAACTCAAACTCCAGGTCTCATCCCTGTATATTACTCAGGCAGCTTAAATGGCTAGAGTTTCCTCCACTCCTACTTTACAACCAACTGACCATGGCCCATAAATTACTCTACAATAAAGAAAAGACACCAGCCCTGCAAAATCTACTACAACCATACTCCAGTACCAGAACTTTACGATCCAATAAGAAATCCCTGATAAAAGTCTCCATTGCCAATAATCAGACTGGGGAATCCCTCTTCTCCAACTGTATATCTAAAATATGGAATAGTTTACCTCCTAATATAATATCTATCACAACGTCACTGCAATTTAAAGCTTTACTGGAAACTCACCTATCCAAAAACTGGACATGTCCATGTATGGCTCCTGACTAATCCAGTATGTTTCCTTATGCTGACATTATATGAGTGTCATTCTTACTAGTTATACATATAAACACAAATTATATAAATGATATCTAGTACTATGCTTTGATGATGCTAAGTGCCCCATATTGTATATTTAATTGTGTTTTACTGTGTTTATTATATTCTCCGTGTATCTGTGTTGTAGTAGCTTAATTTTAAGCAGAGTTTTTTTCCCCGGGCCTCTGCTGAAAAAGGACTTGTCCAGTCTGTCTTTCCCAGTTAACAAATGTTAAATAAATAAATAAATAAATATAAATAAATCATTTTGGGTTATTTTTGCATGTTAACCTGGTTAAAGCATACCATGAACTGTTATTTCATACAAAGATTTACATAATAAAATGCTTCTCATGTTTTTCCTCTTAATGGTGACCTTCCAAGACTCTCATTTTGCTCATCTTAGTTATATACTTAATCTAAGCATAGCTCTCAACCTCTCAGCACCAGAATCACAGACAAATGACCGAAATCAGGGACACATTTCAGATAGCAGTGCTACTGATATAAATAGCTGACAAAATAAGAGTACATGAATTTCATGCATTTTCTGAAGAAAAAGAAGTATGTAATTGTAATGATGGCCATTATTTGTTGATAATCCATTAACTTTTTCATAAAGCATAATAAATTGAAGATTTCAGAGCAAAATTACAAACCATAAGTCAGGGAAACATAACACAGCTGACCCGACAGGACAGCGAGCAGGTGTCAGTCTAGCTTGCTCAAAAGTTTTCCATTAAAATATATACATAATGTACAACACACACACACACACACACACACACACACACACACACACACACACACACACACACACACACACACACACACACACACACACACACACACACACATTGAAACAGAATACGTTGGATAACCAAGAGGCAAAAGCCAATTCTCTACAAATAAAATGATATATGCATACTGTGGCCAAAGAAAATGCAATTAGGTCAATATGTCACTTACCATGGCTGCTAACTCAGTACAGTGACACCAGTTGTCAATTGCCAGAGCAGCAGTCTGATATCAGTCCACAGCTGTAAGTGGTTGTTTGTTGTTTGTTACACTGTTACCAACTGACATGTGTGTGCCAGCATATGAGCACACTCACACACACACACACACACACACACACACACACACACACACACACACACACACACACACACACACACACACACACACACACAAACACAGAAAAAAGCATGTACTGTTGCAGCCTGTTGCTTTGCCCACTTATCCACAAAATGGTGCTGTAATGGCAATGGAGGACCAAAGCCACCGACAATGTTTCATAGGTTCATAGGTTCATAGGTTGGTATTGGCTATTAGCCCTAGGGCCTATACAAGCCTAGCCATAACAATTCCCCGGCTATTTCTTCCCACACTATTTACTTCCCTGGACCCCTGTCTAGCAGGGCGACTGACATCATCCCTGGGGTGAATTTCCTTTCTCCCATCCAATTGTCAAGGTTCCTTTTGAAGAGGGCTAAAGAGGCACTCTGCTTGACATGTATAGGCAATCTATTTCAGACTCTGGGGAGCCTCTGGGTCAGGAAACTATCCCTCGAGCATGTTTTGTTTATTGTGATGACAAGGTTTAGATCCCTGGAGTGTGTGGCTCTGAGGGATTGGGATTTCTTTAAGTGTAGCATGTCCAACAGCTCTGGGTTTGACATGGCCTTGTATGTTAAGCAGAGATCACCTCTGAGTAGGCGATATCACGACAGAGTATAGCTGGAGTTGTTAGAGACGGTCACATAGGGGATCTGCTTTAGGCCTGTGATTCTTTTAGTGAGGTATTTCTGTGGCCTTTCCAGTTGTTGCAGATGTCTTGAGAGGTACCTACCAAACGGGGCATTGTATTCTATAATGGGTCTAATGAGGGATGAGTACAGTGGGACAATGACCTCCTTTTTTCTGGATGAAAAGCCCTTAGTGATGAGATGTGCCACATAGAAGGATTTCCTGACTGTTGTGGTGATGTGGTTATCGAAGGTGAGACCACTGTCCACCTGTGTCCCTAAGTCTCTTATCAAACTTTTGGTGTTTAGTGTACAGCCACCTATATGATAATTCACAGATTCATGTTTTTTCCCAAAGGGGATAACTATACATTTCTTGGCATTGAGCTTGAGCCCATGGCTCTGGCAGCAAGCATCTGTTTCTGTTAGGCCCTTTTGTAGAGTATCCACATCATTTGGGGATTCAATAATGGCTCACAGTTTGCAGTCATCTGCAAACTTTGTTAGCCAGAGTCCCTTAGTGTTGGCCTGTACTTCAGAGAAGTAGATGCCAAACAAGAGCAGTCCCAGGACTGAACCCTGAGGTACTCCACTTGTCACTTATCTGGAGCTGGATTTGGAGTCAGCTACTTTTACAGTGTGGGTTCTATCAGTAAGCCAGTTAGCAACCCATTGGGTGATGTAGGGATTAATGCCCAGCTTAGTAAGTTTATCTATGATTCCAGAGTGGGGCATGGTGTCAAAGACCTTGGCAAGGTCTAGATAGGCTGTGTGGACCACCTTACCCTTGTCCATGGCTCTGGAGACTGATTCGAAGAAGTCAATCAGGTTCCGGAGACAAGATTGGCCCTTCAAGAACCCAAACTAGATGGGGTCCAGTGTTTGAAGGTTGCCAATGTCTTTGTTTATAAGTTCCATGATAATACACTCCATGGCCTTGCAGATAAGGCTTGTCAGACTGATGGGACAGTAGTTTCTGGGATCCAAGGTGGATCCCCCCTTGTGGGGTGGGATAACTGCAGCTCTGCGCCACTCAGTGGGCATGAAACCTGAGGTGAGGCTATGATTAAACATGAAACTTAGGTGAGGTGTCAGTTCATATTGTAGTTCATGTAGTACACAGCACGGGATGTCATCTGGTCCCATGGATGCTGTATTCTTAGCTTTGGAGAGTGCGTTTTTTACCTGTGTGGCCGTTATTACCAGAATTTGGCAATCTTCCAGTATTGAGATGGGCCATTTAGGGGGTGAGAGGGGGGGGGGTGAAGTTGGCACTGAATCGATTTGCCAGGATATTGGCAATATCCTTGAGATCAGTATATTTAATGCCATTCTGTTTTAGCTCAGAGCAGATCTGAGCATTGCCATTTAGATTCTTGACATACTTATAGAATGCCTTGTGGTTGTTTTTGGAATCTTTGGCAATTTTATTTTTGTAACTAGCTTTGGAGGATTTTATGAGGGATCTCAGTTTCTTACTGAGGCTGGTAAGGGAGTTTTTTGCATCCTGGGATTTTCCTCTTTTCTGCAACAGTTTCTTCCTTTTGTTGTAAAGTTTGTTTATGGCAGGGTCCACCAGATTGGCTTCCTTTTTTGGATGAGAGCATCTTGGTTCTATTTGGGATGGCACGATTCATGCATGAGTGGATGTGCTCATACAGTGCCTTAGTGTAGGATTCAGCAGTTGAACTTTCAGTTTCCGTCTGCATGGGTGTCATGAAGTTTGTCACTTCTGACTTGAGTAGCATGAAGTTGGCTTTGGAGAAGTTTTTTATGGAGGTTTCCTTACTGGGGGGTGGGGGTGGGATGTGGATGTTAAGGGTGATTAGCTTATGGTCAGACCTGACTAACAAGGGGTGACCATAGGTGTGGAGCATCGATTTCCCATGTTGGTAATGACCAGGTCTAGGATATTGGAGCCCCTGATGGGACTATGGATTAGTTGATCCAGGGCATTGGAATTTATGAATTCCAAGAACCGTTGGGCAAAGGTGTTGGTACATGAGTAGTTTTCCCAGTTAATGGCAGGGTAGTTAAACTCACCCAGTATTAGGGTGTTTGGTTCTATCTTAATATTTTCCAGTATGTTTAGAAAGGTGTAGTGAGAATCTTGGGGTATGGTGGGGGATCTGTAGCAAGCTACAATTTGGATTGCAGTCTTACCTAGTGTTAGTTGCACTTGGAGAATTTCAGATGCATTGTGTTGGGCAACTAGCCTGGTGGTGTGAATATCCTTGGTGAATATTGACACTCCTCCACCTTTAGTGTTTCAGTCCTGGTTTGTTTTGGATATCCCTCTCACAGCTATTGCACGAATCCCACTGCACTGACATAACTTTTCCCCAGCAGGTGTCAGTCCAGGTTTTTTCCACAGTTCCCCATTACACCACATAAACAACCATGTGTAGAATGTACTAGTGTTTCACACACACACACACACACACACACACACACACACACACACACACACACACACACACACACACACACACACACACACACACACACACACTAAATGTACTAAATGTAGAAGCCAATGGTAAGTTCTTTGGAAACAATGATGCATGTCTACTGTTGTCAAAGCAACTTCAGTTAGCCCAGTATGTCAATAACCATGACTATTCTGACACCAGCTTTCCATTACCTGCCCAGCACTGTGATGTCAATCTGTATTTGCAAAGTGGGTTTCATTATACTGTGACAAGCAGATGCATGTGAAGCTGTAAGCAAGACCACACACACACACACACACACACACACACACACACACACACACACACACACACACACACACACACGCACACACTTTCTGCAACACACAATAAAATATTCTATGTTGAGCCTGCACACATTCATACTCCATATCTAACATCTATTTCACTAATGACTAAAGGCAGCCTGTAAATCTTGCCCTACCTTATACACTATCTGCAACACACAATAAAATATTCTGTGTCATGGCCGCACACATTCATGTCCCTAATGGCTACAGGCAGCCTGTAAATCTTGCCCTACCTTACATATTCCCCTTAAAATAACCTGTATGGCACATTAACTTGCTGGATACAGTTGGGATGCTTGACTAAGCTTTTAAAGGCCTGAGTGGTCATTAACCTAGTAAACACCTATAAAACTATAAAAGACACCCACACACAACATATGCCTAGGAATGATATTGACCCCTCTGTCAATTTAATTCATCATCAGCCTCCTTTTTCCATTTTCTACATGGGGTCAGGGTGTTGTGTTAACTGTACGCATCTCTCTTGATTCAATGCTACACTCCTGCCTTTTTGGACACTCATGCCTGACTGTCACAGATGTTTTTTCACACAATCCATCCACCTCTTTGCTGGGTGCCCTCATTTCCTCTTACCTTCTTCCTGTCTGTCCCAAATCTTCTTTACCAGATTGTCTTTTGCTTTTCGACACATGTGCCCAAACCACCTTATTCTCTTTGCATTGATCCTATCTATAATTGGAGCTCCTTTGGCTTTTGCTCTTATGTCCTCATTTTTTCACCTGTCCCACAGTGTGCATCCTACCACCTGTCTCAGGCACTTCATTTCCTTCACCTTTAGCTTCCTCATCTGCTCTGCCTTTAGTGCCCAGGTTTCTGTACCATACATTAGTACTGGTAGCACCAACAATTTGTTCACTTTACTTTTCACTTTGTTTGGCATTCTTCTTTCATGTACTACACCTGACACTCTATGCCAGCTGGCTGCAGCCTCTCTGATTCTAGCTTTGACCTCTTCATTCAGACTAGGTGGGAGGTTGGCATAATGGCTGTGGTATTTACCTTACAGTCACAAGGTGTAGAGTTTGATTCTCACATGCAGTAATTGGCTAGGCTTAAAATGGCCTACAAGGGCAGGTAGCCTAGTATTAACCTATGAACCTATGTGCTTCCCTTCTCCTTAACTACCCCTCCCAGATACTTGAAGCTGTTAACCTGTTCCACTGTCTTCTCTTCTATGTCAATTCTCAATTTCTTCTGATTTCCCCAGTTTGCTGCCATTACCACTGCCTTACCTATACTTCATTTCATCCCATGTGCCTTCAGGTTTGCATTCCATTTCCCTATCCTTTGCTGAAGTTCTTGCTCAGTCTACCTAAAATGCCACATCATCTGTATACAGTAACTTTGTTCATCTGTCCCTTTCAACCTGCTTGCTAATGTAGTCTATCACCAGTGTGAACAGGAGTGGGCTCAGAGCTGAGCCCTGATGTACACCCACTGGGAACCCCTCTTTGAGACTGAACATTGTTCATACTTGAGTCACTGGGTCCTTGTACATAGCCTGCACTAATTCTACCAATGTTTCTGGGACTTAAGTCCACCACAGTACTGTCCAAATCAGCTTTCTCGGGACATTCTCATGCACTTTCACCAAGCCTAGGAATGCCCAGTTGAACTGTTTCTCATCTCTAGCTTCTTCTCAACTATCTGCCTCAGAGCAAACATCAGGTCAGTTGTCCTGTATCCTGATCTGAACTGCTCATCTCCCATTTTATTTTGTACTACTTTGCTTATCCATTTATTAATCACCCTCTCCAGGACTTTCATGCAATGTGACAAGAGCTTGATACCTCTGTACTGCCCACAGTTGTGGATGTCCCCTTTGTTCTTATACACTGACATGAATATGCTTATTCTAAAGTCATCTGGGATATGACTTTCTCTCCATACTGCTATGAGTATCCGCAGGAGCCATTTCTCTGCTATCTCACCCAGCATCTTTATCATATCTGCTGTGACCTCATCTGAGCCTGCTGCTTTCCCTGACTTTATTTTCCTACTTCTTCTAGAGTGGGATCCTCTTCTTCTCTCATTGTAGGTTGTGTTTGGGACAGTACAGTTTCTGTGGGGTCTTCATTTAGAAGCTGCTGGAAGTACTCCTTCCATCTGCCTTTAATGTTCTGTGGACTGTTGAGCAGATTGTTGTTGGCATCCCTTACGAAGGTCATCTGACTATTTTCTTTATTTTCTGTCTTTGTCTTGCAACCTGATATAGTTTCTTTGTCCACCTACTGAGTCACTTTGCAGAAACTGGTAGAGTGCCTCCGATACCCTATTCTTTGCTTCTGCAACTCCTTTCTTAGCTTCTTTGTTAGCTAACCAGTATTCCTTCCTAGTCTGGTCCATCTCTTCTATCTCTCACTTTGTCCTGCACTCCTTCTTTTTTTTGATGACTTCCTGGACTTCTGCATTCCACCACCAGCTTTTCTTATGTACCTTTATTTCCATACCTGGCTCAGCCACATATCGGTTCTGTAGACCTCACACACACACACACACACACATATATATATATATATATATATATATATATATATATATATATTTATGGAATCGTATAGATTATATACAAGATACCTGGATGACATTTTTATTGTATGAAGGATGGAAAGGAAAAAGTATCCCTTTTTTGGAATATATTAAAAAAGCACAGATTTTTTGAGCTTTACATATGAAATAAGTGAGGGACGTATAGCATATCTGGATGCATGGTTGGCAAAGAATAGCATTAACAAGTATTATACTTCTAGAATTTATAGGAAGCCAACTTATTCAAATGTCTTGTTTGACTACACCAGCTCCCATTCTGAGACACAAAAAAGAGCAGTAATTAAGGGACAATTTGTACGTGCAGCCCGCATGACCTCATTGAATGAATATATTTTGGAAGAGTGTTTCGTGTTAAAAAACATGTTCATACAGAGAGGTTACCCAGAACCTTTAATTAATAACTTGATGTCTGAAGTTATAAATAAAAGGGATAGCAACTACTAATATATGTCCTCCCATTATTCTCTTGCAAAATAGCTTTTCCAATCTTTTCTAACTTCTTCTAATTGATTCTTATAGTTATTAAAGTAATAACCGATGCCGTGGTGTGGTATACTGAAGATTTACCCATGGTTGGTGTGGTTTAATCCTGAGGGTGAAACCTGAGTGATTAAATAAAGCCAACCATGGGTAAATTTCAATATACCACGGAGTCGGTTATTCCTATTATACAATGATATTATTTAAGAAAAAAAAAATTACTTTTCTTAAATAATGTCGTTGTATAATGGCACATTACTGCTCTTCCGCTGGTTGTGGTACACTGCTTCCCTGTTTTGATGTACTGAACATGCGTATGGAACTTGCATCCCATGCATACCCAGTACATCAATGCTTACAAATGGAAGCAATGGAGAAAAGAGTCTCCGTTGCTCCATTTTTTTTTTTTTTAAATATTTTGACGACTTTATACCAACGGAAAAAAGTCCAGGCGGCTGGACCTTTTTTCTGTTGGTATATTGTGGGATTTACAATGGGTACGTTGGCCAGTCAGTGTGCACATTTTGGAATATTAATGGGGGGTCATTGCATAACATGCAATATTTTATATCACTGACTAATTATCCCCTTTTTAGCAGCAGCTTCTGTTCTAGATTTAACCAGAAAGGTATTTATTTATTTATTGACATTTGATTACCAGGAAAGTCCATGTAGGTAGCAGCCATTTTCAGCAGATGCCTAGGAAGAAAAGCTCCAAAGTATTACAAAACATTTCTAGAACAATACTTTTACAGTCTTTAAAAAATAATACAAAAAATACAGTTTAAATAATTATACAAAATTAGATACAATATGAATCAGGTTATTGTTGTCTCTGGTCCTGATGCACACATTCATGCATGTCTCCAGAAGATGCTTTAGCTGAGAATCGAACAAGACAAGCTATTGACAATATGAATCAGGTATCAATAGCAAAAAAAAAAAATGAAACTCCTTACCTCTAGTAACCATACATATTTCTAACCTACCTACCTTTAAATGCTCCCTAAAAGAATACTTAACAAAATCATAGACCTGCTGCTGTGCCAATCCCAGCTGAACTTCCTCACTATACTTTACTCACCCCCTTCAACCTAAGTCACACCTCACAACCCTCTCCAACCTTCTACTCAACTCCTTTCTTTTGTTTTCCCCACTACCTTACCTTATCCAGTTCATTTCTGTGGACCATTCCTCTACCTCCTTCTCTTTCCTTCCTACTCACCTAAGCTACCTGAAGAATCCCTACCCTGCATTTTTCTTATAATCTCCTTCTCTGCATTCTTCTTCATTCTATGGCCATAATATGAATGCCCTCTCATAATAAAACATCACTCAATTTCCCCTCACTGTCTCTAATCATGTAATCTATAACATCTCTTTTAAATATCTTATTAGAATTGTCTCAGTTCTCATTTATCACATACTAATCGCTGTAACAAATGATATGTCTAATGAGTTTTTCTTCACGTATTTTTTCCAACTCATTGTATTGTTTTTCATTGCACTCGACTATGAAACATATGCTATATGTGTTTCTCATTACAACTTTTTTTTAATCCAATGTTTTGTAGTGTAACATGATACTGCGATTTGAAATATCTGTAGTTGATGTCTGAAAAATTGTAATTGTGGAGCTTATCTCCCCAGGACTTCACTGAAAATGAGAACTTTCTGGCCTAGTCAGACTTTCCCGGTAAGCAAATGTCAAATAAATAAATAAATGAAAACCCTGGTTAAGAATAGACACAAGTTATATGACAATGATTTAATAAAGAAATCGTAGCCCGTTTATGAAGGAATTAAATGTAAGTTAGTATAATACAACAGGAATTGCAATGTGAAATGAGAGAAAAGCAGACTTATGGTATAATTACAGATAAAGCCAGGGAGATCATTTGATAGAAGTAAGCAAGTGAGTAAAGAAGGAAGACTAAGGAGATGTAAGGTATAAAGTGGTATTTGTTCACATTTAGGGGTATAGTTTATCCTGGTGCTGAGCAGGAACAGAGACAGCTTCTGACATTTTCTTCCACTTCAGATTTCCGTATCCCTTCCTCTTTGTTATACTCTAATATCAATCCCCAGTAATGAAAACAACCTATAGCTGGCAGTCTAAATGCCTTCTTGGCCTCATACCATGGTTCCTTTGATAGTTTCTCCAGTAAATTCCAACCAGTTATCTATTTTCTGTACACCTACTTGCACTTATTCATACTGATAGAATCTCTTTTCTCCATTCTCATGTTAGCTTAGTTCTTATAATATGTTCTGCTACTTTATGAATATAATATTATGCATGACTTTTGTTAATCTCCTTAAGGATTTGCATCAAAAACCCCACTCTCCCTCTCTCTCTCTCTCTCTCTCTCTCAATTTCTTGATCTCCCCCAATGTTTCATCATCATCCCTTTCCATTTTGAATTATAACTTTCTGCTTGTGTTATGTATATGAGCTGTAACTGAGTAGCTGTAAAGTACCCCTTCAAATTAGGTAATCCTAAGCTTCCTTTTTCTATTGAAAAGATTAACTTATACCACTTAACTCTTGCCCTCTTCCTCTGTCAGATGATTTCCTTCAACTCCTTATTAGGTATTGTCCACAACTTCTCTGGCTGATAAAAATATGCCTGACCCGTTTATAAAATCAATGGCACTAAAAACATTTCAATGTTTGTATCTTACTTTCCATATCTGTGTCTGATCAAAAATTCAAATGACTGAAAATCAAAATATCTAAAACTCAAAATAAAAACATTTTTAATGCAGGGGGCAAGCCCCTGCAAACATCATGTGGGGGCTGCCCCCATGCTGATTATATATGCCAACTCTGACATTGTAAAACAGTGGAGAAAGGGAAATTCTGTTTTCAATATTTTGTGTTTTAGATATTTTTATTTTCAGTCTTTTCAACTTTTAGTCTTCTGAAGGGGACCTCCATATCAACATACAAGAACTTCCAGTTTCTCAATTTTTTTATTATCTTTTATTTGGTCTCTTCCCACATATCCTTAGTGGCCACAACAGAAGCATTTTAATACATATTCCCCATAAATATGGGTATTGCTGAAGTAATTCATTTCTGGGGTACATAATTGATGGCTACTGTAATGGTAGAAGGTACTGCCAGCCATGTCAGGGAGAAGTAGGGCAGTGGATTTAAAACTTGTGCCAGCACAGCTAGCTGGAATTTTATAAATAATTATATGTCATCTGTCTATCAGGGTGATTTGTACAGATGCTTGTGCTGAAAAATTATTTGCGAGTTCTGCTTGTTTTAATTGTGTTAAAATGTATCAAAAGTGCACCCTGCTGAAACGAAGAGAAATGTACATGTATTATGGTAACTGAATTAAATGTATATGTTTTAATACAGGACACTGGCACAGCAATGCTTAACCAGCTGGCTTATTTTAAGAAAAAATAAGGGAAATGTAAATGAGCTGTTAAATCATTGAACATTACCCCACAGTGCTGAGTAGGCCCAGAGCTAGTAGGCCTGGGAGCAGTCTTTATTTCTTAGCTTTTGTAAATAAAGGGGGAAGTGTTGTAAAAGTTTCTGGCTCCAGGATATTGCCATAAAAGCTCTAAATGTGTACTGTAGCAGTCTGCTAAAGTCCTGTCTTAAACTTCAAAAGGACATATTGTGGAAACCTACAGTCAGGTGACCAGATGAGGTCATTCTGCAAGTCATCTTGGATATTATATTTTAAGGGAGTAATCTCAGAATATAGAGTATTCTGTTCAGAAGCCTGACTATAATGACTGCTCACATATTTCACCTTGCCTTGCCCAAGTAACAGTATAATTTTCTTAGCTTCAGTCAAGAATATAATGAAGCTTAGTTTAGAGATTGTTTTTCTTTATTTGTATGAATATGTCCATCAACGTTGTTTTCAGTCTTTTCTGTGAATTGAACTCTGTGGTTTACTGTGAATATAATATATTTAACATTTTCAATTTTTTTATTTAATATATTTAAAACTTTTATTGTGGATGGTCCTTAGTATTTAGCCTTTCAGAGTGCTTATATTTATATGGTGACATTCTGTGGGCCACTCTGAAAGGCCTAGCCGTCTTGATGAACTACTACCATTTGTAGTAGTATTAATATTGCACAGTATAATTGGGCACCCTTTGTTAATCCATTCACTCCAATGGAGCTCAGGAAGTTTGCACTGCAATTTCTAATTGGTGGAGCCTAAGCCTTTTGTCAGAATTAAATTATGTCCTCAAATTTTAAACAAATATTCATATCTCTGGAACCACAGGGATTATGAAAGCAGTAGAAATGGCAAACTTTTCAGCACAAACTATTTTTATAGTGGTAATATTCTTTGGATTCTAAAACTTAAAGTGAATTTTGTAAGTCTCAGTAAACACAGTAACTATTATATTTGTAATATTTTATAAACAACTTACAATATCTCAGCAACCGCTCAAGTTATACACAAACTGTCAGCAGCATTTTATTCATGTAATTGAGAACTTTCATACAAGGCTAAGGATTTATGTCTGTATTACTTTGTTGTTGTGATATTTAGCAAAATGTGAAAATTGTATCTATATAAATTAATATCATAAAAACAACAGTTAAAATCTATTTACCTACACTAGAAAGAGGTCAAATAGTGATGCAGTTGAGTTTGCTATTATGTAAGCTTTAAGATGAAATCTTTTAAAACCTTGTACATAGCATGTTTTTGGAATTATTGATGGAAATATGAGCAAGCACTTGATGCCTAGAGGCATCAGTAGGAGTTAACTGCAGATGCACCTGGAGGCGTCACCTGGGTGGGCCTTAGAGTAGCTGACTGTGGAGTGTCTGGTGGTGTGGCAGTGATATCCACCTTATAATCTGGGCAGTAGGGGGCATAGCTAGTAGACCTGTGTCAGCCTTTCCTAAGTGTGTGTGTGTGTGTGTGTGTGTGTGTGTGTGTGTGTGTGTGTGTGTGTGTGTGTGTGTGTGAACTACTTGGGGTGGGGACACAAATCACTGTGTTTACAGAGGGGGTGCTAGAGGATTTGGCTTGGACAATTGGCTGAGGATCTAACCCTACAGCTGTACAAGTGGGGAGTCTTATTGGGGATCTGGAGGGAGGCAGATAAAGAGACATCCAGACCCTGGGCTGAGTGTGTTCCCTGTATGCTCTTAAGGGAAATGGTACTTGATGCAGAGAGGTCTGCATCTGGACATACTGAGTGTAGCCATTCATATTCCAAATACACGTCCCTCTCCAGTGTCAATAGTGAGGATTCAGGCATTTGGAAGCCAAAGAAAATGAGATGCAGAGGCAACATGAAAAGGAAATGTTGACTTCACCAGGGTCATAGAGATAATGAGGAAGGGAGTAACCATACTCCCGAAGCAATAAAGGTCAGTAAAAGTCTTTGCCAGTACCAAGAAGTTGATCATTTTATAGTTTTATTCATCTCTTTGAAAGGGTATGCAAACAGTATAATGTTGAATGAGGGCTCTGGGTACAGTTCCTCACCTCCTTACTCCATGGTAATGCTGTAACTGTTGTTTCAGAATTGTCTGATACTGATTGTTTAGGTTATATGATTGAGTTACGCACTGTTTATTACAATGTTTCAAGTTAACACCCGAGGCTTACAGAAGAAAATTTCATGAGCATAGATGCAAGGCAGATGAAAGTGTATGTTATTATATTGCTGAACTAAGCACTTATTTTCATAGGTGGACAAGTGGGTGTCAGGCCACCACATTTGAAAAGCTGGCGGGCATATGGTGAGGGAACAAGCCCTTAGCACTTTGCCTGAGTACATGAGAACATTGAAAACATAAATGGCAGAAAGAGAATGCAACTCTGCAGATGATTTGGGGAAAAAGTAGACCTATACCTAGCAAGCAGGGCATCACTGCACAGGAAAGGGATACCCAGTGCTGCACATGGGTGTAATGGAACCCACGGTGGGCAGCCTAATCCACCCCAACAGAGCCTGACAGTAACAGGGGAAGCCACTAGTTCAGGTACATGGCCAGGATCAAGGGTTAAATGTTTTAAATGTAACCAGTGGGACCATATACATATAGATGTCCCCAGAGGCAAAGTGGGGAACAAAAGGTGGGGAAACCAGCAAGTAGGATTAACAGAATGCCAGTGGTAAGTTGTCTTGAGACAACAGGGGTACCAGACTACCAGCAAACATTATATCCAGTCTTGGTAGATGGAAAACAGGCCACTGATATAACCATAGATATAGCCTCTGATATAACCATAGGGAAGTCTGCAGTGGTTAAAGAGGAGCAGTATTTGCTTGGGCAGTCCACTCCACTCAGACCTTTAGGAAGGATTCCATTCCAAATACCTTTAGCCACGGATCACCTTGATTGGGAGGGTGGAAAAGAAAGCAAACAAGTAGGTGTGTTTGAGGATATCCCTGCAGGTGTCTTGATAGGGAATGATTTTGATAATGTAGAGTTTTGTGTGCATGCAGTGACATGCAGTCAGGCTTGAAGATAAGCATGTAGGTCTGGTAGCATGCAAAAGATCCAGATAGACTGCACACCTGAAGCCAGGACTAATGATGTGGCTACTTCAGGGAGGGTGCTACCCTGTAGCATTGAGATTGAAGGTGAGCTACAACTGCTGGTGGGTACTGATGTTCCCTTGGACAGAGTGACTGCAAGGGCAGAGGTGAGTAGTAGTACCCAGGCTGACAGTGAGCTCATCCATAGAGCGCCTAGCAGCGAGAACACAGTTGTTTTTAATTATAAAATTGCACTATTAATTTCCCGCGCTTTTGGATTTAAATAACAGGAATTATGCATTTTTCAATGATATCTGATGAAGCGTGGATTCACCACGCGAAAGCGCTCATCTTCTGTATTTTAATAAAGAATTGCTTGGATTATACAACGGATTGCGACTATTCTCTTCAGCTAGAACACCATTGATTTTACGGACTGAATTTGTATACACTCCTGGTGGTTGGTTCCTCACTTTTGCCTTTACCATATTCAGTTTTTTGGTGAGTGAATCTTTTAACAGGGATACCGACTCTTATCTCAGTTTTGTCACTTTCCTTGGTTGGTATACCCTGTACACTATGGAATCTGTCTCACATCCAGAACCGGAGCCGAGGGAAACATTGTCATTGTGGAATGGACTAATACATACAACTAATAACCCTTTATTGTTTCTGGACTTATCGGATGATGTCCGAAGTATACAGCTTCAAGAAAATGGTGAGAACCTTACAGATTTTTTTCCTTTGCTGAAATTGTTAGAGGACAATTTGTACCAACTTCAACGATATGCCTGGCAGAGGCTTCATTTAGAAGCATGTGTTCATTTTAAAATAGTCCCCAGGGGTATGAGGGTATTTTGTATGCCCACCTATGGGGACTCACATCCTGAACTGTTGAAACGTTGGCAGGACTTAAATATAGAGTTGGGATTCAACTATGCGAGACTCATGTTAAATTACTTTCAACCTATAGAAATGGAATTAAGAGGTAAAACAAATTCATTATATAAACAACTATCTGAGCGTTTTACCTCCACTTTTTGTGTAGATAAAATCAATCACATGTTCACACAAGTCAACATGTTTAGTGAAAGGCTGAAAGCTACCAAACAGAAAAAATTATTACGGGACTATAACGATTTTCAAAGGGGTCAAGTGTTCGTTTGGCCACGACATCAAGCTGCTCAATCAGCTACAACTGAGGCAAGGACTGGTAATAATGTCAGGCCCTTCAATCCTAATACCACCAGCATTGTTCAACCATTACCTGAACCACCTTCATCCATGCTTCAGGCAGAAGCGATGACATCGACTACATCTAACAACTTGCAAACGGTTTCTGACTTTGCAGACACGCCCCCGCCTAATCAAGAAGCATTTACTAATAAAGCTTCATTTCATTCTACTGGAGCGATTCCCAAGAACACTTCTACTACATCTTCTGCCTCAGGGGCTTTTTTACCGTATTTGAAAAAACAAACCACTTATTACAACAGAGGGAGGTCTCACAGCAGAGACTCACGCAAAAGGAAAAACTCATCGGAACAGTTTCCGCAAAACAGAAGGAGAAGGAACTGACTCATAGCCTTCTGTTTAATCATTCTAGTGTTCCCTTGGACTCATCCAGCATTAAGGTCCTGAATAAAGACCTTAATTTTATACCAGCGACTAATGCAAAGTTAACAGATACTTTGATTGATTTGAGACTGTTTTGTAGGAATCTCTGTTTAAAATTGCTTTTTAAAACTGATGAAGTGATTAATCAGGGCATAGCATACTATAGAACCAATAGCACTTTTATACCTAATATGCCCCCACATGTTGAGTGCTTCCTAAAGGCATGTGAACACCAATATTATCTACTGTTTAGTAAAATTACAAAGAAAGGTAGATATTATAATCTTAGTCCACTGGAAGCAAATAGTCTGAACAATCTCAAACAGGATCCTCGTATAGTAGTGAAACCTGCAGATAAGGGGGGGGGGGGGATTGTTGTGCTAGACAGAGAAGATTACCTTAAGGGCATGCATAGCATGCTGTCAGAAGCAGATACCTACACACCCATAACTCACAAAGAAGTGTCACACATTGTCAACACGGTTAAGGACACCATATATGACTTAGTCATATGTCGTCAAGTCAGCCAGGAGATTTATAATTACTTATATATATAGAGTTCCCCACCATACCTACCATTAAAAGCATACCAAAAATTCATAAGGACATAACTCCCATCCCTTACAGACCCATTGTGTCAGGTGACAATTGGGTGACAGCCCACATATCCAAATTTGTGGAGGATTTATTGAGACCTGTAGTAAATCAGTATTCTACCATATTGAGGGATACCTATGATCTCCTAGACAATATAAAGAACATTAAGTTGGACAACAGCAAACAACACATGTTTATTACCTTAGATGTTAGGAATTTATTTACATCTATACCCAATGTAGAAGGGGTGGAGAATATTAGACAACTTTTGAGTAAAGAAACTACCTTCAGTAATGACAGAATTATTTTGGTGTGCCAATTATTAGAACTCATTTTGTATAACAATGTGTTCATGTTTGGTGATAGGTATTACTTACAAAAATGGGGGGTAGCCATGGGCACCCCCTGTGCAAATACCTACGCCAATTTGGTAGTTCTATGGTGGGAGAAGTCTTTTCTCTTTATAGATGAAAGATTTAAGCATATAAAACTCTACAGACGTTTTGTAGACGATATCATTATCGTATGGGAAGGTACCTTGCAACTGTTCGAAACTTTCCTAGGTTACTTGGAAACTACCAACAGCTTTCTGAGATTCACCAAGGAAATTTCTGCCACTCAAATCAGTTTTCTTGATGTGACTCTCAGTTTTACACCTGAGGGTGGTATTATTTCATCTTTATACAGGCAACCTACATGGCGCAACGCGCTACTGACTTTTGACAGCATGCACCCTAGGCATGTGTTCCAGGGTATAGTAAAGAGCCAGTTCCTCAGGATAATGAAACTATGTAGCAATGAAGTAGACCTCAATAAAGAAGTTCAACTACTAGAGAAATTGTTTCTCGACAGAGGTTATGACCCCAAAATGGTCAGGAGAATCAAATATGATATTTTGGGACAGAGAACATCAGCAGAACTAGACAGTATGGAACCACATAATCAAGTTGCTCAGTATTGTAGTAGAAAGAAATTATTTTATAATAATCATGTTAGGTATGTAACAACTTATACTAGTGACATTAAGAGAATACAAGAAGTCATTCAAAACAACTGGCATATATTAAGTATAGATACTCCTACAAGGGATCTGGTTGGAACCAATCCATCTTTCCTATACAAAAATAGTAAAAGCTTAAAAAGGATTTTATGTGGTGATATACATATCACCACTGATGGTGATAGAATGAGCCCTTACAACCCCGTTTCACATAAACGAGGCACTTTTCCATGTTATAGTTGCAGTAGATGCAATTATATTTCTAAAGAACAGATATTCAAACATCCAGTCATGGATTATGTCTTTATACCACATTTCTTTGCAAATTGCAATACCCGCAACCTCATATATCTTGCCACCTGTATCAAATGCCAGGCATTTTACGTAGGATTAACAAAAAGGAAGCTCCAGGAGCGCATTTACAACCACTTGTATGATATCAGGAAACTAACAGAGACAAATGCGCTAGCGAAACATATCTTGGAATTTCCACTACACTCTTTCAATTTTAGAGTGCTACAAATAGTCACTGACAATGGTAAGGAAGGCAATAAGGACAATAACTTGGCCATACAAGAACTAAACTGGATACTAAAATTAGGAGCACATCTGACACCAGGAATTAATAATTTTATATCCATAAAGCCTATTTTGCTATCCAGATAGGTAGGATATTAACATTATTATGTATATATAGCCCTCATTTAAGCTGAACCTATGGACTTATGTATATTAGGTCGCTTATATTAGTATATATTTGTTACAGGAAATTTTCATGTGTCAATGTAATATATAACTTTATATATTTCTTATTTTTATTAAGTTTTAACAAAAAGTTTTTTATTCAGATGCACATCCTTTATATAAGTGACATCAATAACCTCCAGTCCTATCATAGAGACAACTCTATAGTGAGAGGTAAAATCAATGCATACAAGTTTGTATATTTATGTAAGCTCTATTAGCTCATTCACAATTTGATGGCAGTTAGTTTTTAATGTTGTTTTTCCGCCTTCTGGCATCATTTTTTGTTTTTTTTGGTTTAATTTCCGTATTATTTTTGTCTTATGGTTTTGAAAAATGCATCATATAGAACAGATTGACGCCTTTAGAAAAAAAAAAAAATTGTATTTTAGTTAAACATTATTAAAGATACGCAGCCCGAATAAGCTTCCCTGGATTGGGCTGCTCATTCGCATTTGTAAGCTCCTTGCGCTAATACTTTGTAGTTAGAGTTTTGCTTATTTGATTCAAACACAGTGCACGGCAATGCATATATATATAGAAGAAATAATTTCATGAAGAAGCTTTAAGAAGGAGTTAGCATTTTTATATTTGTTTTTTATATTTGTTTTTCAACAGTGTTTTTTAGTTTTGTTTCTTTTAACCATCTGTGCAGAGCAATTTAAGCTCTCACACACGTTTTAATAATGTCTGAAGTATAGGTTGGAGATTTGATATACACTTATAGTGTTCTATGATTATGTGACATATTTATTAATCAAAAGATGTGCAGATTTTCATGATCATTGCGATTATTAATCTCTCCATATTGACCAAGTTTAACAAATGTTTAGCGAGACTTTCATTATGTATTTACATTGATACATCAAGCGTAGGAACGCCACTGATGTATAATTAATGTTAGATAACAAGTTAATAATACTTTGTTTCTAAGTTTTAAAACAGAAATATATCATATTGACAAAACTATAGTGAAGTATTTCAAGTCATGTGATTTTTAAATGACATTGATTCTTACTTGTTATGTCTCGCTTGTAATAGCGGTGAGATTCTCGCTGCTTAATGAGCGCATCCATAGAGCGCCTAGCAGCGAGAACACAGTTGTTTTTAATTATAAAATTGCACTATTAATTTCCCGCGCTTTTGGATTTAAATAACAGGAATTATGCATTTTTCAATGATATCTGATGAAGCGTGGATTCACCACGCGAAAGCGCTCATCTTCTGTATTTTAATAAAGAATTGCTTGGATTATACAACGGATTGCGACTATTCTCTTCAGCTAGAACACCATTGATTTTACGGACTGAATTTGTATACACTCCTGGTGGTTGGTTCCTCACTTTTGCCTTTACTATATTCAGTTTTTTGGTGAGTGAATCTTTTAACAGGGATACCGACTCTTATCTCAGTTATATCCAGTCTTGGTAGATGGAAAACAGGCCACTGATATAACCATAGATATAGCCTCTGATATAACCATAGGGAAGTCTGCAGTGGTTAAAGAGGAGCAGTATTTGCTTGGGCAGTCCACTCCACTCAGACCTTTAGGAAGGATTCCATTCCAAATACCTTTAGCCACGGATCACCTTGATTGGGAGGGTGGAAAAGAAAGCAAACAAGTAGGTGTGTTTGAGGATATTCCTCAGGGAATGATTTTGATAATGTAGAGTTTTGTGTGCATGCAGTGACATGCAGTCAGGCTTGAAGATAAGCATGTAGGTCTGGTAGCATGCAAAAGATCCAGATAGACTGCACACCTGAAGCCAGGACTAATGATGTGGCTACTTCAGGGAGGGTGCTACCCTGTAGCATTGAGATTGAAGGTGAGCTACAACTGCTGGTGGGTACTGATGTTCCCTTGGACAGAGTGACTGCAAGGGCAGAGGTGAGTAGTAGTACCCAGGCTGACAGTGAGGCACTGCTGTCAGAGGATGCTAGACTTCCTGTGGATGGGGAGCTGGGAAGAGTTACAAAGAGTGAGTTGAGACAGGCTTATTTCTCAGACCCTACAATAAAAGGCTTGAGGGAGGTAGCTCAGGAGGCACCTGATTCTCAACAAAAAGAGGATTCTGTACACTGGAACAAAGGGTTACTGTATAGAGAGTGGACCCCTGAGGGAGGGCTAGAAGGTGAGGTAATACAGCAGTTGGTAGTGCCCAGAGTCTACCATCTTGCACTTCTAGCCATTGCCCATGACATTTCCTTTGCAGCTCATATGGGCATAAAGCATACCAAGAGACATATTTTCCAGGGATGTAACAGGGTACTGCAGGACCTGTGAGGACCTGTGAGCAGTACCAAAAATTAGGCAAGGCAGGAGACAAGGTCACAGCTCCTTAGATGCCTTTGCCTGTGTTAGAGGAGGGATTTCAAAGGGTTGCTATGGATATTATGGGGCCTCTTAGCACCCCGAGTTCCAGAGAGAAGAATTATATCCTAGTGGTAGTAGACTAGATACCCTGTGGTGGTGGCTGTGTCCTCCATTGAGATAATGAAGGTGGCGAATGCTTTGCTAATGATTTCCAGCAGGGTAGGTTTCCCAAGAGAAATACTGACTGACAGAATTGCCAATTTCATGCCAGACCTGCTGGCTTATCTGTGGGTGCACTGTGGGGTGAAGCACCTAAAGTCCACCCCCAGACTAATGGTCTTTTGGAGTTAAACTCTACACTAAAGACCATGTTACATGCATTTGCAGACCAGGTTAAGAGATAGTGGGACAAATATTTGCCCATATGTTGCTTTCTTACACAGAGCTTCCCCAGGAATCCACAGGTTTTTTCACCCTTTGAGTTGCTGTATGAGCATAGGGTGAGGGGGCCTTTAGATTTGATTTGTGATGAGATGGAGGATGAGTGCAAATCCAACAAGGAGTCTGTTGCGGCATATGTCCTAAGCCCCAGGAAAAGGCTTAGAGAGCTCATGGGCTTGGGCCTGGAGAACCTGGCAATAGCCCAACAGCAGGAAAATGTCTAGTGTGACAGGAATACTCAAGCCAAAGAGTATGCTGTGGGGCAACAGGTGTTGGTTCTCATTCCTGACAGACACAATAAACTGCAGGCAGCTTGGGAGGGGACCCTTCAAGGTGGTAAGGAAGGTCAGTGATGTTAACTAAATGGTAGAACTGCTAGTCAGGAGGTAGGGGCACAAATTGTACTATGTTATCATGATGAAGCCTTATTATGAACGAGAGGCCCTTTTGCTTAGTTTTTGCAGTGGATGGCAGGAGGAGTCTGACGGGGAATCTGGTAACTGATCTCCTCAGTAAGGCTCAGAATGACACCTCAGTGGAAGGGGTAACAATGTCCCAGCAGCTATCCACTAACCAGGTTTGAGAAGGTGCAGCACCATGTGGATACAGGGCCCCAAAGACGTATAAAACAGGCCCATTACAGGGTGCCTAAGGGAGTCAGATAGACTTTGAGGGAGGTGATACAGGAGATGTTGGAACTGGGTGTAATCCAGGAGTCTAGAAGTCCCTGGGCCTCCTCAGTGGTGCTGGTACCAAAGAAGGATGGCAGCACCAGGTACTATGCGGACTACAGGAAACTAAATAGTCACACAGAGTCATATGCTTACTTCATGCCTAGAACAGACAAAGCCCTAGAGCAGCTGAGTGGGGCTAAGTATCTGAAAACTATTGATCTTACCAAGGGCTACTGGCAGGTGCCCTTGACTCCTAACACTAGAGAGAGGTCAGCCTTTGTGACTCCTTTCAGCTTGTATGAGTTCATGAAGATGCCCTTCGGGATGAAAAATGTCCCAGCGACTTTCCAAAGACTGGTAAATCATATCCTAGACAAACCATTTATGTTTTGTTCTGGTGATGGTGAGAATAATTCAGAACATGTGAACCTATGCAGGGGTCCAGGGAAGTAAATAGTGTGGGAAGAAATAGCCAGGGAATTGTTATGGCTAGGCTTGTATAGACCCTAGGGCCGATAGCCTAGTACCAACCTATGAACCTATGAACATCTAGGAGTTCTTGGTACAGTGAACTCTTTCAACATTATATACATGAGTTTGAGGGAAAGCTTCTCAAAGTGTGAAGTTTAAAACTATACAATGATTATCTGAAGGAATGCTTAAAGTTCTGGATTGTACTACAAGGGCTAAGAGTTTTGAAGTTCTCAAATGGTTTGGTTTATGATGAGGAATATTACAAAGATTTTACGGATTTTAGGATTCGAGCAGCCAAATTATGACTTGTTTATAGCATGCAGTTTTGTTTTTTATGTATTATATTATTAGGGTTCAACATCTTTTTGAAAGAATAAGGGGTATTTTTTGCAATGAGTTTTAATTGTTCTCCTGATTTTTAACAGTGCTTTGAGTTTACATTATTTTATGATACTTTTTTGGAGGATTTGTGTCTGATAATATTTTCATCCATTTTTTACACTTCACACTATGATTTTAACATGGTTGATTAATTAATGTTCTTAATTAGGATTTTAGGCATGAAAGGAGGTGATGCAATGGTTAATTTTATTCTGATGAAGTCCTAACATGTAATGGGATGAAAGCATGGAATCAGTTGTGTTTTCATTGCGTTATTCAAAATTTATTAAACATTTTTATAATTCAACTTGTGTTGGTGCGACCTCTTCACTCACATTTGGGCGTTACTTATTATTTGGTTGGTCCTCATTCTACATGTGAGAATAATAATAACACACAGCTCTATGCTTTCTGATAATCAATCTACTTTTTTTATGTATTCTATGTATTCCTGCACTTGTTGTGTCCACCTGCACTGAACTTGAAAACTGTCACTATAGACCAGTGTTCTTTTAGGGGTAACACAGAATAATAAAAAAAAATACATAAAAACTCATGAGCTATATGAATATACTGCAAATTATTAAATATGGTGCTCTGGCCATGACTCATTCATTTAAAATTCATAAGTTTAAGTCACTAGTCATATGAGGAAGATGCCTTGAAATAAGCATGTGCATATCAAAGACAGTGATCTAACACCCTGGAGAGATGTTAAGGTAAAGGAACACAAATGTGCTTTTTTAATTCAAACAAAAATGTAAAGCCTTTTGTAATGAAGGGGGGTGGGAGGATGGCAGAATGGTTAAGGTGTTTACCTTGCAGACACAAGGTGCAGGGTTTGATTCTCACATGGGGTACTTGGCTAGGCTTAATATGGCCCACAAAGGCAAATAGCCTAGTACTAATCTATGAACCTATGAACACTATGCCACTTACTGTAAAATAAAGGATTAAAATTTGAAAGCTAACACAGTATCCATGTCAGACTGATTACCGAAAGCATACTGTATGAAAGCAGTTAAATAAAATGAACCTGACTGCTTCTCATAGGAAGGGAGTAACACTGCAGTAAATGTCAGTCATACCATCTGAAATGAGACTACTGGCATCAAGAGTCCTAAGTGTGCTTGGAATTTGAACAATGGAAGATGAGAGGAAAAAAAATGACAAAAAATAAAGGACTGGCAGTTATGCCCCACCTAATTATGACACCCTACATATGTCTTAATTGTGTTATCTAACAATGTGTCATACATAGTTGCATAGGTAATTACTTGGCTATCTGCCTCTATAAGCCATTTTAAACCTAGCCAATTTCTGTTTCAAAGGTGAGAATCAAACCCTGCAACTTGTGTTTATAAGATAAACACCTTGACTATTATACTAGTCGCTCAGCTCACATGTATACATTTTACTTCAAAGGAAACAAAGAAAAGAATCTCGTCTGACTATGTAAAAATGACAGAAATGTAAACACTGCCGTCAGCTTCTGGCATTTTCTAAACATCCATATTACATTGTCTAATAAGTATTGCTCCTCCCACTTTGGAAATGTATGCAAAGTACTTCAGCTATCATCTATCATGTCAAAATATATAACTACACCATGGTAAAATGCACAAGCACACATAAATGTCAATAGTTGAAGTCAAACACAGCCAAATACACAAGAACTTCAAATACATAAGGACACAAAATTATTCACAGAGGCTCTGCGCAACCATGTAAATGACTACATAGAGGCTGCTGTGCCTGCTAGAAGTAAAATCAAAAATAACTTAAAAAACAAACCACCCTAGCAAAATCCAAAATTAAACATGTTGTACAACAAAAGAAAAAACTCATAGACAAGTAACAGGATTAATTAACTCAAACAAAGCAAATTTTAAGGTAAAGATAGCATCCCAGGCCAAGGACAACCATAAAGCTTTCTATGGCTATGTCTGAAACTTCAAAACCGTTGAAAAGCGAACTGGAACGCAATCAGAGCAGACTTGTTAAAATTAAGAAACGGTATTTATTTAAACCAGATAAAAAGTAAGCGCTTTCGGCGAAACTAATGTCTCGCCTTCATCAGACCAACAGCAAGATGACATGTAATTACAACTTTTATACTAAAAGGCAATGTTAAAGATCCAATCACAAAAAAACGCATTATTTAAGTGATAGTTTCCAAGGTAACCTTAAAGCAGTCTGCAAGTAATAGGAAATAAAATAATTATTTCAATACAAATCACAATCCTGAACAGAAGTACACAGACTGCAAATAAAATATTTAAACATGTGTAAAAATATTATTATACATTAAATACGCGTTCATATATGTATTTGATTGTTACATATATAAGCGCGTTTATATGCCGACCTGAATCATACATTAATCAACCTTGACGGTCCAAAGTGAGAAAGTATGTAAAGCAAGACATAAAAATAATAACAATACTTGCAGGTAATTGGTAATCTATACACAAATTGAGACATTGTAAATACTTGTCTATTAGTATAATATGATTACATTATGGAATGCGGTCGTTTTTACTGCGTTGTCATGAATACAGGTTTTGCAGTTTCGTGATTTCTTGGTTTTGTTTGGTATGTCTGAAACTTCAGAGACATTGCAGTAGATGTGGCACAATGGATCTATTGTGTTTGGTCGAATTACATTTGGTCAAGAATTATTTCAGGCAGCCCACTTCACTGAAAGCTCATTTGACTGAAAGTTCATTTGGTCGAATTTCATTTGGTCAAAAATGAAATATAGCCCCTGCCCCACAGCAGTGTGACCCTGGAGTGAGAATATTAAGGAAGGGGGGTGGAGCCCCCCACATAATTATAGTGTATTCACTGTTATATAAAGGTGCATCCACTGTTATATAAAGGTGCATCCATTAAAAATACATTGATATATATATATATATATATATATATATATATATATATATATATATAAGGTAGGTAGTAGGCTATCGGCCCAAGGGCCTACATAAGCCTAGCCAGCAAGGTACCATAGCTTACGCCACCCAAGAAAGCTATTTTCCTGTGCCACTGTCCAGCAGAGACACAGAAGTTATCCCTGGGGTGTATTTCTTATTTCCCATCCACTCATCAAGATTTTTCTTGAAGAGTGCTAATGAAGAACTTTGCTTAACATAGATGGGTAGCTTGTTCCAGAGTATAGGAAGTCTCTGGGACAGGAATCTATCCCTTCAGCGTGTCCTGTTTATTGTGGTGACAAGGTTTAGGTCCCTAGAGTGTGTAGCTTGGAGGGATTGGGATTTATTTAGGTGTAGCATGTCCAACAGTTCTGGGTTTGACTTAGCTTTATATGTTAGGCAGAGATCACCTCAGAGTAGGCGATATGCTACGGAGTAAAGCTGGAGGTTTTTGAGACAGTCAGTGTAGGGCATTTGTTTGAGGCCAGTAATCCTCTTTGTGAGGTACTTCTGTGGCCTTTCCAGTTGCGGCAGATGTCTTGTGAGGTACATTCCAAAAGGGGCGTTGTACTCTATAATGGGTCTATTGAGTGACGAGTAGAGGGGAACACTTACCTCTTTTTTCCTGGATGAGAACCCTTTTATGATGAGGTGCGCCATGTAGAAGGACATATATGTTTGGTAAAAACTATTTGCAAAATTTGGGGGGCTACACCTATCACACCTCCCAATGTGGGGGGGCGGTGCCCCCACACCCCCCTTTAGTTAATATTCCTCACTCCAGGGTTGCACTGTAGTGGGGCAGGGGCTATATTTCATTTTCGACCAAATTAAATTTGGCCAAATGTGCTTTCAGTCAAATGAGCTTTCAGTGAAGTGGACTGCCTGAAATCATTTTTGATGAAATGAAATGCAACCAAAGAAAGTAAACCCAGCACAATGGGACTGAATATTCTACTTAACACTGTGCTTAGCACTGTAAGAATGGGTTCAAAATTAGCCATCAGAGTTGTTAGATATCTGCCAACAGAATGCAGTACTACATTCTATAACAGGTGACTATAAACATAAGAATTATGCAGACAATCTGCTTTACACATCATAAAATGATCAGAAAAAAAAAACAACAAACACAGATTCCACCTCCTTCCCTGTCACCATCTGGGCCTCTAAAGGCTAACTGACCCTCTGACTTTCTGAAGAACTTTAAGCCTTCCTCCTTTGTAGCACCACCTCTATTTCTTTCCCAGTTCACCTATCCCTCAACTTTTTATCATGACATTGGGGTCACTTACAAATGAGATATTTCTCAACACAAATAATCCTTTCAGGGGTTCTCGTCATTGACGTAACCAAAGGTTTTGATCTTATTGCCAACTCCTGCTCTTTAATTCTTTCCAATAAATTGGAGTTAAATCCAGTACTGTCACCTGGTTCCAAGATTTCTTAACAAACAGAGTCAAAATTGAATCATCCCTATCACTTCCAGCATCCCTTATCAAAGGAAGGCCCCAAGGCTCCACACTCACACCACTGCCATTTTCAATCTTTATTAACAATCGAATCCCCAACCTCCCTAGTCTTCCTATCATTCTTTACACAGATGACATGGTTATGCTGAAAGCCAGAACCTCACATCCAGCTCTACAAACCCATCTCCATTCCATTAATTTTTGACTAAACAAGCATAAGCTGCTCATACCACGCCCCCTTCCGCAAAAAAATATATATATATATATATATATATATATATATATATATATATATATATATATATAGCTTTGGAGCCTTATAAAAGCTGAAAAAAAAATCCTAAAGATCTCAACATTGCAGATCTCAAAAGTAGTCCAATAGAAATAACCACTCCCTTTACATACCTGAGTATAATTATGGCCGGAGCAGTCATTTAACCTGCATAATCACATTGAAGGCACCAGGAAGAAAGATCAATTCTCTTTTATATTATCATTTAATTTTCTTTTGTGTTAATATTCATTCATTGTTTCAGTGTCTGTGGAACTCTTTACCTTCTGTGATTACTCCATGTTTGTGAATTAGTTCTGCTTTATTTAATTTAATTTATTTATTTATTGTGAATTTCTTCAGATTGGCTGTGTCTGCTAATGGTCTGCTGTGATCAGTGTACAACCCCAGTAAACAAAACTAACAAACAACAAACAAATAAATCAATATTGTGCAATATTACCAAGGGAATTAGGGGTTTCTGTAGTGGTTAAGGTGTTTACCTTCCTGACACAAGGCGCAGTATTTGATTCTCACATGGTCTAATTGGCTAGGCTTAAAATGGTCTACAGAGAGTTTGCCTAGTACTTTTCTATAAACCTATAATCTATATTCTATAACTATATATATAACCTTTACTAACACGTAACCTAACCTTTATTAACACCAGCAACCATCTCATGAACGAAGGCCAACATGTCTCTTCTATATTTCTCGACATGTCTAAAGCCTTCAGCACCATATCCCACCAGCTTCTACTAAACAAACTATCTTCCTATGGCCTCAATTTACTCTCACTAACTTAGTTTCACAGCTATCTTTTCAACCATCAACAGGCTACAAAGTGAGAAAACCCCCAATTCCTCATCTCTGTCGGTGTACCACAAAGTTCTATTCTCAGCCCACTTCTCTTCATCAAATTCACAAACAATCTTAGTACAGCAACACAACACACCTCCATAGTACAGTATGCAGATGATGCTACCCTTAACTTTTTAGCACCCTTACCCCAAAAACTCCAAGTAAAAATGCAATCTTCTTTTCAGGACATTGAAACCTACCTCTTCCAACACCAACTCATTTTAAATCCCCAAAAAAACCCCAAAATCGTAATTTTCAGTAACAAAATACCCAAGACTTCCCGGCTCCCTCTATCAATCATCTCTGCAAATGGTATCAAAATTTCCCCTACTAACCATACTAAACATCTAGGTCTTACCATAGATGACAACCTCAAATTTGACATACATATTGCCCAAACCATCAAAAAAGTCCTCATAAAACTAGGCACCCTTTACAGGGCCAAACCATTCCTAACCTCCAACACCAGGCTACTGCTCGCACACACCTTCTATTTACCCTTCTCTATGGCTCTCTTATACTTACTAACCTTAGAAAAGCTGACCTCAACAATCTAGACTCATGATACCATAAAATTACTAAATTCACTACTAATTGCCCACATAGGTACCACCACTGCTCAGCTCTTTCAATACTAAACTGGCTAGAACTCCACAACCTTCTATCTCTCAATCAAATATCCTTAGCCAACAAAATAATCTACCTCCCCAAAAACTGCCCTGCCATTTCCTCTTTAGTTCAACCTAATGCTAATAGCAGATCCCTCAGATATTCCAAAAAACTCCTACAAAAGGTATCCAACTCCCACAACCATCATGGTGACTCCATCAATTCACACAGAATAGCCAAACTCTGAAACACCCTTCCAGCCTCAATAAAAAAAAAAATCCAGCCAAGTCCAGTTCAAATCACTCCTAAAGGAATACCTTACCAGTCATAGGTTCATAGGTTCATAGGTAGGTACTAGGCTTTTGGCCCTAGGGCATATATAAGCCTAGCCAAAAGGTACCCTGGCTTTCGCCACCCAAGAAAATTATTTTCCTGTGCCCCTGTCAAGCAAAGCCACAGAAGTAATCCCCGGGGTGAATTTCCTATCTAATCATCAAGATTTTTCTTGAAGAGTGCTAATGAGGAGCTTTGTTTTATATAGATAGGTAGTTTGTTCCAGAGTATGGGAAGTCTCTGGGACAGGAATCTATCCCTCCAGCATGTTCTGTTTATTGTGGCAACAAGGTTTAGGTCCCTAGAGCATGTAGCTCAGAGGAATTGGGATTTCTTTAAGTAGAGCATGTCCAAAAGCTCAGGTCCAAAAGTCACTAGCTATGCTCCTGCCACTCCCCAGGTTAATCTGCTTTCCTGCTCTTATTTACCTTTCTTATCTGACCTTCTAACATCCCTACTGTAAACTTTAACTTATATACTATCTAGTGTTTGCTCTTTCTGCACAGTAATTTTTACAGTTCTACTAATTACATTACATTTACTACTACTTGTTTGTTACTACTACAGTAATTGAACAGTTCTATGGATTGCATTACATTTAATTCTACTTGTTTGTGTTGTACTAATGTAGAGTCCCCCCCCCCCGGTCTCCACTAGGTAATGGGACTTTGCTTATACTTTTTATTGATGCTGTAAAATAATTCTATTATACTAATGTTTTGCTGTTAATGTGGTTTGATGGTTTGTTTTTCTTTCTTTTGTTGCTAAATATCAGTGTGGAGATTTTCTCCCCGGGTCTTCACTGAAAACGGGCCTCTGGCCCAGTCGGACATACCCAGTCAACAAATATAATAAATAAATAAATAAATAATAAATATTCACTGGATAAAACTCTATGCACATGAAAAATACAACATCATGTTGTAAAAAGTGCCTCTTGGTGACTTAGTCACATTGTATTTACTATTTATTTATTTGATTTGCTTTAACTATATTAATTCCACTGGACAAAAACTGTTTTCACAGGGGGACCAAGCAAAAATGCAAAGAACATTTTTTTTTATTCTTGATTATATTTTATTTACTAATGTTTCCAAAAAAAAAAGGTCTTGGGTATTTGCTGATGCTAAAGGAGAAGAGGATGCCATATGGTAGTAATAGAATGGGGTCTATGTGGCTGTATGTTGATTAGATGGTGCAGAAGATTGAGAATATAAACTGTTAATGAGATGTTTCCTGTAGACCATTGTTTGACGCAGTCAGCCTCCATTTGTTAATTATATAGGTTCATAGGTTCATAGGTTCATACTAGGCTATCTGCCCGAGGGCATTTACAAGCCTAGCCCATCGTTTTGTGGCTTAGGCCACCCCTTTAGTATGGGGAACTATACCCATTATTTTTCTGTGCCTCTGTCGAGCAGTGACACTGAGGTAATCCCTGGGGTATATCTGCGATCTCCCATCCATTGGTCAAGATTTGAACAAGGTGCATATCTAGACTGTGCTATTGGGCAGATGGACTATGCTGTTCAATGGTCTGGTTAAATCACATGACTGTTAACTAATTATAAAACTATGAAGGTATGCTGCTCAATGGTCTGTTAAAATGACAAGACTGTTACCTACTTATAACACTATGAAGGTATGCTGCTCCAATAGACTGCAAAATCACATGACTGTTAACTTACTATAAAACTATGAAGGTATGCTGCACAATGGTCTGGTAAAATCACATGACTGTTACCTAATTATAACACTATGAAGGTATGCTGCACAATCATCTGCAAAAATCACATGACGGTTACCTAATTATAAAACTATGAAGGTATGGTGCTCAATGGTCTGCTAAAATCCCAACTGTTACCTAATTATAACACTATGAAGGTGTGTTGCTCAATGGTCTGCTAAAATCACATGACTGTTTAATTATAGAACTATGAAGGTATGCTGCTCAAAGGTCTGCTAAAATCACATGACTGTTAACTAATTATAAAACTATGAAGGTATGCTGCACAATAGTCTGATAAAACCACATGACTGTTAACTAATTATAAAACTATGAAGGTATGCTGCACAATGGTCTGCTAAAACCACGTGACTGTTAACTAATTATAAAATTATGAAGGTATGCTGCACAATAGTCTGCTAAAACCACATGATTGTTAACTTATTATAAAACTATGAAGGTATGCTGCACAATGGTCTGCTAAAACCACATGACTGTTAATTAATTATAAAACTATGAAGGTATGCTGCTCAATGGTCTGCTAAAATCACATGACTGTTAACTTATTATAAAACTATGAAGGTATGGTGCTCAATGGTCTGCTAAAATCACATGATTGTTACCTAATTATAAAACTATGAAGGTATGCTGCTCAATGGTCTGCTAACATCACATGACCGTTTTCTAATTATAAAACTATGAAGGTATGCTGCTCAATAGTCTGCTAAAAACACATGACTGTTAACTAATTACAAAACTATGAAGATATGCTGCTCAATGGTCTGCTAAAATCACATGACTGTTACCTAATTATAAAACTATGAAGGTATGCTGCCCAATGGTCTGCTAAAATCACATGACTGTTACCTAATTACAAAACTATGAAGGTATGCTGCACAATGGTCTGCTAAAATCACAAGAATGTTAACTAATTATAAAACTATGAAGGTATGCTGCTAGGTGGTCTGCTAAAATGACAAGACTGTTACCTATTTATAACACTATGAAGGTATGCTGCTCTCTGGTCTGCTAAAACCACATGACTGTCACCTAATTATGAAAATATGAAGGTATGCTGCTCAATGGTCTGCTAAAATCATATGACGGTTACCTAATTATAAAATTATGAAGGTGTGCTGCTCAATGGTCTGCTAAAATCACATGACTGTTAAATTATGAAACTATGAAGGTATGGTGCTCAATGGTATGCTAAAATCACATGACTGTTACCTATTATAACACAATGAAGGTATGCTGCTCAGTGGTCTGCTAAAACCACATGACTGTTAACTAATTATAAAACTATGAAGGTATGCTGCTCAATGGTCTGCTAAAATGACAAGACTGTTACCTATTTATAACACTATGAAGGTATGCTGCTCTGTGGTCTACTAAAACCACATGACTGTTAACTAATTATAAAACTATGAAGGTATGCTGCTCAATTGTCTGCTAAAATCACATGACTGTTACCTAATTAAAAAACTATGTAGGTATGCTGCTCAATGGTCTGCTAAAATCACATGACTGTTAACTTATTATAAAACTATGAAGGTATGCTGCACAATGGTCTGCTGAAATCACAAGACTGTTACCTAATTATAACACTATGAAGGTATGCTATTCAGTGGTCTGCTAAAACCACATGACTGTTAACTAATTATAAAACTATCAAGATATGCTGCTCAATGGTCTGCTAAAATCACATGACTGTTACCTAATTATAAAATTTTGAAGGTGTGCTGCTCAATGGTCTGCTAAAATCACATGACTGTTAACTAATTATAAAACTATAAAGGTATGCTTCTCAATGGTCTGCTAAAACCACATGACTGTTAACTTATTATAAAACTATGAAGGTACGCTCCTCAGTGGTCTGCCAAAATCACATGACTGTTACCTAATTATGAAAATATGAAGGTATGCTGCACAATTGTCTGCTAAAATCATATGACTGTTACCTAATTATAAAACTATGAAGGTAAGCATCTCAGTGGTCTGCTAAAATCACATGACTGTTACCTAATTATAAAATTATGAAGGTATGCTGCGCAATAGACTGCAAAAATCCCATGACTGTTTAATTATAAAATTATGAAGGTGTGCTGCTCAATGGTTTGCTAAAATCACATGACTGTTAACTAATTATAAAACTATGAAGGTATGCTGCTCAATGGTCTGCCAAAATCACATGACTGTTACCTACTTAAAAAACTATGAAGATATTCTGTTCAATGGTCTGCTAAAATCACATGACTGATAACTAATTATAAAACTATGAAGGTATGCTGCTCAATTGTCTGCTAAAATCACATGACTGTTTAATTATAAAACTATGAAGGTATGCTGATCAATTGTCTGCTAAAATCACATGACTGTTAACTAATTATAAAACTATGAAGGTTTGCTGTTCAGTGGTCTGCTAATATCACATGACTGTTACCTAATTATGAAAATATGAAGGTATGCTGCTCGATGGTCTGCTAACATCACATGACTGTTAAATTATGAAACTATGAAGGTATGGTGCTCAATGCTCTGCTAAAATCACATGACTGTTACCTAATTATAACACTATGAAGGTGTGCTGCTCAATGGTCTGCTAAAATCACATGACTGTTTAATAATAAAACTATGAAGGTATGCTGCACAATGGCCTGCTAAAACCACATGACTGTTAACTAATTATAAAACTATGAAGGTATGCCGCACAATAGTCTGCTAAAACCACATGACTGTTAACTAATTATAAAACTATGAAGGTATGCTGCACACTGGTCTGCTAAAACCACATGACTGTTATGTAATTATAAAACTATGAAGGTATGCTGCTCAATGGTCTGCTAAAATCACATGACTGTTAACTTATTATAAAACTATGAAGGTATGGTGCTCAATGGTCTGCTAAAATCATATTATTGTTACCTAATTATAAAACTATGAAGGTATGCTGCTCAATGGTCTGCTAACATCACATGACTGTTTCCTAACTATAAAACTATGAAGGTATGCTGCTCAACAGTCTGCTAAAATCACATGACTGTTAACTAATTACAAAACTATGAAAATATGCTGCTCAATGGTCTGCTAAAATCACATGACTGTTACCTAATTATAAAACTATGAAGGTATGCTGCTCAATTGACTGCTAAACTCATATGACTGTTAACTAATTATAAAACTATGAAGGTGTGCTGCTCGATGGTCTGCTAAAATCACATGACTGTTACCTAATTATAAAACTGTGAAGGTATGCTGCTCAATGGTCTGCTAAAGTCACATGAATGTTAACTAATTATTAAACTTTGAAGGTATGCTGCTCAGTGGTCTGCTAAAATGATAAGACTGTTACCTATTTATAACACTATGAAGGTATGCTGCTCTGTGGTCTGCTAAAACCACATGACTGTTACCTAATTATGAAAATATGAAGGTATGCTGCTCAATGGTCTGCTAAAATCACATGACAGTTACCTAATTATAAAACTATGAAGGTGTGCTGCTGAATGGTCTGCTAACATTAGATGGCTGTTAAATTATGAAACTATGAAGGTATGGTGCTCAATGGTCTGCTAAAATCACATGACTGTTACCTAATTATAACACTATGAAGGTATGCTGCTCAATTGTCTGCTAAAATCACATGACTGTTACCTAATTAAAAAAAAATATGTAGGTATGCTGCTCAATGGTCTGCTAAAATCACATGACTGTTAACTTATTATAAAACTATGAAGGTATGCTGCACAATGGTCTGCTAAAATCACATGACTGTTACCTAATTAAAAAACTATGAAGATATTCTGCTCAATGGTCTGCTAAAATCACATGACTGTTAACTAATTATAAAACTATGAAGGTATGCTGCTCAATTGTCTGCTAAAATCACATGACTGTTAACTAATTATAAAACTATGAAGGTTTGCTGCTCAGTTGTCTGCTAATATCACATGACTGTTATCTAATTATGAAAATATGAAGGTATGCTGCTCGATGGTCTGTTAACATCACATGACTGTTAAATTCTGAAACTATGAAGGTATGGTGCTCAATGGTCTGCTAAAATCACATGACTGTTACATAATTATAACACTATGAAGGTATGCTACTCAGTGGTCTGCTAAAACCACATGACTGTTAACTAATAAACTATTAAGGTATGCTGCACAATGGTCTGCTAAAATCACATGACTGTTACCTAATTATAACACTATGAAGGTATGCTGCTCAGTGGTCTGCTAAAACCACATGACTGTCAACTAATTATAAAACTATGAAGGTATGCTGCACAATGGTCTGCTAAAATGACAAGACTGTTACCTAATTATAACACTATGAAGGTATGCTGCTCAATGGTCTGCTAAAATCACATGACTGTTACCTAATTATAACACTATGAAGGTATGCTGCTCAGTGGTCTGCTAAAACCACATGACTGTTAACTAATTATAAAACTATGAAGATATGCTGCTCAATGGTCGGCTAAAATCACATGACTGTTACCTAATTATAAAACTATGAAGATATGCTGCTCAATGGTCTGCTAAAATCACATGACTGTTACCTAATTATAAAATTTTGACGGTGTGCTGCTCAATGGTCTGCTAAAATCACATGACTGTTAACTAATTATAAAACTATGAAGGTACGCTCCTCAGTGGTCTGCCAAAATCACATGACTGTTACCTAATTATGAAAATATGAAGGTATGCTGCACAATGGTCTGCTAAAATCATATGACTGTTACCTAATTATAAAACTATGAAGTTATGCATCTCAGTGGTCTGCTAAAATCACATGACTGTTACCTAATTACAAAATTATGAAGGTATGCTGCTCAATAGACTGCTAAAATCACATGACTGTTAACTAATTATAAAACTATGAAGGTATGCTGCTCAATGGTCTGCTAAAATCCACAGTGGAGATATTCACCCTAACCCAGGTCCTATTACCTTCTCTATAATTCAGACCATTTATCAAAACCCCACTCCTAACTCCTTACTTAAAAAACCTAAAAACTCACTCAAAATAGCTAACCTCAACATACGTAGCATCAATAATAAAACAACACAACTACATGCTCTCTTAGAACTCTACTCCTTTGATATTATTTGTCTAACAGAAACCTGTTTAAAACCTTCAACAAAAGACACAGAAGTCATCCCTCCTGGCTATAAAATCTTGTGTTTGACAGACTATCTAAAAATGGTGGTGGGATAGCTATCTTATATAAATCAAGCCTTGAAATAACCACATTCCACCAAAAACCTCTTCAGGACTCTAATGCTGAAATTCTTATTACCATACTTAAACTAAACTCAGTCAAATCTATCTTCATTATCTGCATCTATGTCCCTCCAGGTAATAATATTTCTACCATTGAAAACATCCTATGTTGGCTATCACTAAACTTACCCCAAGAAACAATAATCCTAGGTGACTTAAACATTGCTTGGCAATCTTGCAACAACAAGCACCCTACTAACCATATTAACCTTCACGGGTTCTCTCAAAATATCACCTGCCCCACTAGAATAAATAAAACTAACAAAAAAGAAAGTACCTTAGACTGGATACTCACCAACACTCAATTCCATACTTATGAAACAGGAATCCTTCCTGATAGTATAAGTGATCACATATTAACTTACATAATCAGGCTCAAAACCAACCCCCCTACCCAAAACATAACTAGAACAATCAGAACCAAAAAAAAAATTCAACCTTGAGCTATTTCAAGGAGAACTGAAAGCATGTAACTGGTCAACTTTAAAAGACCTTCCTCTTGATGAAGCTGTTGACTTCTTTAATGCTAAGTTTCTGGCCATACTCAACTACCCATGCCCCCACTCGCTCTATTAGAATTAAAAGTAAATCTGTCCCCTGGCTCTCAACAGAAACTAAACAAAAAAATCAATCTGAGAAATAAAATCTGGAAAAAATCTCACTTAACTAAAAACACTACTGATTACCAACATTTCAAACAATTGAGAAATGAGGCCAAAAAAGCAATAATGACCGATAAAAAAAAACTATTACCTGAAACCACAGCAATCTCGCCAAAATAACCCACAAAAGTTTTGGACAAACATAAAGCCGTTACTACAGCCAAGTAAACCTGTCACACCCAACCCACAAGGCTCAGGCATAAAGAATCCTAACCACATTGCTAATGACTTTAATTCATTTTTCACTGAAACAATTCAAACTCTAGCCAGTCAACTCTCCAGCAAAAACACAAACATACTTAACAGCCACTTAAACCCACCTCCCCCATTTCTTTTCCAATCTGTTCCAACATCTTACATTCTTTCCCTTATCAAAAAACTTAAACCATGTACTCCCTCTGCTGACCTACTACCTCCAGAATACCTGCAATTAGCAGCCAAACTAATAGCCTACCCAGTCTCCATACTGATCAACAGAACCATCACTGAGGGATAAGTCCCTAAGCTGTGGAAAATCTCCCACATTATTCCTCTTCATAAGGGTGGAAATTCAACTGATATTTCCAACTACCGCCCTATTGCTCTACTCTCTCCCTTATCTACGATTATGGAAAGATGTATACACAAGCAACTGCTTGACCATCTTCTTCAAAATAACTTACTCTCTAATACCCAACACGGTTTTAGACCTTCCCATAGTACCACCTTTGTCACTTGAAATTCAACCTATTAACTGGTTTAAATCCTACTTAAATAATAGACATCAAGCAGTACTCTGGAACTCCACTCTATCTTCACAGCTACCAGTTAACATTGGTGTCCCCCAAGGGTCCATTCTGGGCCCCCTTCTATTCTCTTTATTTATCAATGACCTCCAACAAGTAGTCCCTCAAGCTACATGCATACAATATGCAGACGATTCTACACTAATTTGCTCAGCAAAATCTGTCTCTGAACTTCACTCCCTTACTCAACACATTTTTAATTCTGTAGAAGAATGTTTTTTTCAACACTGTCTCCTACTAAACCCAAAAAAACCAAACTCCTCCTCTTCACACCTTCCAGTAAATCTCCCCACATAGTCTTTACAATAACATCTAAAAATGCCACACCTATATCACAAGATTATACTACTAAACTACTAGGCGTTACCATTGACAACAACCTTAACTTCGATACTCACATAAGCAACACTTTGAAAAATATTAATAAAAAAATAGGCTCTCTTTACAAAATCAAACCTTTCCTCACTCCAGAATCTAGAATAACTATTGCCCACTCACATCTTATCTCACTTGGGTCCTTCTCTATGCCTCACCCAATTATACTAACTTATCAAAAAAGAATCTGTTGAAGCTAGAAAACTCCTACCACAGCATAGCCAGATTTGCTACAGGCAACCCTTTTAGAACCCACCACTGTACTAATCTAAAACAACTAGGTTGGCTAGAATTTCAGCAACAACTAAAAATTAATCAACTAGCCATAACTCATCAACTTCTATATCAACCTGACAAAACACCTATACTATCTACTCTTATTCACCCCTATCACAACCTAAACTCCCTAAGATCAGCACACAAACTTCTTGTAAATATTGACAAAGCAAACAGCAAAGCTGGAAACTCCCTCTTTTCTAACACTGTTGGAAAACACTGGAACCTCCTTCCCTATGAACTTTCTTCTATTCCCTTAAAATCTCTCTTTAAAAAGAAACTTAAACTCTACCTTAAATCACAATGGCTTTGCCCCTGTAGTAATCCTGATTAACTTTAGCCCTCGACACCTGACTATATTCCTACATCTTTTTGACCACTGTATCTACCTCATATTTACATCCACTGATTCTATATTTCCTTCTAACATCCCTACTGTAAACTTTAACTTATATACTATCTAGTGTTTGCTCTTTCTGCACAGTAATTTTTACAGTTCTACTAATTACATTACATTTACTACTACTTGTTTGTTACTACTACAGTAATTGAACAGTTCTACGGATTGCATTACATTTAATTCTACTTGTTTGTGTTGTACTAATGTAGAGTTTCCACCCGGGTCTCCACTAGGTAATGGGACTTTGCTTGTACTTTTTATTGATGCTGTAAAATAATTCTATTATAGTAATGTTTTGCTGTTAATGTGGTTTGATGGTTTGTTTTTCTTTCTTTTGTTGCTAAATATCAGTGTGGAGATTTTCTCCATGGGTCTTCACTGAAAATGGGCCTCTGGCCCAGTCGGACATACCCAGTCAACAAATATAATAAATAAATAAATAAATAATAAATAAATAATCACTAGATAAAACTCTATGCACATGCAAAATACAACATCATGTTGTAAAAAGTGCCTCTTGGTGACTTAGTCACAATGTATTTACTATTTATTTATTTGCTTTGCTTTAACTATATTAATTCCACTGGACAAAAGCTGTTTTCACAGGGGGACCAAGAAAAAATGCAAAGAACATTTTATTTTTATTGTTGATTATATTTTATTTACTCTTCTTCTTCTTCTTTCGGCTTTTTCCGGGTTAGGGGTCGCCACAGCGGATCACCTTGTCCGCACATTGAATGGCAGTGGAGTTTTACGGTGTCGAGTTGCCAGCCCGCCTAACCTTCCACAGAAGGCACACTCACACGCACACCTAGGGCCAATTTAGAGTGTCCAATCCACCTGCAGCATGTCTTTGGGATGTGGGAGGAAACCGGAGCACCCGGAGGAAACCCACGCGACCACAGGGAGGACATGCAGACTCCGCACAGAAGGCACCCCAGCCGAGGATCGAACCGGAGAACCTCTTGCTGTGAGGCGGCAATGCTAACCACTGCACCACCGTGGCCGCCCTATTATATTTTATTTACTAATGTTCCCAAAAAAAAGGTTGTGGGTATTTGCTGATGCTAAAGGAGAAGAGGATGCCATATGGTAGTAATAGAATGGTGTCTATGTGGCTGTATGTTGATCCGATAGTGCAGAAGATTGAGAATATAAACTGTTAATGAGATGTTTCCTGTAGACCATTGTTTGACGCAGTCAGCCTCCAATTGTTAACTATATGGTTTTGAACAAGAATTATATCTAGACTGTGCTATTGGGCAGATGGACTATGCTGTTCAATGGTCTGGTTAAACCACATGACTGTTAACTAATTATAAAACTATGAAGGTATGCTGCTCAATGGTCTGTTAAAATGACAAGACTGTTACCTACTTATAACACTATGAAGGTATGCTGCTCAATAGACTGCTAAAATCACATGACTGTTAACTTACTATAAAACTATGAAGGTATGCTGCACAATGGTCTGGTAAAATCACATGACTGTTACCTAATTATTACACTATGAAAGTATGCTGCACAATCGTCTGCTAAAATCACATGACGGTTACCTAATTATAAAACTATGAAGGTATGGTGCTCAATGGTCTGCTAAAATCACATGACTGTTACCTAATTATAACACTATGAAGGTGTGCTGCTCAATGGTCTGCTAAAATCACATGACTGTTTAATTATAGAACTATGAAGGTATGCTGCTCAATGGTCTGCTAAAATCACATGACTGTTAACTTATTATAAAACTATGAAGGTATGCTGCACAATAGTCTGCTAAAACCACATGACTGTTAACTAATTATAAAACTATGAAGGTATGCTGCACAATGGTCTGCTAAAACCACATGACTGTTAACTAATTATAAAACTATGAAAGTATGCTGCACAATAGTCTGCTAAAACCACATGACTGTTAACTAATTATAAAACTATGAAGGTATGCTGCTCAATGGTCTGCTAAAATCACGACTGCTAACTTATTATAAAACTATGAAGGTATGGTGCTCAATGGTCTGCTAAAATCACATGATTGTTACCTAATTATAAAACTATGAAGGTATGCTGCTCAATGGTTTGCTAACATCACATGACCGCTTCCTAATTATACAACTATGAAGGTATGCTGCTCGACAGTCTGCTAAAATCACATGACTGTTAACTAATTACAAAACTATGAAGATATGCAGCTCAATGGTCTGCTAAAATCACATGACTGTTACCTAATTATAAAACTATGAAGGTATGCTGCTCAATTGTCTGCTAAACTCATATGACTGTTAACTAATTATAAAACTATGAAGGTATGCTGCTCAATGGTCTGCTAAAATCACATGACTGTTACCTAATTATAAAACTATGAAGGTATGCTGCTCAATGGTCTGCTAAAGTCACATGAATGTTAACTAATTATAAAACTATGAAGGTATGTTGCTCAGTGGTCTGCTAAAATGGCAAGACTGTTACCTATTTATAACACTATGAAGGTATGCTGCTCTGTGGTCTGCTAAAATCACATGACGGTTATCTAATTATAAAACAATGAAGGTGTGCTGCTCAGTGGTCTGCTAACATCACATGACTGTTAAATTATGAAACTATGAAGGTATGGTGCTCAATGGTTTGCTAAAATTACATGACTGTTACCTAATTATAACACTATGAAGGTATGCTGCTCAGTGGTCTGCTAAAACCACATGACTGTTAACTAATTATAAAACTATGAAGGTATGCTGCTCAATGGTCTGCTAAAATGACAAGACTGTTACCTATTTATAACACTATGAAGGTATGCTGCTCTGTGGTCTGCTAAAACCACATGACTGTTAACTAATTATAAAACTATGAAGGTATGCTGCTCAATTGTCTGCTAAAATCACATGGCTGTTACTTAATTAAAAAACTATGTAGGTATGCTGCTCAATGGTCTGCTAAAATCACATGACTGTTAACTTATTATAAAACTATGAAGGTATGCTGCACAATGGTCTGCTAAAATCACATGACTGTTACCTAATTATAAGACTATGAAGGTATGCTGCTCAGTGGTTGCTAAAACCACATGACTGTTAACTAATTATAAAACTATGAAGATATGCTGCTCTATGGTCTGCTAAAATCACATGACTGTTACCTAATTATAAAATTTTGAAGGTGTGCTGCTCAATGGTCTGCTAAAATCACATGACTGTTAACTAATTATAAAACTATGAAGGTATGCTTCTCAATGGTATGCTAAAATCACATGACTGTTAACTTATTATAAAACTATGAAGGTACGCTCGGCAATGGTCTGCCAAAATCACATGACTGTTACCTAATTATGAAAATATGAAGGTATGCTGCACAATGGTCTGCTAAAATCATATGACTGTTACCTAATTATAAAACTATGAAGGTATGCATCTCAGTGGTCTGCTAAAATCACAGGACTGTTACCTAATTATAAAATTATGAAGGTATGCTGCTCAATAGACTGCTAAAATCACATGACTGTTAACTAATTATAAGAGCATGAATGTATGCTGATCAATGTCTGCTAAAATCACATGACTGTTAACTAATTATAAAACTATGAAGGTATGCTGCTCAATGTCTGCCAAAATCACATGACTGTTACCTAATTAAAAAACTATGAAGATATTCTGCTCAATGGTCTGCTAAAATCACATGACTGTTAACTAATTATAAAACTATGAAGGTATGCTGCTCAATTGTCTGCTAAAATCACATGACTGTTTAATTATAAAACTATGAAGGTATGCTGCTCAATTGTCTGCTAAAATCACATGACTGTAATTATAAAACTATGAAGGTTTGCTGCTCAGTGGTCTGCTAATATCACATGACTGTTACCTAATTTTGAAAATATGAAGGTATGCTGCTCGATGGTCTGCTAACATCACATGACTGTTAACTTATGAAACTATGAAGGTATGGTGCTCAATGGTCTGCTAAAATCACATGACTGTTACTTAATTATAACACTATGAAGGTGTGCTGCTCAATAGTCTGCTAAAATCACATGACTGTTTAATTATAAAACTATGAAGGTATGCTGCACAATAATCTGCTAAAACCACATGACTGTTAACTAATTATAAAACTATGAAGGTATGCTGCACAATGGTCTGCTAAAATCACATGACTGTTAACTTATTATAAAACTATGAAGGTATGGTGCTCAATGGTCTGCTAAATTCACATGATCGTTACCTAATTATAAAACTATGAAGGTATGCTGCTCAATGGTCTGCTAAAGTCACATGAATGTTAACTAATTATAAAACTATGAAGGTATGTTGCTCAGTGGTCTGCTAAAATGGCAAGACTGTTACCTATTTATAACACTATGAAGGTATGCTGCTCTGTGGTCTGCTAAAATCACATGACGGTTATCTAATTATAAAACTATGAAGGTGTGCTGCTCAGTTGTCTGCTAACATCACATGACTGTTAAATTATGAAACTATGAAGGTATGGTGCTCAATGGTCTGCTAAAATTACATGACTGTTACCTAATTATAACACTATGAAGGTATGTTGCTCAGTGGTCTGCTAAAATGGCAAGACTGTTACCTATTTATAACACTATGAAAGTATGCTGCTCTGTGGTCTGCTAAAACCACATGACTGTTAACTAATTATAAAACTATGAAGGTATGCTGCTCAATTGTCTGCTAAAATCACATGGCTGTTACTTAATTAAAAAACTATGTAGGTATGCTGCTCAATGGTCTGCTAAAATCACATGACTGTTAACTTATTATAAAACTATGAAGGTATGCTGCACAATGGTCTGCTAAAATCACATGACTGTTACCTAATTATAAGACTATGAAGGTATGCTGCTCAGTGGTTGCTAAAACCACATGACTGTTAACTAATTATAAAACTATGAAGATATGCTGCTCTATGGTCTGCTAAAATCACATGACTGTTACCTAATTATAAAATTTTGAAGGTGTGCTGCTCAATGGTCTGCTAAAATCACATGACTGTTAACTAATTATAAAACTATGAAGGTATGCTTCTCAATGGTATGCTAAAATCACATGACTGTTAACTTATTATAAAACTATGAAGGTACGCCGCAATGGTCTGCCAAAATCACATGACTGTTACCTAATTATGAAAATATGAAGGTATGCTGCACAATGGTCTGCTAAAATCATATGACTGTTACCTAATTATAAAACTATGAAGGTATGCATCTCAGTGGTCTGCTAAAATCACAGGACTGTTACCTAATTATAAAATTATGAAGGTATGCTGCTCAATAGACTGCTAAAATCACATGACTGTTAACTAATTATAAGAGTATGAAGGTGTGCTGCTCAATGGTCTGCTAAAATCACATGACTGTTAACTTATTATAAAACTATGAAGGTATGCTGCTCAATGTCTGACAAAATCACATGACTGTTACCTAATTAAAAACTATGAAGATATTCTGCTCAATGGTCTGCTAAAATCACATGACTGTTAACTAATTATAAAACTATGAAGATATGCTGCTCAATTGTCTGCTAAAGTCACATGACTGTTTAATTATAAAACTATGAAGGTATGCTGCTCAATTGTCTGCTAAAATCACATGACTGTTACTAATTATAAGACTATGAAGGTATGCTGCTCAGTGGTCTGCTAAAACCACATGACTGTTAACTAATTATAAAACTATGAAGATATGCTGCTCAGTGGTCTGCTAAAATCACATGACTGTTACCTAATTATAAAATTTTGAAGGCGTGCTGCTCAATGGTCTGCTAAAATCACATGACTGTTAACTAATTATAAAACTATGAAGGTATGCTTCTCAATGGTATGCTAAAATCACATGACTGTTAACTTATTATAAAACTATGAAGGTACGCTCTGCAATGGTCTGCCAAAATCACATGACTGTTACCAAATTATGAAAATATGAAGGTATGATGCACAATGGTCTGCTAAAATCATATGACTGTTACCTAATTATAAAACTATGAAGGTATGCATCTCAGTGGTCTGCTAAAATCACAGGACTGTTACCTAATTATAAAATTATGAAGGTATGCTGCTCAATAGACTGCTAAAATCACATGACTGTTAATTAATTATAAGAGCATGAATGTGTGCTGATCAATGGTCTGCTAAAATCACATGACTGTTAACTAATTATAAAACTATGAAGGTATGCTGCTCAATGTCTGCCAAAATCACATGACTGTTACCTAATTAAAAAACTATGAAGATATTCTGCTCAATGGTCTGCTAAAATCACATGACTGTTACTTAATTATAACACTATGAAGGTGTGCTGCTCAATAATCTGCTAAAACCACATGACTGTTAACTAATTATAAAACTATGAAGGTATGCTGCACAATGGTCTGCTAAAATCACATGACTGTTAACTTATTATAAAACTATGAAGGTATGGTGCTCAATGGTCTGCTAAATTCACATGATCGTTACCTAATTATAAAACTATGAAGGTATGCTGCTCAATGGTCTGCTAAAGTCACATGAATGTTAACTAATTATAAAACTATGAAGGTATGTTGCTCAGTGGTCTGCTAAAATGGCAAGACTGTTACCTATTTATAACACTATGAAGGTATGCTGCTCTGTGGTCTGCTAAAATCACATGACGGTTATCTAATTATAAAACTATGAAGGTGTGCTGCTCAGTTGTCTGCTAACATCACATGACTGTTAAATTATGAAACTATGAAGGTATGGTGCTCAATGGTCTGCTAAAATTACATGACTGTTACCTAATTATAACACTATGAAGGTATGTTGCTCAGTGGTCTGCTAAAATGGCAAGACTGTTACCTATTTATAACACTATGAAGGTATGCTGCTCTGTGGTCTGCTAAAACCACATGACTGTTAACTAATTATAAAACTATGAAGGTATGCTGCTCAATTGTCTGCTAAAATCACATGGCTGTTACTTAATTAAAAAACTATGTAGGTATGCTGCTCAATGGTCTGCTAAAATCACATGACTGTTAACTTATTATAAAACTATGAAGGTATGCTGCACAATGGTCTGCTAAAATCACATGACTGTTACCTAATTATAAGACTATGAAGGTATGCTGCTCAGTGGTTGCTAAAACCACATGACTGTTAACTAATTATAAAACTATGAAGATATGCTGCTCTATGGTCTGCTAAAATCACATGACTGTTACCTAATTATAAAATTTTGAAGGTGTGCTGCTCAATGGTCTGCTAAAATCACATGACTGTTAACTAATTATAAAACTATGAAGGTATGCTTCTCAATGGTATGCTAAAATCACATGACTGTTAACTTATTATAAAACTATGAAGGCACGCCGCAATGGTCTGCCAAAATCACATGACTGTTACCTAATTATGAAAATATGAAGGTATGCTGCACAATGGTCTGCTAAAATCATATGACTGTTACCTAATTATAAAACTATGAAGGTATGCATCTCAGTGGTCTGCTAAAATCACAGGACTGTTACCTAATTATAAAATTATGAAGGTATGCTGCTCAATAGACTGCTAAAATCACATGACTGTTAACTAATTATAAGAGTATGAAGGTGTGCTGCTCAATGGTCTGCTAAAATCACATGACTGTTAACTTATTATAAAACTATGAAGGTATGCTGCTCAATGTCTGACAAAATCACATGACTGTTACCTAATTAAAAACTATGAAGATATTCTGCTCAATGGTCTGCTAAAATCACATGACTGTTAACTAATTATAAAACTATGAAGATATGCTGCTCAATTGTCTGCTAAAGTCACATGACTGTTTAATTATAAAACTATGAAGGTATGCTGCTCAATTGTCTGCTAAAATCACATGACTGTTACCTAATTATAAGACTATGAAGGTATGCTGCTCAGTGGTCTGCTAAAACCACATGACTGTTAACTAATTATAAAACTATGAAGATATGCTGCTCAGTGGTCTGCTAAAATCACATGACTGTTACCTAATTATAAAATTTTGAAGGCGCTGCTCAATGGTCTGCTAAAATCACATGACTGTTAACTAATTATAAAACTATGAAGGTATGCTTCTCAATGGTATGCTAAAATCACATGACTGTTAACTTATTATAAAACTATGAAGGTACGCTTCTGCAATGGTCTGCCAAAATCACATGACTGTTACCAAATTATGAAAATATGAAGGTATGATGCACAATGGTCTGCTAAAATCATATGACTGTTACCTAATTATAAAACTATGAAGGTATGCATCTCAGTGGTCTGCTAAAATCACAGGACTGTTACCTAATTATAAAATTATGAAGGTATGCTGCTCAATAGACTGCTAAAATCACATGACTGTTAACTAATTATAAGAGCATGAATGTGTGCTGATCAATGGTCTGCTAAAATCACATGACTGTTAACTAATTATAAAACTATGAAGGTATGCTGCTCAATGTCTGCCAAAATCACATGACTGTTACCTAATTAAAAAACTATGAAGATATTCTGCTCAATGGTCTGCTAAAATCACATGACTGTTAACTAATTATAAAACTATGAAGGTATGCTGCTCAATTGTCTGCTAAAATCACATGACTGTTTAATTATAAAACTATGAAGGTATGCTGCTCAATTGTCTGCTAAAATCACATGACTGTAATTATAAAACTATGAAGGTTTGCTGCTCAGTGGTCTGCTAATATCACATGACTGTTACCTAATTTTGAAAATATGAAGGTATGCTGCTCGATGGTCTGCTAACATCACATGACGGTTAACTTATGAAACTATGAAGGTATGGTGCTCAATGGTCTGCTAAAATCACATGACTGTTACCTAATTATAACACTATGAAGGTGTGCTGCTCAATAGTCTGCTAAAATCACATGACTGTTTAATTATAAAACTATGAAGGTATGCTGCACAATAATCTGCTAAAACCACATGACTGTTAACTAATTATAAAACTATGAAGGTATGCTGCACAATGGTCTGCTAAAATCACATGACTGTTAACTTATTATAAAACTATGAAGGTATGGTGCTCAATGGTCTGCTAAATTCACATGATCGTTACCTAATTATAAAACTATGAAGGTATGCTGCTCAACAGTCTGCTAAAATCACATGACTGTTAACTAATTACAAAACTATGAAAATATGCTGCTCAATGGTCTGCTAAAATCACATGACGGTTACCTAATTATAAAACTATGAAGGTGTGCTGCTCAATGGTCTGCTAACATTACATGGCTGTTAAATTATGAAGCTATGAAGGTATGGTGCTCAATGGTCTGCTAAAATCACATGACTGTTACCTAATTATAACACTATGAAGGTATGCTGCTCAGTGGTCTGCAAAACCACATGACTGTTAACTAATTACAAAACTATGAAAATTTGCTGCTCAATGGTCTGCTAAAATCACATGACTGTTACCTAATTATAAAACTATGAAGGTATGCTGCTCAATTGTCTGCTTAACTCATATGACTGTTAACTAATTATAAAACTATGAAGGTGTGCTGCTCAATGGTCTGCTAAAATCACATGAATGTTAACTAATTACAAAACTATGAAAATATGCTGCTCAATTGTCTGCTAAAATCACATGACTGTTACCTAATTATAAAACTATGAAGGTATGCTGCTCAATTGTCTGCTAAACTCATATGACTGTTAACTAATTATAAAACTATGAAGGTATGCTGCTCAATGGTCTGCTAAAATCAAATGACTGTTACCTATTTATAACACTATGAAGGTATGCTGCTCAGTGGTCTGCTAAAACCACATGACTGTTAACTAATTATAAAACTATGAAGATATGCTGCTCAATGGTCTGCTAAAATCACATGACTGTTACCTAATTAAAAAACTATGAAGATATGCTGCCCAATGGTCTGCTAAAATCACATGACTGTTACCTAATTATAAAATTTTGAAGGTGTGCTGCTCAATGGTCTGCTAAAATCACATGACTGTTAACTAATTATAAAACTATGAAGGTATGCTTCTCAATGGTCTGCTAAATCACATGACTGTTAACTTATTATAAAACTATTAAGGTACGCTCCTCAATGGTCTGCCAAAATCACATGACTGTTACCTAATTATGAAAATATGATGGTATGCTGCACAATGGTCTGCTAAAATCATATGACTGTTACCTAATTATAAAACTATGAAGGTATGCATCTCAGTGGTCTGCTAAAATCACATGACTGTTACCTAATTATAAAATTATGAAGGTATGCTGCTCAATAGACTGCTAAAATCACATGACTGTTAACTAATTATAAAACTATGAAGGTGTGCTGCTCAATGGTCTGCTAAAATCACATGACTGTTAACTAATTATAAAACTATGAAGGTATGCTGCTCAATGGTCTGCCAAAATCACATGACTGTTACCTAATTAAAAACTATGAAGATATTCTGCTCAATGGTCTGCTAAAATCACATGACGGTTATCTAATTATAAAACAATGAAGGTGTGCTGCTCAGTGGTCTGCTAACATCACATGACTGTTAAATTATGAAACTATGAAGGTATGGTGCTCAATGGTTTGCTAAAATTACATGACTGTTACCTAATTATAACACTATGAAGGTATGCTGCTCAGTGGTCTGCTAAAACCACATGACTGTTAACTAATTATAAAACTATGAAGGTATGCTGCTCAATGGTCTGCTAAAATGACAAGACTGTTACCTATTTATAACACTATGAAGGTATGCTGCTCTGTGGTCTGCTAAAACCACATGACTGTTAACTAATTATAAAACTATGAAGGTATGCTGCTCAATTGTCTGCTAAAATCACATGGCTGTTACTTAATTAAAAAACTATGTAGGTATGCTGCTCAATGGTCTGCTAAAATCACATGACTGTTAACTTATTATAAAACTATGAAGGTATGCTGCACAATGGTCTGCTAAAATCACATGACTGTTACCTAATTATAAGACTATGAAGGTATGCTGCTCAGTGGTTGCTAAAACCACATGACTGTTAACTAATTATAAAACTATGAAGATATGCTGCTCTATGGTCTGCTAAAATCACATGACTGTTACCTAATTATAAAATTTTGAAGGTGTGCTGCTCAATGGTCTGCTAAAATCACATGACTGTTAACTAATTATAAAACTATGAAGGTATGCTTCTCAATGGTATGCTAAAATCACATGACTGTTAACTTATTATAAAACTATGAAGGTACGCTCGGCAATGGTCTGCCAAAATCACATGACTGTTACCTAATTATGAAAATATGAAGGTATGCTGCACAATGGTCTGCTAAAATCATATGACTGTTACCTAATTATAAAACTATGAAGGTATGCATCTCAGTGGTCTGCTAAAATCACAGGACTGTTACCTAATTATAAAATTATGAAGGTATGCTGCTCAATAGACTGCTAAAATCACATGACTGTTAACTAATTATAAGAGTATGAAGGTGTGCTGCTCAATGGTCTGCTAAAATCACATGACTGTTAACTTATTATAAAACTATGAAGGTATGCTGCTCAATGTCTGACAAAATCACATGACTGTTACCTAATTAAAAAACTATGAAGATATTCTGCTCAATGGTCTGCTAAAATCACATGACTGTTAACTAATTATAAAACTATGAAGGTATGCTGCTCAATTGTCTGCTAAAGTCACATGACTGTTTAATTATAAAACTATGAAGGTATGCTGCTCAATTGTCTGTTAAAATCACATGACTGTTACCTAATTATAAGACTATGAAGGTATGCTGCTCAGTGGTCTGCTAAAACCACATGACTGTTAACTAATTATAAAACTATGAAGATATGCTGCTCAGTGGTCTGCTAAAATCACATGACTGTTACCTAATTATAAAATTTTGAAGGTGTGCTGCTCAATGGTCTGCTAAAATCACATGACTGTTAACTAATTATAAAACTATGAAGGTATGCTTCTCAATGGTATGCTAAAATCACATGACTGTTAACTTATTAAAAAACTATGAAGGTACGCTCCGCAATGGTCTGCCAAAATCACATGACTGTTACCTAATTATGAAAATATGAAGGTATGATGCACAATGGTCTGCTAAAATCATATGACTGTTACCTAATTATAAAACTATGAAGGTATGCATCTCAGTGGTCTGCTAAAATCACAGGACTGTTACCTAATTATAAAATTATGAAGGTATGCTGCTGAATAGACTGCTAAAATCACATGACTGTTAACTAATTATAAGAGCATGAATGTATGCTGATCAATGTCTGCTAAAATCACATGACTGTTAACTAATTATAAAACTATGAAGGTATGCTGCTCAATGTCTGCCAAAATCACATGACTGTTACCTAATTAAAAAACTATGAAGATATTCTGCTCAATGGTCTGCTAAAATCACATGACTGTTAACTAATTATAAAACTATGAAGGTATGCTGCTCAATTGTCTGCTAAAATCACATGACTGTTTAATTATAAAACTATGAAGGTATGCTGCTCAATTGTCTGCTAAAATCACATGACTGTAATTATAAAACTATGAAGGTTTGCTGCTCAGTGGTCTGCTAATATCACATGACTGTTACCTAATTTTGAAAATATGAAGGTATGCTGCTCGATGGTCTGCTAACATCACATGACTGTTAACTTATGAAACTATGAAGGTATGGTGCTCAATGGTCTGCTAAAATCACATGACTGTTACTTAATTATAACACTATGAAGGTGTGCTGCTCAATAGTCTGCTAAAATCACATGACTGTTTAATTATAAAACTATGAAGGTATGCTGCACAATAATCTGCTAAAACCACATGACTGTTAACTAATTATAAAACTATGAAGGTATGCTGCACAATGGTCTGCTAAAATCACATGACTGTTAACTTATTATAAAACTATGAAGGTATGGTGCTCAATGGTCTGCTAAATTCACATGATCGTTACCTAATTATAAAACTATGAAGGTATGCTGCTCAATGGTCTGCTAAAGTCACATGAATGTTAACTAATTATAAAACTATGAAGGTATGTTGCTCAGTGGTCTGCTAAAATGGCAAGACTGTTACCTATTTATAACACTATGAAGGTATGCTGCTCTGTGGTCTGCTAAAATCACATGACGGTTATCTAATTATAAAACTATGAAGGTGTGCTGCTCAGTTGTCTGCTAACATCACATGACTGTTAAATTATGAAACTATGAAGGTATGGTGCTCAATGGTCTGCTAAAATTACATGACTGTTACCTAATTATAACACTATGAAGGTATGTTGCTCAGTGGTCTGCTAAAATGGCAAGACTGTTACCTATTTATAACACTATGAAGGTATGCTGCTCTGTGGTCTGCTAAAACCACATGACTGTTAACTAATTATAAAACTATGAAGGTATGCTGCTCAATTGTCTGCTAAAATCACATGGCTGTTACTTAATTAAAAAACTATGTAGGTATGCTGCTCAATGGTCTGCTAAAATCACATGACTGTTAACTTATTATAAAACTATGAAGGTATGCTGCACAATGGTCTGCTAAAATCACATGACTGTTACCTAATTATAAGACTATGAAGGTATGCTGCTCAGTGGTTGCTAAAACCACATGACTGTTAACTAATTATAAAACTATGAAGATATGCTGCTCTATGGTCTGCTAAAATCACATGACTGTTACCTAATTATAAAATTTTGAAGGTGTCCTGCTCAATGGTCTGCTAAAATCACATGACTGTTAACTAATTATAAAACTATGAAGGTATGCTTCTCAATGGTATGCTAAAATCACATGACTGTTAACTTATTATAAAACTATGAAGGTACGCTCGGCAATGGTCTGCCAAAATCACATGACTGTTACCTAATTATGAAAATATGAAGGTATGCTGCACAATGGTCTGCTAAAATCATATGACTGTTACCTAATTATAAAACTATGAAGGTATGCATCTCAGTGGTCTGCTAAAATCACAGGACTGTTACCTAATTATAAAATTATGAAGGTATGCTGCTCAATAGACTGCTAAAATCACATGACTGTTAACTAATTATAAGATTATGAAGGTGTGCTGCTCAATGGTCTGCTAAAATCACATGACTGTTAACTTATTATAAAACTATGAAGGTATGCTGCTCAATGTCTGACAAAATCACATGACTGTTACCTAATTAAAAAACTATGAAGATATTCTGCTCAATGGTCTGCTAAAATCACATGACTGTTAACTAATTATAAAACTATGAAGATATGCTGCTCAATTGTCTGCTAAAGTCACATGACTGTTTAATTATAAAACTATGAAGGTATGCTGCTCAATTGTCTGCTAAAATCACATGACTGTTACCTAATTATAAGACTATGAAGGTATGCTGCTCAGTGGTCTGCTAAAACCACATGACTGTTAACTAATTATAAAACTATGAAGATATGCTGCTCAGTGGTCTGCTAAAATCACATGACTGTTACCTAATTATAAAATTTTGAAGGCGTGCTGCTCAATGGTCTGCTAAAATCACATGACTGTTAACTAATTATAAAACTATGAAGGTATGCTTCTCAATGGTATGCTAAAATCACATGACTGTTAACTTATTATAAAACTATGAAGGTACGCTCTGCAATGGTCTGCCAAAATCACATGACTGTTACCAAATTATGAAAATATGAAGGTATGATGCACAATGGTCTGCTAAAATCATATGACTGTTACCTAATTATAAAACTATGAAGGTATGCATCTCAGTGGTCTGCTAAAATCACAGGACTGTTACCTAATTATAAAATTATGAAGGTATGCTGCTCAATAGACTGCTAAAATCACATGACTGTTAACTAATTATAAGAGCATGAATGTGTGCTGATCAATGGTCTGCTAAAATCACATGACTGTTAACTAATTATAAAACTATGAAGGTATGCTGCTCAATGTCTGCCAAAATCACATGACTGTTACCTAATTAAAAAACTATGAAGATATTCTGCTCAATGGTCTGCTAAAATCACATGACTGTTAACTAATTATAAAACTATGAAGGTATGCTGCTCAATTGTCTGCTAAAATCACATGACTGTTTAATTATAAAACTATGAAGGTATGCTGCTCAATTGTCTGCTAAAATCACATGACTGTAATTATAAAACTATGAAGGTTTGCTGCTCAGTGGTCTGCTAATATCACATGACTGTTACCTAATTTTGAAAATATGAAGGTATGCTGCTCGATGGTCTGCTAACATCACATGACTGTTAACTTATGAAACTATGAAGGTATGGTGCTGAATGGTCTGCTAAAATCACATGACTGTTACCTAATTATAACACTATGAAGGTGTGCTGCTCAATAGTCTGCTAAAATCACATGACTGTTTAATTATAAAACTATGAAGGTATGCTGCACAATAATCTGCTAAAACCACATGACTGTTAACTAATTATAAAACTATGAAGGTATGCTGCACAATGGTCTGCTAAAATCACATGACTGTTAACTTATTATAAAACTATGAAGGTATGGTGCTCAATGGTCTGCTAAATTCACATGATCGTTACCTAATTATAAAACTATGAAGGTATGCTGCTCAACAGTCTGCTAAAATCACATGACTGTTAACTAATTACAAAACTATGAAAATATGCTGCTCAATGGTCTGCTAAAATCACATGACGGTTACCTAATTATAAAACTATGAAGGTGTGCTGCTCAATGGTCTGCTAACATTACATGGCTGTTAAATTATGAAGCTATGAAGGTATGGTGCTCAATGGTCTGCTAAAATCACATGACTGTTACCTAATTATAACACTATGAAGGTATGCTGCTCAGTGGTCTGCAAAAACCACATGACTGTTAACTAATTACAAAACTATGAAAATTTGCTGCTCAATGGTCTGCTAAAATCACATGACTGTTACCTAATTATAAAACTATGAAGGTATGCTGCTCAATTGTCTGCTTAACTCATATGACTGTTAACTAATTATAAAACTATGAAGGTGTGCTGCTCAATGGTCTGCTAAAATCACATGAATGTTAACTAATTACAAAACTATGAAAATATGCTGCTCAATGGTCTGCTAAAATCACATGACTGTTACCTAATTATAAAACTATGAAGGTATGCTGCTCAATTGTCTGCTAAACTCATATGACTGTTAACTAATTATAAAACTATGAAGGTATGCTGCTCAATGGTCTGCTAAAATCAAATGACTGTTACCTATTTATAACACTATGAAGGTATGCTGCTCAGTGGTCTGCTAAAACCACATGACTGTTAACTAATTATAAAACTATGAAGATATGCTGCTCAATGGTCTGCTAAAATCACATGACTGTTACCTAATTAAAAAACTATGAAGATATGCTGCCCAATGGTCTGCTAAAATCACATGACTGTTACCTAATTATAAAATTTTGAAGGTGTGCTGCTCAATGGTCTGCTAAAATCACATGACTGTTAACTAATTATAAAACTATGAAGGTATGCTTCTCAATGGTCTGCTAAATCACATGACTGTTAACTTATTATAAAACTATTAAGGTACGCTCCTCAATGGTCTGCCAAAATCACATGACTGTTACCTAATTATGAAAATATGATGGTATGCTGCACAATGGTCTGCTAAAATCATATGACTGTTACCTAATTATAAAACTATGAAGGTATGCATCTCAGTGGTCTGCTAAAATCACATGACTGTTACCTAATTATAAAATTATGAAGGTATGCTGCTCAATAGACTGCTAAAATCACATGACTGTTAACTAATTATAAAACTATGAAGGTGTGCTGCTCAATGGTCTGCTAAAATCACATGACTGTTAACTAATTATAAAACTATGAAGGTATGCTGCTCAATGGTCTGCCAAAATCACATGACTGTTACCTAATTAAAAACTATGAAGATATTCTGCTCAATGGTCTGCTAAAATCACATGACTGTTAACTAACTATAAAACTATGAAGGTATGCTGCTCAATTGTCTGCTAAAATCACATGACTGTTTAATTATAAAACTATGAAGGTATGGTGCTCAATGGTCTGCTAAAATCACATGACTGTTACCTAGTTATAACACTATGAAGGTATGCTGCTCAGTGGTCTGCTAAAACCACATGACTGTTAACTAATTATAAAACTATGAAGGTATGCTGCTCAATTGTCTCCTAAAATGACAAGACTGTTACCTATTTATAACACTATGAAGGTGTGCTGCTCAATGGTCTGCTAAAATCACATGACTGTTAACTAATTATAAAACTATGAAGGTATGCTGCTCAATGGTCTGCTAAAATCACATGACTGTTAACTTAATATAAAACTATGAAGGTACGCTGCTCAATGGTATGCCACAATCACATGACTGTTACCTAATTATGAAAATATGAAGGTAAGCTGCACAATGGTCTGCTAAAATCATATGACTGTTTCCTAATTATAAAACTATGAAGGTATGCATCTCAGTGGTCTGCTAAAATCACATGACTGTTACCAACTTATAAAATTATGAAGGTATGCTGCTCAACAGACTGCTAAAATCACATGACTGTTACCTAATTATAACACTATGAAGGTGTGCTGCTCAATGGTCTGCTAAAACCACATGACTGTCAACTAATTATAAAACTATGAAGGTATGCATCTCAGTGGTCTGCTAAAATCACATGACTGTTACCTAATTATAAAACTATGAAGGTATGCTGCTCAATGGTCTGCTAAAATCCACAGTGGAGATATTCACCCTAACCCAGGTCCTATTACCTCCTCTATAATTCAGACCATTTATCAAAACCCCACTCCTGACTCCTTACTTAAAAAACCTAACAACTCACTCAAAAAAGCTAACCTCAACATACGTAGCATCAATAAAAAAACAACACAACTACATGCTCTCTTAGAACTCTACTCCTTTGATATTATTTGTCTAACAGAAAAATGTTTAAAACCTTCAACAAAAGACACAGAAATCATCCCTCCTGGCTATAAAATCTTGCGTCTTGACAGACTATCTAAAAAAGGTGGTGGAATAGCTATCTTATATAAATCAAGCTTTGAAATAACCACATTCCACCAAAAACCTCCTCTGGACTCTAATGCTGAAATTCTTATTACCAAACTTAAACTAAACTCAGTCAAATCTATCTTTATTATCTGCATCTATGTCCCCCGAGGTAATAATATTTCTACCATTGAAAACATCCTATGTTGGCTATCACTAAACTTACCCCAAGAAACAATAATCCTAGGCGACTTAAACATTGATTGGCAGTTGATAGTCTGCTAATATCACATGACTGTTACCTAATAATGAAACTATGAAGGTATGGTGCTCAATGGTCTGCTAAAATCACATGACTGTTACCTAATTATAATACTATGAAGGTATGCTACTCAGTGGTCTGCTAAAACCACATGACTGTTAACTAATAAAACTATGAAGGTATGCTGCGCAATGGTCTGCTAAAATCACATGACAGTTAAATAATTATAAAACTATGAAGGTATGCTGCTCTGCTGGCTAGGCTTATAAATGCCCTCAGGCAGATAGCCTAGTATGAACCTATGAACCTATACTAACCTCAAAAAAGGGCATAGCAAAATTCATTTAAAATGGGTGGCGAAAGCCAAATACACTCTGGCTAGGCTTATAAATGCCCTAGGGCAGATAGCCTAGTATGAACCTATGAACCTATACCAAAATCACATGACTGTTACCTAATTAAAAAACTATGAAGGTATGCTGCTCAATGGTCTGCTAAAATCACATGACTGTTACCTAATTATAAAACTATGAAGGTATGCTGCTCAATGGTCTGTTAAAATGACAAGACTGTTACCTATTTATAACACTATGAAGTTATGCTGCTCTGTGGTCTGCTAAAACCACATGACGGTTACCTAATTATGAAAATATAAAGGTATGCTGCTCAATGGTCTGCTAACATCACATGACTCTTAACTTATGAAATTATGAAGGTATGGTGCTCAATGGTCTGCTAAAATCACATGACTGTTACCTAATTATAACACTATGAAGATATGCTGCTCAGTGGTCTGCTACAACCACATGACTGTTAACTAATTATAAAACTATGAAGATGTGCTGCTCAATGGTCTGCTAAAATCACATGACTGTTACCTAATTATAAAACGATGAAGGTATGCTTCTCAATGGTCTGCTAAAATCACATGACTATTAGCTAATTATAAAACTATGCAGATATACTGCTTAATGGTCTGCTAAAATCACATGACTGTTAACTTATTATAAAACTATGAAGGTATGCTGCACGATGGTCTGCTAAAATCACATGACTGTTAACTAATTATAAAACTATGAAGGTATGCTGCTCAACGGTCTGCTAAAATCACATGACTGTTACCTAATTATAACACTATGAAGGTATGCTGCTCAGTGGTCTGCTAAAACCACATGACTGTTAACTAATTATAAAACTATGAAGATATGCTGCTCAATGGTCTGCTAAAATCACATGACTGTTATCTAATTATAAAACTATGAAGGTGTGCTGCTCAATGGTCTGCTAAAATCACATGACTGTTAACTAATTATAAAACTAAGAAGGTAAGCTGCTCAATGGTCTGCTAAAATCACATGACTGTTAACTTAATATAAAACTATGAAGGACATGCTGCACCTCAGAAAATCCAAATCCCATCGAGCTACGCGCTCGAGGGACTTGAACCTCAGCACTGAAATAAATAGGACATGCTGGATGGATAGATTCATAACCCAGAGGCTCCCTTCACTCTGGAATAAAATCCCAGTCCAAGTTAGGCAGAGTCCCTCATTGACTCTCTTCAAGAGGAATCTTGATGAGTGGATGGGAGATCGTAGGTTTACCCCGGGTATCACTTCTGTGTCACTGTTAGACAGAGGCACAGTATACTAACCTTGCAAAAGGGCATAGCAAAATTAATTTAATATGGATGGCGGAAGCCATACACACTCTGGCTAGGCTTATAAATGCCCTAGGGCAGATAGCCTAGTATGAACCTATGAACCTATGAAGGTACGCTGCTCAATGGTATGCCAAAATCACATGACTGTTACCTAATTATGAAAATATGAAGGTATGCTGCACAATGGTCTGCTAAAATCATATGACTGTTTCCTAATTATAAAACTATGAAGGTATGCATCTCAGTGGTCTGCTAAAATCACATGACTGTTACCATCTTATAAAATTATGAAGGTATGCTGCTCAACAGACTGCTAAAATCACATGACTGTTAACTAATTATAAAACTATGAAAGTGTGCTGCTAAATGGTCTGCTAAAATCACATGACTGTTAACTACTTATAAAACTATGAAGGTATGCTGCTCAATGGTCTGCCAAAATCACATGACTGTTAACCTAATTAAAAAACTATGAAAATATTCTGCTCAATGGTCTGCTAAAATCACATGACTGTTAACTAATTATAAAACTATGAAGGTATGCTCCTCAATTGTCTGCTAAAATCACATGACTGTTAACTAATTATAAAACTATGAAGGTATGCTGCTCAGTGGTCTGCTAAAATCACATGACTGTTTAATTATAAATCTTTGAAGGTTTGCTGCTCAGTGGTCTGCTAATATCACATGACTGTTACCTAATAATGAAACTATGAAGGTATGGTGCTCAATGGTCTGCTAAAATCACATGACTGTTACCTAATTATAATACTATGAAGGTATGCTGCTCAGTGGTCTGCTAAAACCACATGACTGTTAACTAATAAAACTATGAAGGTATGCTGCGCAATGGTCTGCTAAAATCACATGACAGTTAAATAATTATAAAACTATGAAGGTATGCTGCTCTGCTGGCTAGGCTTATAAATGCCCTCAGGCAGATAGCCTAGTATGAACCTATGAACCTATACTAACCTCGAAAAAGGGCATAGCAAAATTCATTTAAAATGGGTGGCGAAAGCCAAATACACTCTGGCTAGGCTTATAAATGCCCTAGGGCAGATAGCCTAGTATGAACCTATGAACCTATACCAAAATCACATGACTGTTACCTAATTAAAAAACTATGAAGGTATGCTGCTCAATGGTCTGCTAAAATCACATGACTGTTACCTAATTATAAAACTATGAAGGTATGCTGCTCAATGGTCTGTTAAAATGACAAGACTGTTACCTATTTATAACTCTATGAAGTTATGCTGCTCTGTGGTCTGCTAAAACCACATGACGGTTACCTAATTATGAAAATATGAAGGTATGCTGCTCAATGGTCTGCTAGCATCACATGACTCTTAACTTATGAAATTATGAAGGTATGGTGCTCAATGGTCTGCTAAAATCACATGACTGTTACCTAATTATAACACTATGAAGATATGCTGCTCAGTGGTCCGCTACAACCACATGACTGTTAAATAATTATAAAACTATGAAGATGTGCTGCTCAATGGTCTGCTAAAATCACATGACTGTTACCTAATTATAAAACGATGAAGGTATGCTTCTCAATGGTCTTCTAAAATCACATGACTATTAGCTAATTATAAAACTATGCAGATATACTGCTTAATGGTCTGCTAAAATCACATGACTGTTAACTTATTATAAAACTATGAAGGTATGCTGCACGATGGTCTGCTAAAATCACATGACTGTTAACTAATTATAAAACTATGAAGGTATGCTGCTCAAAAGTCTGCTAACATCACATGACTGTTAACTAATTATAAAACTATGAAGGTATGCTGCTCAACGGTCTGCTAAAATCACATGACTTTTAACTAATGTTAAAACTATGAAGGTATGTTGCTCAGTGGTCTGCTAAAATCATATGACTGTTACCTAATTATAAAACTATGAAGGTATGCATCTCAGTGGTCTGCTAAAATCACATGACTGTTACCTAATTATAAAACTATGAAGGTATGCTGCTCAATAGACTGCTAAAATCACATGACTGTTACCTAATTAAAAAACTATGAAGGTATGCTGCTGAATGGTCTGCCAAAATCACATGACTGTTACCTAATTAAAAAACTATGAAGATATTCTGCTCAATTGTCTGCTAAAATCACATGACTGTTAACTAATTATAAAACTATGAAGGTATGCTGCGCAATTGTCTGCTAAAATCACATTACTGTTTACTAATTATAAAACTATGAAGGTATGCTGCTCAGAGGTCTGCTAAAATCACATGACTGTTTAATTATAAATCTTTGAAGGTTTGCTGCTCAGTGGTCTGCTAATATCACATGACTGTTACCTAATTATAAAACTATGAAGGTATGCTGCTCAATGGTCTTCTAAAATCACAAATTTATGTTACCTAATTATAAAACTATGAAGGTGGTCTGCTCAATGGTCTGCTAAAATCACATGACTGTTTAATTATAAAACTATGAAGGTATGCTGCTCAATGGTCTGCTAACATCACATGACTGTTAACTCATTTTAAAACTATGAAAGTATGCTGCCCAGTGGTCTGCTAAAATCACATGACTGTTACCTAATTACACAACTATGAAGGTATGCTGCTCAATGGTCTTCTAAAATCACAAATTTCTGTTACCTAATTATAAAACTATGAAGGTGGTCTGCACAATTGTCTGCTAAAATCACATGACTGTTAAATTATAAAACTATGAAGGTATGGTGCTCAATGGTCTGCTAAAATCACATGACTGTTAAATTATAAAACTATGAAGGTATGGTGCTCAATTATCTGCTAAAATTACATGACTGTTACCTAATTATAAAACTATGAAGGTATGCTGCTCAGAGGTCTGCTAAAATCACATGACTGTTAACATTTTAAAACTATGAAGGTATGCTGCTCAGTGGTCTGCTAAAATCACATGACTGTTACCTAATTATAAAACTATGAAGGTATGCTGCTCAATGGTCTGCTAAAATCACATGACTGTAAAGTTATCACCTGTCCCACTTTGCTAGGACAGTCCCTCTTTTGGATGTTGTGTCCTGCATAAAAATTGAAAAAATAGCAAATGTCCTGAGATTTTAGGACAAAAATATTTCTTATATTTTACGTAATACTTGCATAGCACAGTTATTCTGTATCTGAAACACCTAAATGTTATAAGAAACAGAATAAGCAACTAGAATGCTACAAGAATAAGCTTTATTTAGGCAAAAAGGTGAATTTCTGTCCTTCGTTCTGGCCATGGATATGTTTTTCCCTGAAAAATCTGACGTTTGTACCAAAAATGCCCTACTTTAGGCATTTGAAAAGGTGGCAACCCTACATGACTGTTAGCTAGTTATAAGATTATGAAGGTATGCTGCTCAATGGTCTGCTAAAATCATGACTGTTAACTAATTATAAAACTATGAACCAAAATTACAGCAAAGAGAAGGAAGTGTAGTAAACCAAAAAATCCTTCATCTCGAAGTTAGCACAGCGGGAGTAATTTAAGATCATGAGCTGTTAACATGTCCCTGCCTGTAAGCTAGGCTTTGATTCCTGTATCCTTCATTTGCCTACCTCATGATTGAGTAAGTCACGAAAAAAAACAGTGTCTTGGGGCACTTTGGAAAATGTACAAGGCTCCATAAGCACCACTGAGAGAGCAAACTATTAGAGGGTGATCATAGGATCATAGGAGATTACTAGGCTAATGGCCCTGAGGCCCTTACAAGCCTAGCCAAGAGTTTATCCCTAAATTTGATTGTGTTGTTGAGCAACAATTTGAAGTCTTTCAAAGAAGCAGTGTTCTTACCATATACTGTGCTAAGGATATGACATAACTGAAAGACAGCATATGCATACATTAGTATTATGACTTGCTCACAGCTTTTCCAATGGTAAGGGAAGATTGGCAATGCACATAGTGCAGGTATTTAAGTGTTATATTCAACACTTTGGGTAAACACCATTCAGGTACATATTTTTGACTGGAGTTATAATGCGTTTAGTGTTGAAAGTATTTCAACAGCCATGGCCCATGATTGCCAGTAGCAAATGAGGCATTGTATATGATATGCATTTACAATTTGCTTTCAGAAGGGGTGAAAGGAGTTACTTGCCACAGTGTAACAATTTTTGAAAAGACTATCAAAACTAACCTAAAAAAAGTGGCACTTGGCAAGAGTTCATACAAAGAAAAACATTCCATTTTTAACTTCAGTTTTGGGACTTTCCAAAGTGCTGCATGGAGAATTCAAGGTGACTTTTATTTTATTTTTCATGATAATTTGTGTGAGTTACTGAACTATGACCTTTCAGACTCAGGAAAATGAAATGTTTTACAGGGCCACAGTAAAGTCTGATAGAAGAATATCTCTCAGAATAGGATGAGAATGATCAGACCATTCCTCCAGAATGTGCACCAGAGGAATGCACATTCCAGGTTCAAGGTCCTCAGTTTATTTATCTAATTCTTTATTTGTTTGTCTTTATTGACCAGAAAAGTCTGACTGGGCAGAACCATTTTAGTGGAGGACCAGGGAGAAAAGCTCCACCACAGTACATTTATATTAACAAGTGAATGTCAAACAGTTCTCAGAAAAAAAAACAGTTACATTTCTCATGTAACAACAAAAATAATTGCAACACAGGTTGTTGTGTCTTTCGGCTTTTCCCGGTTAGAGGTCGCCACAGCGGAACTCCAGTCCGCTTATGATTGGCAGTAGATTTGTACGTGCTGAGTTGCCCTGACGCACAACCTTCAACGAAAGTACGCCCATTCACGCATGTTCCACACAGAAGATGCTTTAACTGAGAATCGAACAGGACAATGTCTTACTGTGAGGCGACAACACTACCGCAGCACCACCACCGCAATGACTGCCTGAGATGCAATACAGGTAATTAAAGTAAATATTTACATCAACAATTATAAGTCTGTAAAGGTGTTTCAGCTGTAAAATCTCACAGAAGTAAATGCATTGTTACTGCAGAATGGAAACATTATTTCTGTGGAATGTATACATTGTGTAAGCATGGAGTTTTCATTCTTGTGTGTAATGTGAAGGCCAGTTGTCATAGATGATGTCTGAATCCCATCATGGCCAAGCAGTGTAAATGGACAGATGCTACTCATGGGATTTGCACCCCAACACTGCTAACCAAAATATGAAGCATGGCTGGCTTGCATCTGAGGGGTTTGAATCTCATCAATGCCAAGAAAAATATCACCCAAATATGAAAGGGACAGAGTCTAAGCTCCATGAATCTGTTCCATTGTCCCAAACGGGTGTACTGGTCATAATGTGGACTGTGAGAATATTAATAAATTAAAATAATTCTCTCTCAAGTTACTAAAAAAAAAAAACAGTAAGAGAGGTACTCTGCTATAATGTTTGTTTCCTCATTACAGCAATGCATAGATGATTATGATTAGCCTGACGATTATAATCAGTTTAGTAATGAATTGAGAAGTGGATTCAAGAAATATCAGCTGGCGAATTTCATGCATCAGTTTAAGTAACACATTAGTGGATATACCTTGGAGTATATGAAGCTTTAGGTACCCAGATGTAATACAAAGTGACAGAGAGAGGAAAGAAAATCTGGCAGTGGGAATCACTATACAAAATACTCATCACTGCCACACAAACAACAGCAGAAGCTAAATGCACTTCTGACCAAAAATTGAACTTAAAGGCATTCAGGCACTTCATTTAATCAAAGCTCTGTATTTTGTGTGCCAACAAGTAACATTACAGCTTTTAAAGCTGTCAAATCACTTCTGATGTTGTACTGCAGAGGCTGCTTATTGTGATGAAGCACAAGGCCTGATCATAGCAGCTACCCAAGATGCACTGCAAAGATTTATATGTACACTTAATGGCATCCTAAAAGTTCATACCAAGTTTATATTTCTGCAGTAATAAAATGCAATCAGAGTCCATCCCTAATCCTATTCAAATGTGGCCTTGGTCACTGGATGGGAAATTACAAATTCATATATAATCCAAAAAACATCGGACTCAGAAATGCCAACAAATTATTTAATAGAACAAAGCTTTGGGGATAATTCCCCTTCATCAGTGTTAGAATACATTAAAACCAACAACTTATATAAATAGTACACTCAAAACTAGTCACAAGAAACAGCCCCCAGTAGAAATTCAGATCTAATCAACAATTCCAAAAATGTAAAGACACATGCAAATATAATCACATGTTAATCTTTAGATTCAGCAACAACCACTTTACAATCGAAACACAACTGCAAAAAAGACAGTAACTCCCTGAATTCCTGTCTTATGAACCACAATCTAATACTGAATCCACAAAAACAAAAACATGTTATTTGCTATCACACAAAACTGAGAAATTAGTCAGTCATTCAACATGACTACCCTTTGTGCCACACCAATAGAAACAACCAATGCCTTCAAATACCTTGGTTTATGGCTAAACCAGTCAGCACAGAAGAGACCTGCTACTATGCTATCTCATATTCAGACTTCTCCATTTCACTTACTCCTACCACTAGCTATCAGGCTTTATACAATTAAGACACTTCTGCCATACAACCCCTCCCAACCCTCACAAGCCAGGTTACACTTCACTAACCATTCTTTCTCCATCCTTGTTCCTAAACTGTGGGAATTGCTCTTCCACCACCTAAAAAAATCGTAATCACTCTTCCCCCCATTCAGAGATGACCTTAAAAATTCCTCCACACCAGATCAAACTGGATTTACCACAAAGCAGGTGACATTTCCTAAGGGCCTCTCAACCTCTAGCCTTCCATTTTCTGAATTCTTAACTCCGCCTTCCAAATCCTCTCCTGACCTATCATTAGCCCACAACAGTTTCACCATGAAGTAAGATGAAATGCAATCATGTAAACTTCCAAAATGTAGATATCTCATAATTGTTGCCTCATCTGTTAATCACAGTACATTTTCGTTAAATATTGCACTTTCTGTTCTGTTTTGATAACTACAGCTTGCTGCCTCTCTTTTTTGTGAATTATTTCACCTAAACAGTACCTGCAAATGGGATCAGTCTACCACCACAGTAAAAATGTAAAATTAAATAAATACAATACTAGCAAATATATGTACATGAATTTAATTGTACTGATTACAATGCAAGATGTAGAAGCATTCTAGATCAACATTTTATTAAACAATCTAATCCCAAACCACTATAGCCACTGCATAATAGTAACTTGATTAAGGTGTGTTATGCTATGAGTATGAGGAGGCATAACCCACCACCTAACCACATTTTACAGCTATGTAATAATTTTTCAGGAGTTTACTTAAAAAATAAAGACTGAGGCCTTGGACCACAGAGGGATAAAACCCTTACTGACCCCGATGACCCATATTTGATTAGAAGCATGGGAGATGAAGGGGCCACATGGGCAGGATAGGAGTAAGCAGCCAATGTCATCTCACGCATCCTGGGACAGGATAGCCTGAAGGTTCACTTCAATATGCAGTATACAGACCTAGTCAGCTCTATGCTGAATGATTGGAAAGCCACTCACTTGGGAGACTGTACATGAATGGAAGCACGCATGCATGCATGTACCTCCTGATGGCAGGGAATGCAGAGCTGCCAAGGTTCCTACTGCGAAACAAGAGCTAGTGCACCCTCCCCAACATGCAGCATGATACGGCACAACTTCCTTGACTTCCTCTTCAGCCACAGACTGGTATCACTCTGAGCCCAGTGGAGTCTGAATCAGATCTAGTAGACCTGGTGAACAAGGAGAGGAGATGGTGATAGTTCATGGTCAGCTGCAGAGGAGATGAAAAAAGCATAATAATAATGTCACTGAACCCTTCATTACCCGAATCCTAAATCAACTTCCAGTCCCTTTCTGCCCTGGAGTTCAGAATCTCTCAGTCTGGTCTTAGCAGATCCAGATCCCCCTTTGAGTCTAACCCATTTCATCATACCCCAGTCCTTTATTATTTTCTTCACTCATACCTCTCTCTCGTTCTATCTGCTGGATAATACATAGTATCAGTCCACCAGCTCTCCTGTTTCCACTAACTTAATCGCCAGAGCAGTTAATCTGTCTTCTAACTCTGGATAAACTCATTCCCCTTTCCTAGTTTAATGCTCTCCCCCCACCCGAGGTCCTCACATCTCTTTCATATAAATTGCTACTCAACTCCTTTTTCTCCTGTTCCTGTCTTTCCTGAACAGTTATTTCAGGAGATACATGTATTTACATTTTACACAGTCTAACAGTAAGTGCTTGTAACACTGTAACTCTTTGAACTAAAAACTATGCAATGCTACAATATACCAGACAAGCACAGAATATGCTAGTATTAACAGAGACCTATAAGAAGAGAACATGAGTTTGGCACAAAAAGGGTTACATTTCCTTCCTTCCTGTCTCCTGCTCACAGACAATTACAATGTATTAATCAAATTGGATTTGCCTGGGTTGTTCTAAATTACAACTCACTGGAAAGGCACTAGCCTAGGTTGTATAAATACTAGATAGTAGGGGCCAACAAAAATTACTGCAGCTTTTGGTGTAAAGATAGTTTTAGTTTTTAATAAGCTATTTCTTAACACATTTGTTATAATGGCTCTTTCAGGTGAGGATGTTCAGACTGCTAGTGCTGTTTGGGAAAAAATCTATGCAGATGTTGAGGATAATGGTGCTGTTGTATTAAGCAGGTAAGAACATTTATTTGCTAGAAAACACGTTTGTTTGTAATACAGTATGTTTGCCTTAAGCATTATATTCTGTCTGCTACATGATATTTTGTTTTGTTCTAGAGTGTATGCATTTTTTTCTTCCACTTCAGTAATTGTAGGTGGATAGCTATAAAATGGAGTTAATGTGTAGCCTGTGAAAATCCTTAAAATCTAAGCTGTTTTGTCTGAAAGTATTTGTATGATGAAGTTAAATTGCATATGGTGTAGTTTCATTCAGATCTGCAATGTAGTACTGACTCTTTTTTTTTTTTTTTTTTTTTTTTTCCACTTTCAGAATGTTTAAAGAACACCATCATACTGTGAGCTACTTTAAAAACTTCACACAGCTGCAGTCTGTTGCTGAGACTGCTTCTGCTGAGGAGATTGCAGCCCTGGCTGAAGTTCGAACCCATGGGAAGAAAGTTTTCTCCACCTTGAATGATATGGTATCACACTTGACCAATGTGGATACTTTAAAAGGGACCATTGCTCCATTAGCCAAGAAGCATGCTACAGAGCTTAAAGTAGATGTGAAGGACTTTTTGGTAAGAAAGTAGAACTTATTTTTAAACACTTTCAGTTTATGTAAAACTGTATAGTCACTGGATGTTGAACAAAAGGAAACTTGGTTAAATCTGTGTAAAAATGGTTTCCAGAGAAATACTAACAATGAACTTGCTAGCTTGAAGTTTTATTAACACTAAATCTATGACTATTTTACTAACAATGAGCTAACTAGTCTTTGCTAGCTTGAAGTTTTATTAACACTAAATCTATGACTATTTTTATACACTGGAATTGAATGTTTCAGTCTTTATGTATCCTCTTGACTCCTCTTATGAGGATTTGCCAGCTTCCATTCTTGATTTTAAGGCTCCTGGGTAAATACAAAGGTAGCTGGTCACTTTAAGCCTAGCTGGGTTCCCATTCAAAGGTGAGAATAGAGACTTAAACCTTAGTTTTTATAAGGCAAACATCTTTACCAATAATGCCCCCCCCCCCCCCGAGGGGGCAGCATAGCCAGTGCACTTCTGTATCTAGTAGTTAATTAATGAAAACTGGTGACTTGGACTGACAATCGGCTGCATATATAAATGTAGACAAAATGTGATTTAGGAAATAGCTTTACTATTATCTGTACAAGGTTGGGGTTTTGTTCATTGTCATTCTCCTACTACCTCTACCCTCATGTCTGTGAAGTCCTGGGTCTTTTCAAGCACTCCATTCACCTGCACTCCATTCACCTGCACTCCATTCACCTGGTATTTCCTAATCATGAGGTCAAAAATGTAAGGCAATGTTCTTTCATGTTAGAATGCATATAGGAGGATGCGTTTAAAATTACTTCAATTATCTTGATTATACAGTATCACAGAAGTGGTGTCATTTTCTTATCTCCAAAATATGGAAGCCCCCCCCAAAATATGGAAGCCCCCCCCCACATTGTGGCCTATCGGGACATGCCTGACTATCTCATTGCAGCAATTTTGTAACTTAATTACAATGGCAAAAATTACCTGTTTTGTGCAGGTCTACATTTACACAATTCCAGTGGTGCTAGTTCTTTGGTTGGAACATGCCGGAGTCCTTACTAGATAATGTTCTACAGCACCCACACCTACATGCAATAATGGATCTCTGGTAGAATGAAGCAGTTTTTTTTTCCCCATGGATAAGCTGCAGAGCTTTTCCTCCCAATGGTCCTGAAAACTGACCCTTCAGCACATTAGGACTGAGTTTTCTGCTGTCTAGATATTCAGCATTTGCTGACCTAGCAGTGTAGCTTGGTTCTGTCATTTTGTTCTGGCAGTATGTCACTGCCAGATGAGCGAGAAGGGTGAGGCCTTGTATGGAAAGCACTACTAACTATTTAAACTGAGTAGGACTATTGTGGGATATATTTTACCAAGACCATGGCACTCCATTGGATCTACAGTAATCACTCTCAGTCTTCCACCTCCACTTGCTGTGAATAAATGTCAAAAATGTCTCCATGTATACTAGGAGTAATTTTATTCTGGACATTAGAAGTAGCTAGTCAAATTGCTAGTTATCTAAATAGGTCTCTGGCTTTTGGCAATAAGTCTTAACTTGGTGTTTATGTATAGAATTACTTGGTCATGTAATCTTATTTTGTTTCAGGTAATCTTTGAAAATCTGCTGGATCTCAATGCAGAGAAGCAAGGTAGAGATGCCAAAGAAGCCTTTAAGAATGGGACAGATCTAATGTATAAAGAAATAAAAGCTGCATATTGATACTGTTTAGTAATAAACTCAAATCTTGTTTGACCTATGCTTTATTTCTTGTGTAGTGCTATTGAAATAACAAGCCTAACTTGTAATAAGTGAGCAATGCCAGTTATTAACCAACAATTTTCAAGATCTGTATTTAATCCATCTGTGCCTACTTCAATTTATTACCAGTACTGCTCAACTGGAATGCTCCTAGCTGAGGTGGTAACTCATACTCTGAGTTACTTGGGTGAATGGGTGACTCGTCAGAAATTGACTTGTGGGAGGAGAGTTTAGAGCCATGTAGCTGTACTTCCAACAACTCCTCATGTGAATCCATAGTACTAAGTGAAGGTGATAATGGGTGTTGATGTGGGAGTTGGGCTAGAGATGCTAAAGAAAAGTCTCAATCTCCAGTGACAAGACCAGGCATCTTTCAACCCTAAGCACAAATGGTTGATCTGGTAACTTGCAAGGGTTGGATTTTAGCTCTCCAATGCCCATCACCAGTTGTTTGGGAGTTAATGGTGTAGACGGATCAATACTACACTGTAAGTGGATGTGCTGGCTGTGTGAGAAAGCAATGTACTTCTGATATGGGGTTTGCTATGCTATACCCTTGCTGGTTGAGGGGAATTGGTTTTATCTATTATCTCAATGAATTTATGCACAGTTGTCACTTGCACTGTGTTGTACACAGTACAAGAGGTGGGTATCCATATGGGCTGTAGAAATGGGGTTCTAGTGGGTAGAAGTGTGGGCATAAAGGAGGTGGAACATGACAAAACTGAGGAACTAGTAAAGCACATGCAAGTCCCAATAACCACACCAACATATCTGCCCATACATCCTACTACCTCCATCCCAAAAATTAAATTACCATGCCTCCCCCCTACAGCTATAAAACCTTACTACTGAGACCTTATTTTAATCCACTATCAGGTGGCATTCATCCTAACCCTGGCCCCTCCCACTCTAGCCTTGATACTAATCCCCAGGTACCTACACTTTGTGTGTTTTGTGTGTAAAAAAAATTCCTTGGTTCCAACCTGAAGTATTACAAAGTCCATGAATTACATGCATGGTTATTATAAGCCTGATAGTCAGCTTAACTGAAACTTGGCTTAAACCTCCATGCCTAGATCGTCAACTCATCCCTCCTGGCTCTAACATCCTTAGATGAATCGACAGAACAAAAAAGGAGGTGAGAGTCAATACTGGCTCATTTGACTGTCCCAACTCCCCTCTGCCATCATTCTCCCCAGCTTTACTTAACAAGCCTCAAACTAAAATTTACCTCCATAACGGTCATAGCAATCTATATCCCCCAGGACAAAATACAGCTATACCATCCCACTTCTCTCATAACATCCATAATCCATACTGGGAGATGTAAACATTGATTGGCTTTCAATACTATAGTTCCTGTATTAATTTACATCAATTTGAGCAGCTAATCGCTACCCCCACATACACTAATCTCACCTCACTAACTCTCTCCTAGACTGGATCCTGGTCTCACCCAAACTATCATAATCCCTCCCCCTCACCAATGCACTTGGTGACAATTGCCCTGTCAGACACTCCCCATCTCACCAAAGCTTGCAAGTACATTACTGCCCGAAACTTAATTTCTGCCCAGAGTCCTTTACTGAATTCCTCTGCAGAATGAATTGGTACCCTGTCCTTGGATGAAGCTGTCCACTTTTTCAGCACCACCTTCATCAATATTTTAGACTCCCATGCCCCCCTCTGTACTATTAGAACTAAATCTAAACATAGCTCCCTGGTTAACACACATGTACTCTGAGACATTGAGATGGGGCTTAAAACATGGAGAATAAAATCTAAAATGCAATCTCTCCTTCAAACCTATAAAAAACTCAGTCAAACTTGCACACAGACAAATTCACCCCCCCTTCCTTAAAATTGGATGCTAAAAAGTTCTGGAATTTTATTAATCATATTCTACATCCTAGAGCCCCCTCTCACCCAAATCCCTGTCTCAAACCCCAGAAAATACTGCCACTAAATTCAAGAATTGCTTAAAATTCCAATACTACCTTAAATTATCCCTAAAAGAAACACTGCTAATAGTGCCACTTGTCCATCATCTCTTGACAACACCACTGCCTTCTACCTGAAAGCAGTACCTACGAATTACATTAAATCTTTACTACCCAAACTCCAGACCTGTTTTGCTTCAGTAGACCATCTACCTTCCTATGTTTTTAAGATTGCCTCTGAACCCCTGGCCTATGCAGTGTCCTTCCTGATTAACTGCTCTATATCTTAAGTTCCCTCTTTGGAAGAAATTCTACACTTTGCTCATTCACAAAGGCAGCAATTCCTCAGATATATTTAACTTTAGACCTATTGCTTATTGCTATGCTGTCACCTCTCTCAAATAGTGGAGAAATGTATTCATAAACTATGCAGCACCTTCTCCAAGAACCATCTCTCACCCACTCAACACTGCTTCTGTCCTCACCGTACTACAACTGCTCTAATATCCCTCAACACCATATCTCTTGTTTGTGATGAAAATAGACTTATCCTTGTTCCTTGATGTCTCAGCCTTTGACACTTGTCTCCCACCCTCTTCTCTTGGAGAAACTGACTCACCTTAATTTCTCCCCTCCCACCATCTCCTGGTTTTCTAGCTTTCTCTCTCAATGTCAGCAATCAGTCAAATGGCTGTTGGCACCATCACCCCCCCCCAGTTCAAATGGGTGTCCCCAGGGATCTATCCTTGGATCTCTGCTCTTCAAAATATTCACTAACAAACTACTTGCCCACTGTCATCACTGTTTACAATATGCTGATGACTCTACTGTCATCACAATTGCTGACAACTGCCATCGCCCAATCATCTTTTAGTACTATAGAACATGGCTTTGTGAAAACAAATTAATACTAAACCCTAAGAAAACCTAAGCTTCTCTTCCTCCCTAAAAGCCACAACAATCTTACCCTAAGAAAACCTAAGCTTCTCTTCCTCCCTAAAAGCCACAACAATCTTATCCTATCTAGCAATAACACCATCATCACTGCTGCACCTAGCACTAAACTCCTAGGCATCACTATTGATGACCAACTGAAATAGTATTAAAAAAAAAACTCCCCAGAAACTGTCTGGGACACCTCTATCATAATATGAAATACTTGCAGCCAGAATCACCCTCACACATGCTTTCTTACTTCCCACACTATTATACTGCTGTCATATTTTCACTAACATTAACTCTACACTCATTGCATGACTTGAAACCACCCATAACAAGGGAGCCAGATTTATAGAAAACCAACCTTATAAATCTCACCATTGCCTCTCAAGCAACTTGACTGGCTAGAACTTCCCCATATGCTCCAACTATATAAATTACCCACGCCATCCTGTACTTGCCCTAGCCTCTCCACTATATCTAAATACCCCCCAGGTCACTTTTCAGTTGTGATCAAGGACTCCTACAGATTTACAAATCCAGAACTAAAATGGGCTGTCTACTCCATAACTACCACCCTGCCAAAACATGGAACCTACTACCCCTTGAGATCTCTCTGCCAAAGCAAGCAGTTCAAATATGCCACTTGTAAATACCCCATTAGTAAATGGTCCTACCATTGCATAAATCCACGCTGAAACTATTACCCTCTTATCCTGCAGTGTCTCCCCTCACCTCTAACTTTTCCTCAATCACAGAGTAGTTAAAAATGCTGATAACTACTCAGCAAGGTACCTACCTCAAATAGATCTATGCTTTTGTATTTAGGTTGTTTATCTATTAATGACTAACTTAATAATTTTAATAACTAATTTGCAAAGTAGTATCCTCTTTGTTTTTTAACCATTTTATTAATGATGCTGTACAGTCTAAAACTGAGTATTTTCTCTTTAATGTTGCAAGCTTTTCTTACAAAATTCTTTGTATGTCAAAAATGCTAGTCAAAATTGTACTATGTGGAGCTTTTCTCCCTGGGACTCTGCTGAAAATGAGCCAGAAGCTCAGACAGACTAACTTGGTTAACAAATGTAAAATAAATAAACCCTGACTGATCTAATTGCTTTGTATTGCTACGAATGAGGAGTGTAAGTTCTCCTCCCCTCTGCAGTAAAAACAGTGGGAACAATTCCACAGCTTTCTGTCTTTTTTTTTTTTTTATATCGGCTGTTGTGTTTCTAACATTAGCAGCATTAATTACCCATCTAAGATTGACAGCAGTACCCGACAGGGTAAACTACAGATTTAACTGTGTCTATATGTCATGCAGGTGGAGACAAGTTTCTTTGCAAAGTATGTGAGAAGTTTAGTTTAAAAAAAAGTAGATGGGCTTTCCCTTCCTTTTACTTCAATGCAAGGAAATAAAAGTTTTAAAAACTACAAGCAGGTTTCTGGTACATACACAATGCTGGAACCATATTGTAGGGAGAAAAGAAACCTAACGTGCGAGTTAAACTGTATGAGAGGGTGGAGTTTTCCTTTAAAATATGTGTTCACTTGTACAGTACCATGATTGTTGATACTTTCAGTTATGGCTAAAGGTCAGAATGTGTATTGTACTACATACAAAGTATGATGCTGGTATGCAAGTAGTGTTCCCTAGCAAAGGTACAGTTGCATGGCCGAATAAAGTTACTTTATGCAAATTGAAGGATTTAAACTTATCAAATCAAGAAACCAGCTGAACTTGCTGACAGTTGTGCTTCCTCATCCTGTCGAGCATGCTTTGCATTACACCCGATATGTTTTTATTTTGTTGTTTACTCCATCCCTGTAAGATGAACTATATCAAATGCACATTTATGCAGCACAGTTAAAAAAATAATATAATACAAAAGAACAACGTGATACTGGCTGGAACACTGTAGGTTGACCCAAAGGGGTTAATTCTTGCTGTAACTTTCAGTGCATGACAGCTTGTCAACTAGTTTTCAGATACAAATTCTCTCACACTTTTCTTATTACAAAATAGTTGTATTTCCTTTTAACCAAACTCAGTGCACCAAAAAAAAAATATTTTCCTCTCTTGTTTTCTGTCAGTATTTGAGATTTCCATTTTTCTACACTGTATTCATTATTTATTTACATTTGTTGACCAGGAGTGTCCGACTGGACTTGGGTCCATTTTCAGCGGAGGCCCGGGGAGAAAAGCTCCACAGTTAAAATAGACAGACAGTAGTTACATTGGATTACATAGCGATTAACAATTTAACATAGCAATTACAACATATTTACAAATGAAGAACATAGTACATCAGTAGACAACTAGAATCTTTATCTGTGAAGTACATAACAGACATTAACAAATGTTACAATAAGAAGTTCCTGCTGTATAATAAGTACTAGGCTTATGAGCATCTGAGCTTGCTATAATCAAGGCAGTTAGTCGAGTGGAGAGAAAGGTAGTGGTTGGATGGGGTGGGTGATATTAGAGTGGGATAGCCAGCATGTTTTTAGGTGCGCTTTTAGTAAAATTTTGAAGTGGGTGCATGATGGTATGGAGGTAATTGAGGGTAGGAGGTAGTTCCATAATTTGGCTATGGTGCAAGAGAATAGTGCTTCACCAGCAGAGTTATTGGCTTTAGTGATCTGTAACTGATTTTTCTTGCTGGATCTTAGTGGTCTGGTGGTGCGATAGCGTTGGAGTAGATTCTGGAGGGATGGGACATTTAGTAGGTGGTTTACTAGTTTGTGGGCGAGTGAGAGTTGATACCACTGAAGGAGGTGAGGGAGTTCAAGCCAGCCCAGTTCAGCAAGTGAGAGACAGTGGTGACTATGGTAGGATGCCCCTGTGGTGAATTTGGCGATTTTGTTGTAGCAGGTCTCTAGCTTGTTTAGATCGCATTGCCTTAGGTTGGTATATATTGGAGAGGCATAAAGTAGGGTGGAGATAAGGTGGGAATTTGCTATTGAAATCTTTGCTGCTTTGGTGAGAAATTGCTTATTTCTATATAACGCTCCTAGTTTTTTGTGGACTTTTTTTTTATGGTCATGGATATGTGAATGTCAAATTTTAGTTTATTGTCTCTTTCCACTCCTAGCAATTTGGTGTGTTCAATTGGATATATAGTGTTGTCTTTTGCTGTGATGTTAAAGTGAGAGTTGTTTTGAGTATGTTTGGCGGGTTGGAAGATGAGTATTTATTGTAAAAGTGCATCTTTCTTATGTTTTGTTGCAGGATTTTTGCATAGCGTACAATGTTTTACTGAGACAAGTCAGTGAGTAGGGGAAGGTATATCAACTTCAAAGCTACAGTATAAAAACTGAATGCAAAACAAACCACCTCAGTCCACGTAGCACCTCTTAATCTCAGGAATCAGATTTCTGACACGTAAACATTGATTATTTAGCTGCCTGATGTGGTTGTTGCAAACTTCCACAGAAAAACCCAGATTAATCTCCTCTTCAGTAAGGCAAGTTCATTTTTTTTCTACAGGACTATCCAAATATAAAAACTTTAGACCTTTTTCTCAATTGACCTGACCCCATATTTCCTTGTGAATTTTTCTGTTCATATATGGAAGCCCTTAAATCTTTGCTAAAAGGACAACCCAGGATAGAAAATGTTATGTTGTAGTCTGTGTTTGTTATTCCTAAGACATTTTTTTATAATACATATATTTCATGTCTTTTCCACTTTTGTATTAATTACTAAATGAAACAATATGTATCTATGTAACATGTATGTAACTTACTGTCAATGTGGAGCTTTTCTCCCCGGGCCTCCGCTGAAAATGGACATGTATCCAGTCGGACCATCCCGGTCAACAAATGTAAAATAAATAAAATAAATGACTTAGGGGGTCAATTGTTAGCTGGTAGCTAGTGTTTTCTTTTCTTTTTAAAGTCAGTTCATGTTTTTAAAGCTGTGTATGTGGTCTAGATTGCCTAAAAACTGGTATTTGACTTTTAGGGTTGTGTTTTTACTTTTGTGTGCTGCTCCAGATTTAGATTTAGAAGAGAGGCACTTTATTGTCTACCTGGGCATCCTTTACTGTATGGTGTCAATCGGAGTAAGTCAGAGGTTGTAGTCATGATTGAACTGTGTCAGTCGGAGTAAGTCAGAGGTTGTAGTCATGACTGAACTGTGTCAATCGGAGTAAGTCAGAGGTTGTAGTCATGATTGAACTGTGTCAATCGGAGTAAGTCAGAGTTGTAGTCATGACTGAACTGCAGTATCTACATTACTTGGATTGGAGTTTACTGCACTGGCTGAGCTCCTTACATTCTGTAAGGGATAATTAACAAGTCCAAACCATAACTCTCAACTGGTCAGATTTTTTCTCATAATTTTGTCTTGTTCCTCATAAAATTTGTTGTTTTCTGACAAAACACCAGGATGAGCTGAGGATTAAAGTCACTAAATAATGACATGCATTTGACTATCAGACTTCATATCTTTCAGAAATGTATCTTAACACAAAGCCTGTTATTCTAGAAGCTTTCTAAGTTAAGAGCAACATTTAAAATGTGTTCCTATTTTTAGGCCATTGTTCCCCTATTACGTCAGGCTTTGTCTAGATTTCTTGCACTAAAAGGTTGAGAGATATGGTCCAAACTAAATAATAAATTACACTTTTAAGCATCTTGTAAGGAATGTGAGCTTTTTAGTTTCATAGGTGTGTACTAGGCTAATGGTCCTGGAGCCTTTACAAGCCTAGCCCATAGGATTAGCCTGGCATCATGCCACCCAACATTAGCGCCCAGTGCCTCTGTCGAGTAGAGCCACTGCAGTGATCTCTGGGGTGAATTTTGTATTTCCCATCCACTCATTAAGATTTCTCTTGAAGAGGGCCAGCGGGGTGCTCTGTTTGACATGTATGGGAAGTCTATTCCATAGCATGGGCAGCCTCTGTGTTATGAACCTGTCCCTTCAGCATGTTCTGTGGATTATGGTAATGAGGTTGAAGTGTTTGGAGTGTGTTGTGTGGAGGGATTGGGATTTCTTTAGATGTATTTCTAACAGAGCTGAGTCAGACATGGCTTTGTAAGTCAAGCAGATAACGCCTCTAAGTAGGTGATATGAGACAGAAAATAGTTGGAGTTTTTTTGAGTCTGTCCATATAGGACAAGTGTTTAAGACCTAGGATCATCTTTTTGAGGTACTTTTGCAGTCTCTACAGTTGTTGCAGGCATATAGTGAGGTACATGCCAAATGGGGCATTGTACTAAATGACTGGCCTAATGAGGGAAGAGTAGAGGGAGACAATGACCGCTTTCTTCCTGGATGTAAAACCCTTAGTAATGAGATGTGCCACATAGAAGAACTTTCTGACCGCAGTGGCAATGTGGTGGTCAAAAGCAAGGTTACTGTCAACCTACATTCCCAGATCTCTTATAATGCCTTCCACATTCATTGCTTTTTCTCAAAGGGGATAATGACACATTTTTTGACATTGAACTTAAGGTCATGGTTCTGATACCAGTCAGTGGTCTCAGTGAGGCCTTTATGCAGGATGTCAGCATCACTTGGGGAGTTAATAATAGCTCCCAACTTGCAATTGTCTGTGAACTTTGTCAATCAGAGTCCCTTTGTGTTGGCCTGGACTTCAGAGAAGTAGATACCAAACAGAAGAGGACCCAGGACCAAATCCTGTGGGACTCCACTCATGACTGGTTGGCGGTCTGACTTGGAGTCAGCTACTTTCACTCTGTTGGTTCTATCTGTGAGCCAGATTGCAACCCACCTAGTGATATAGGGGTTGATGCATAGCTTAGTGAGTTTTTCTATGATTCCTGAGTGGGGAATGGTATCAAAGGCCTTGGCCAGATCAAGGTAGGCTGTATGAACTATCTTGTCTTCATCCACAGCTCTGGTGACTGACACAAAGAAGTCGACCAGGTTGAGAAGGTATGATCTACCCTTCTCAAAACCAAACCGCATGGGATCCAGAGTTTAGAGATTCCCTATATCCTTGTTTATTAGGTCCATGATGATGCGTTCCATAACTTTGCATATCAGATTTCATGCCTACTGAGTGGTGCAGAGCTACAGTTATCCCACTCCACAAAGGGGGATCCACCTTGGATCCTGGAATCTACCGTCCCATCAGTCTGACGAGCCTTATCTGCAAGGCAATGGAGCGTATTATCATGGAACTTATAAACAAAGACATTGGCAATCTTTAAACACTGGACCCCACCCAGTTTGGGTTCGTGAAGGGCCGATCTCGTCTCTTGAACCTGATTGACTTCTTTGAATCAGTCTCCAGAGCCATGCACAAGGGTAAGGTGGTTCACACAGCCTATCTAGACCTTGCCAAGACCTTTGACACCATCCCCCACTCTGGAATCATAGATAAACTTACTAAGCTGGGCATTAATCCCTACATTACCCAATGGGTTGCTAACTGGCTTATTGATGGAACCCACACTGTAAAAGTAGCCGACTCCAAATTCAGCTCCAGACAAGTGACAAGTGGAGTACCTCAGGGTTCAGTCCTGGGACCACTCTTGTTTGGCATCTACTTCTCTGAAGTACAGGCCAACACTAAGGGACTCTGGCTAACAAAGTTCACAGATAACTGCAAACTGGGAGCCATTATTGAATCCCCAAATGATGTGGATACTCTACAAAAGGGCCTTACAGAAACAGATGCTTGGTGCCAGAGCCATGGGTTCAAGCTCAATGCCAAGAAATGTATAGTTATCCCCTTTGGGAAAAAACATGTACCCGTGAATTACCATATAGGTGGCAGTACACTAAACACCGAAAGTGTGATAAGAGACTTAGGGACACAGGTGGACAGTGGTCTCATCTTCAATAACCACATTGTCACAACAGTCAGGAAATCCTTCTATGTGGCACACCTCATCACTAAGGGTTTTTCATCCAGAAAAAAGGAGGTCATTGTCCCACTGTATTCACCCCTCATTAGACCCATTATAGAATACAACACCCCATTTGGTATGTACCTCTCAAGACATTTGCAACAACTGGAAAGGCCGCAGAAATACCTCACTAAAAGAATCACAGGCCTAAAGCAGATGCCCTATGCTGACCACCTTAAATATCTCCAGCTATACTCTGTTGCATATCGTCTACTCAGAGGTGATCTCTGCTTAACATACAAGGCCATGTCAAACCCAGAGCTGTTGGACATGCCACACTTAAAGAAATCCCAATCCCTCAGAGCCACATGCTCCAGGGATCTAAACCTTGTCATAACAATAAACAAAACATGTTGGAGGGATAGGTTCCTGACCCAGAGACTCCTCAGACTCTGGAATAGATTGCTCATACATGTCAAGCAGAGTACCTCTTTGGCCCTCTTCAAAAGGAACCTTAACGATTGGATGGGAGAAAGGAAATTCACCCCGGGGATAACGTCAGTCACCCTGCTAGATAGGGGTCCAGGGAAGTAAATAGTGTGGGAAGAAATAGCCAGGGAATTGTTATGGCTAGGCTTGTACAGGCCCTAGGGCTGATAGCCTAGTACCAACCTATGAACCTATAAGATTCGTCAGTCTAATGGGGCGATATTTCCTAGGGCCTGTAGTCGCTCCTCCTTTGTGGAGAGGAATGACCATAACAGTGCACCATTCGGTAGGAACAAAGCCTGAGGTGAGGCTGTGATTGAACAGAGTACACATGTTTGTACAAGTTAATTAGTCCCTTTGTTGGGCGTTTTGTTTGCAGTTTGTCTATTGTACCTTTTAGTGACAAAATATGCATTCTCTATTCTCCTTCCTTAACCAAGGTGATGTCATTTTGTATATACTTATTTTTAGTATGTTTGTATTTGTTATCATGAGGCAAATTTAAAATTTGCTTTTCCCTTCCTCAAGCATTTGTGATTTCATCCACTTAATACAAGTGATTAGTAATGTCTGCACTTTGTTGGTTAAAATTTCCTTGCAGTAATCTTTTGCCAACTGGTTTATAAGTGTTAGTTGTGTTTACATTGGTTGTGGTTGTTTGATCTATCCGCACATATTTGAGTGCACACATTAATCTGCGTGCACTCTTGTTTGCTTTTAAAGTTTTATTGTGGCATGTTAAATACATTTTAAAAAGTTTTAATTCAAGTAAATTGGATGACATCAATAACACGTCACCAACTTTCTGTTTAAAAATACACTTTGAGCCTGCGCTCTGGATATGCTGAAGAAGCTTCTGTTTACGAAAGAAAAACGCGTGTTATTTGTTTTAAATAAACTCCATTTCATTTTGAACCCGCCCGATTGGACTCTGTGTGGTGCCAGCTCACTCTGTAGTTCATGTAGAACACAGCCAAGGATATTTCCCGGTCCCATAGAAGCTGTATTCTTGGCCTTGAACAGTGCTGTTTTAACCTGTGCAGTAGTAATACTGTGTGCCTGGCAATCTACTGGTATTGTGATTGGTCCTTCAGTGAGGGGGGTGCCACTTTGTCTACATATAGCAGCTTTTTCAGTCTATTCCCTCTGATCTGTTTGCTAATGTAATTCATCACTAGTTTGAACAGCAGTGAGCTTAGAGCTGAATCTCAATGTACACTCATTCCTTCTTTCAGCCCAAACACTTACTTGTGTCACTGTGTCCTTGTACATAGACTGCACTAATTCTATTAATGTTTCTGGGAATGCAAACCATCACAGTATTGTGCAAATCAGCTTTCTTGTAACAGTAAATAAGTCCGGTTAACAAAAAAATAGTTATGGATGTGTTCAAGCACGAGGAAGGCCTCTAAATGAAGCAGTTTGCTAAGTAGACTCAACATTAAGCAATGCATTCTGATCTAAGCTGAACTGGAATTTGTTAAGGTGGCATGTCCAGGAGATAAACATTGCATAAACAAGGCACTATGGAGGTTGTAAAGGCTTTAGCCAGTGTAGCAAAACCTTTGGGGTGAGGTGAAGTGCATCTCTGTCAAAGCAAGTTAACCTGCTAGCCATCTTCTCACATAAAGACACTCAGGATCTGCCTAGAATAACTTTTTTTACAGAGTCAATTCTGAAAGCCAAGTATATTGTCTTTCTACTATGGCATTAACTATGCTGATGGCAAAATGCTGCTTAAGACTCAGTTTTCCTGCCAAGGACACAAGCATAGTGAACATGTCTTTCTGCATCTCTCTCAAGAAAGAGCACTTAAGAAGTCACCCCTCACATGGGCAGACATAAGACCATACTTGTAGTTATGGCAGAGAGATTTAACAGCTTTAGTAACATCATGAATTCTGGCACCTGACTGTCACCTATGTGCTTTCCAGCCTGAAGATGACCAAATCTATATTTGTAATCATACATTTCCCTATGACTAAGACTTAGTGGGCCTTATGAATGAGGATTTTAACATTAATGACACTTTGTATAGATGGGCAAGGGTGCAGTTATGAGTATAATCGTGTTTTAGGAGTCTGACTTTTGTTTGTAATTTGTCTAGGAGGCATACATAAAAAAAATTCTTTACAACCTCAAAAAAAAAAGAAAAAAACTGTAGGAGCAAACCAAACACAAGTTATAGCATGTTAAACGATTAGTATCTCAGCTAGTAAAACTAGTGCAGAAAATGCAAATATTTCAATTAGTGCAATATCTGTAAGAACTTCAAAAATTAGTCAGTCAGATTGTGGCTACAGCTGAATACACTACCACTAAAGAAGTTGGCAAGATTGTCAAATAAATACATACAACAAAATTCAGGAAAGGTGATAGTTGCTTGGTGGGAGAACAAACTGGGAGATTCTACAACAAATTCAAGCAAAGCACTACACCCTCACAAACTCCCCTTGAGTACCTTGTTCCCCATTGGCCCTTTTTTCAATTATAAAGGAATTCCCAATACTATTCTAGCATGTCCAAAGGTCAGTTGTCAATCTCCCTTCCGGTTCAGCTGGTGAATCTGGGAATCTTGAGGCAATGTTACAACTGCCTCATGTACACAGACAACCCTCTCCTCCTCCCAACAAATTCCAACACATGTGAGAGATGCAACCATATAGCCAAACTGGAGGCTAAGCTCTCTCAACTCAGTACTGGCGTAACCAGTCAGGAGGAGAAGGAAACCACACTCACTACAATTCCAGTCTCACATAGACCTACCACGACAGCAAACCAAACACATAAACACACAAAGACATACTCGGAGGCTCTAAATAAAATCTGCATAAGCAGCAGAGACCTCCAAAGCAGACACCCAAGCAACCGCTGCCCTAAAACAAAACACGTGCAACACATAGCTCACAAAACCAGTGTGCCGAACAGTCACAGCCCTTAAGGCTAAACAACACACCTGATTTGTAATAGTTGACTCTATCGTCAGGCACACTGACGTCCCGCTCACCAGGCTGAACAAGGAGAAGGTCACGGTGAGCTGCCTGTCGGGCTCTAGGATCCGCCACATAACACACGCACTCAGGTCACTCCAAGGCAAGTACAAATATGACTCAGTCATTGTCCATGCTGGTGTGAATGACCTGAGATGTACCTCCCTGGACTACATAAAAAGAGACATAGAGGAGCTCTCTGAGCATGTAGCCCAGGCCGGTATGACCCTGACCGTGAGTAGCATCTTACCCTCACCAAGAATGATGCCACAATATGAAGACAAGATGATCAATTTCAACAATTGGCTTAAGTATTGGTGTCATTCAAAGGGGATCCAATGCCTGTCAGCCTGGGATGACATGCTCGACAAGCCATGATGCTTCGCTAGGGACGGCTTGCACCTGTCACCCCTGGGCTTTTGGATATTGGCAAAGGCTCTTGCTACCCCCATAGTGCCTTTTTTAGGCAAGGCTCAAAAAACAAACCCACCTCCATAGGTATCAAAAGGGATAAGAAACTAAGAGTAATGCTACTCAACGCCAGAAGTCTAAACCTCAAGATGCATGCACTCGAAACTCTCCTTAGCATGGAGAACATCGATATCTGTGCAGTAACAGAAACCTGGTTCAAGGCTCCCGAGAGCACCCCAGCACTACCAGGTTATACCTCATACCATGCTTTTTGGTCCCAAAACTTGGATCAAACCACAAAAGGAGGGGGAGTATCAATATTCGTCAAAGATACACACACCTCCAGGTAGGTGGCACAGCACAAAGCAGCAGAGACTATCCATGTGCAACTAACAGTGGGTAAAACTGCCTTCCAGTTTATAGCCTGCTACAGACCACCCTCCCAAACCCAGGAACCCCACTCGGCCTTCCTGAGAACACTGGAAAATATGAAGGTCTCTCCAAACACCATTATATTGGGCGACTTCAACTACCCAAACATAGACTGGGAGCATTACTCTAGCTCCAACAACCTAGCCCAAAGGTTCCTAGAATTTATAAACTCAAATGCTATGGAACAACTTGTTACCACTCCCACAAGAGGGGAAAACATACTGGACCTGATCATCACCAACATGGGGACTCTATGCTCCAGACCAGAAGTGTATCCCTCACTGGTAAGATCAGACCATAAACTAATCTCACTGGATATTCACATCCCGACCCCACCCCCTGCCCAGAAAACCACAGTGAAAAACTTCTCTAAAGCAAATTTCACACTCCTCAAAACCGAGGTGGAATCATTCAAAGCCCCCGGGCCTGTGGAAAATACGGCCCAGACTGCAGAATCCTTTGTAAATGCATTCTATGAACACCTTCAGGAATGCATGGATCATGCAATCCCAAATAAAACCAAGACGCAATCCCAATCCTCCAAAGGCAGACGTCTTGTCTGGTGGACTCCAGCCATAAACAAACTATACAATAGAAGGAGGAAGCTACTACATGATAGAGCAAAATCCCAAAAAGGGAAGGCATCTCTGATCAGTATTAGCAAAAAACTATGGGAACTCATAAAATCGTCTAAGGCCAGCTTTGAGAGAAAAATTGCACAGGACACTAAGGATAATCACAAGGCTTTCTTTAGTTATGTTAGTAACCTAAGTGGGAATTCCCAGATATGCTCAGAATTACTCCAAAATGACAAAAAATGCACCGAACCCACAGACATTGCCAACATCCTAGCTGACAGGTTCAGCGCAAACTTCTCCTCCCCCTCCCCACCAAAAGGGCGAATATCTATCCCGGCAGAGTGCTGCTCCCCTGACATCTCAGATGCTCAGGTAAGAGCCGCCCTCTCCAAAGCAAAAAACACAGCATTAATGGGACCAGACGGTGTCCCAGGCTGCGTCCTACATGAACTCCAAGAAGAGCTAAACCCAAACATAAAACTACTGTTCAATCTCAGCCTTACTACAGGATATGTACCCAAAGAGTGGTGTACAGCAACAGTCGTTCCTCTCCACAAAGGTGGTGACTCAATGGATCCTGGAAACTGTCGCCCCATAAGCCTGACTAGCTTGGTCTGCAAAGCTATGAAAGGATCATCATGGACCTCATAAATAAACATATTGGGGACCTACAGACACTGGATCCTACCCAGTTTGGCTTTGTTAAGGGCAGATCCTGCCTCTTAAACCTGGCCGATTTCTTTGAAACAGTCACCAAGGCCATTGACGAGGGAAAGGTGGTCCACACAGCCTACCTGGACCTCGCAAAAGCCTACGATACAATACCCCACTCGGGCATTATAGATAAGCTCACCAGCTTAATTATAAATCCCTATGTCACTAGATAGGTTGCAAACTGGCTCAAGGACAGAACCCACATGGTTAGAATTGCTGGAGCCATGTCAGACTCCAAACCAGTTACAAGTGGCATCCCACAAGGCTCAGTCCTGGGACCTCTCTTGTTCGGTATATATTTCTCGGAGGTACAGGCAAACACGGAAGGACTGTGGCTGTCCAAGTTCACAGATGACTGCAAACTGGGTGCCATAATCGACTCTCCAGCCGACACAAGCATCCTCCAAAAGGGCCTCATAGAAACAGACAACTGGTGCCAGAGCCATGGCCTCAAGCTAAACACCAAAAAGTGTAAAGTCATCCCCTTTGGCAAAAACAAAGTGCCCACAAATTACCACATAGGTGGTAATCCATTAAGTACAGAAGAAGTAATTAGGGACCTGGGGACCCAAGTTGATAGCAATCTCTCATTTGACAACCCCGTGGCCAAAGTGGTTAGAAAAACATTTTATATAGCCCACCTAATCATGAAGGGATTCACATCTAGATCAGGGGAGGTCATCGTGCCTCTTTACTCATCCCTCATCAGGCCCATAATTGAGTACAATGCCCCTTTTGGGATGTACCTTACCATACACCTGCAGCAACTGGAAAGACCCCAAAAGTACCTCACCAAGAAGATCAAAGGGCTCAAACAGATGCCATATGCTGCCCGGTTAAAGAAACTCCAGCTCTACTCAGTGACATACCGCCTGCTCAGAGGCAATCTGTGCCTGATGTATAAAGCCCTGTCCAACCCAGAATTAATGGACATGCTGCACCTCAGAAAACCCAAATCCCATCGAGCTACGCGCTCGAGAGACCTGAACCTCAGCACTGAAATAAATAGGACATGCTGGAGGGACAGATTCATAACCCAGAGGCTCCCTTCACTCTGGAATAAAATCCCAGTCCAAGTTAGGCAGAGTCCCTCATTGGCTCTCTTCAAGAGGAATCTTGATGAGTGGATGGGAGATTGTAGGTTTACCCCGGGTATCACTTCTGTGTCACTGTTAGACAGAGGCACAGTATACTAACCTCGAAAAAGGGCATAGCAAAATTAATTTAAAATGGGTGGCGAACTCAGCACAGACTCCACGTGGGCCAGCAGAGTTATCCAGGCTACAGAGAGCTGAAAAAGCGACTTTTCTTGATAATAAGTATATTTTTGTTGCTTTTATCATCTGAATACCTAGCGACTGTATCGCCTTGCTGTTACATTGCAACTGTTTTTTCTGCATTTAACTTAATTTTGCACTTATAATCTCTGTTTGTTACTTATTAACTGTATTGTAGCATTTCTTCTGTGTTAGCTGTAATAGCTGGTTTATAGCATTTATAAGTGTTTGCTGTACCTGCCTGTTCTTTGAGAAAAAAAAAAAAATCTCTTGTTTTTCCTGCTTTACTGGGTTAGATTAGTCCAGTTTCAGAGTTTGCTGATTCCTGGGCTTTGTTTGTAGTTCCTGTGTACTGTTTCCTTGCCTTATTTGGGGAAGGAAGTTACCTGCTTACCAGTGAGAGGGGAAGCATTGAGCTGCCTTTGGTCCAGTTTTGTGAGGTTTCAGCCAGTAACTAGTAGTTTATTGGTCATTTGGGGCCAGTTTCTAGCTTTTTCCAGCCCCTGGTATAAAACGCCTAGCGTTTTCCAGCTTGTACCTACTCAGCACAGACTCCACGTGGGCCAGCAGAGTTATCCAGGCTACAGAGAGCTGAAAAGCGACTTTTCTTGATAATAAGTATATTTTGTTGCTTTTATCATCTGAATACCTAGCGACTGTATCGCCTGCCTTGCTGTTACATTGCAACTGTTTTTCTGCATTTAACTTAATTTTGCACTTATAATCTCTGTTTGTTACTTATTAACTGTATTGTAGCATTTCTTCTGTGTTAGCTGTAATAGCTGGTTTATAGCATTTATAAGTGTTTGCTGTACCTGCCTGTTTGAAAAAAAAAAAAAAAAAAAAAAAATCTCTTGTTTTTCCTGCTTTACTGGGTTAGATTAGTCCAGTTTCAGAGTTTGCTGATTCCTGGGCTTTGTTTGTAGTTCCTGTGTACTGTTTCCTTGCCTTATTTGGGGAAAGGAAGTTACCTTGCTTACCAGTGAGAGGGGAAGCATTGAGCTGCCTTTGGTCCAGTTTTGTGAGGTTTCAGCCAGTAACTAGTAGTTTATTGGTCATTTGGGCCAGTTTCTAGCTTTTTCCAGCCCCTGGTATAAAGGAGTTGCAACCATTGCACACTAGAGCAGCAGCGTTAGCAAAGTTTAAACTATTTGGGCCATCTAAATTCCACTCTTCAAATTTTCCCTTATAACTACCTTCCTCGAACTATACTACTGATCAAACCTCGTATCCTAAACTAAAAGATCATCTCTACTTGACTCCAAGTAGACTATACTCTATCTATAAAACCTAGCACTTGCTCCTACAGTACTTATCACCTTGATACAGCACTCTTGTTATAGATAGCACCCCAAAAGGCAAGCCCCTTTCTTGCTCACCCACATCCCTGAAAACTCTTTTAAAGTTTTTTGTCTATTTCCTTCTAGCATGTCGAGGGATCAGTTGCTAGTGTCCTCTCCTGCTCAGCTGGTGAACCTGGGAATATTGAGGCAATGTTACAACTGTCTCATGTACACAGACAACCCTCTCCTCCTCCCACAAAACACAAATACATGAGAGATGCAATTATACGGCCAAACTGGAGGCTGAGCTCTCTCAACACAAGACTGGCAAGACCAGACAGGAGGAGAAGGTTACCACATACACTATAGACCCAGTCTCACATAGTACCATCACAACCACAAATCATACACATAAACACACAAAGACATACTCGGAGGCTCTGATCAAAATCTACCAAAACAGCAGAGACCACCAAAGCATACACCCAAACAACTGTTACCTCAAAACACAACACCTGCAACACATAGACCTCACAGTCAGAGTGTCAAACAGTCACAGCCCTTAAGGCCAAACACAATGCCAGACACACTAGTCATTGGTGACTCCATAGTCAGACACACTGGCGTCCGGCTCACCAGACTGAGTAAGGAGAAGGTCACAGTAAGCTGCCTGTCGGGCGCTAGAATCCGCCACAATACGCAAGCACTCAGGTCTCTCAACAGCAGGTACAAGTACGACTCAGTCATTGTCCACGCTGGTGTAAACGACCTGTCCTTGGACTACATGAAAAGAGACATTGAGGAGCTCTCTGATTATGTAGCCCAGGCAGGTATGACCTGACCTTGAGCAGTATCCTACCTTCACCAAGAATGATGCCACAATACAAAGATAAGATGATCAGTTTTAACAATTGGCTTAAACTCTGGTGTCATTCAAAGGGGATCCAATGTCTGTCTGCCTGGGATGACATGCTGGACAAGCCAAAGGCTCTTGCCACCCCATAGTGCCTTTTTAGGCAAGGCTCAAATTCTAAACCTTCCACCCTAGAACACAAAAAAAAAAAACTAAGGGTAATGCTGCTCAATGCCAGAAGTCTCAATCTCAAAATGCACTCACTGGAGAACATCGATGTCTGTGCTGTGACAGAAACCTGGTTCAAGGCTCCTGAGAGCACCCCAGCACTATCAGGTTTTACCTCATATCATGCGCCGGCCCCAAAATCCGGACAATACCAAGAAAGGAGGGGGGGTATCCATATTCATCAAGGATACTTACACCTCAAGATTGGTGGCAACGCACGATGCATCGGAGACCATCCAGGTGCAGTTAACCATAGGCAAGACTGCTCTACAAATTGTAGCATGTTACAGGCCACCCTCACAAACTCAGGAATCTCACTTGGCCTTCCTGAAAACACTGGAGGATAAATGTATCCCCTAATACCATCATACTAGGTGACTTCAATTACCCAAATATAGACTGGGAATGCTACTCAAGCCCAAACACCCTGGCCCAAAAGTTCCTGGAATTCATAAACTCAAATGCCATGGAACAACTAGTCACTATCCCCACAAGAGGAGAAAACATACTTGATCTCATCATCACGAACATGGGAGCAAAATGTTCAACACCAGAAGTATACCTCGCACTGGTGAGATCAGATCACAAACAAATCTCGCTGGAGGTCCTCATCCCACCCTCCTGAAACAAAAAGACCACAGTAAAGAACTTCGAAAAGCAGACTTTGCACTTCTAAAGACTAGTGGGAAAACAGTACTCTAGCCGCTGAATCACTTACAAATGCCTTCTACCAGCACCTGCAGGACTGCATGGATAAGGCAATCCCAAGCAAAACAAAGACTCTTTGTACCAAAGGCAAGCGTCCAGTCTGGTGGACCCCAGCCATAAACAAACTCTACAACAAAAGGAGGAAGCTACTACATGATAGAGCAAAATCCTTGAAAGGTAAGACCTTTGATCACTATAAGTAAAAAGCTGAGAGCCCTCATAAAATCATCCAAAGCAAATTTTGAGAGAAGAATAGCTAAAGACTCTAAAGACAATCATAAGGCCTTCTTTAGCTATGTTAGAAACCTGGGAGGAAACTCCCAGATATGCTCAGAATTAGTTCAAAATGATGAGAAGATTACTGATCCTACAGACATTGCCAACATACTGGCTGACAGGTTCAGTGCAAACTTCTCCCCTCCCCAAAAGGAGAGATATCTATACCAACAGATTGCAGACCCCAAACATCTCTAATGCCCAAGTAAGGCAAAAAACACAGCATCCATGGGACCTGATGGTGTCCCGGCAGTGTGCTACATGCACGCAACGAGGAATTAAATCCTCAGTTAGGACAGCTGTTTAATCGTAGCCCCACCACGGGATAGGGCGCACAGTGACACAGTGACTGTAGTCCCACTTCACAGTGCCTCCACCCCCTGGAAATTACCGACCCATTAGCTTGACAAGCCTTATCTGCAAAGCCATGGAGAGGATCATAATGGATCTCATAAATAAAGACATAGGGAATTTGCAGACTCTGGATCCAACCCAGTTTGGCTTTGTCAAGGGCAGGTCATGCCTTTTAAACTTGGTTGACTTTTCGATACAGTCACCAAGGCCATTGATGAGGGAAAGGCAGTCCATACAGCCTACCTCGATCTGGCGACACAATACCCCACTCGGGTATCATTGAAAAACTCATCAGCCTAAATGTTAACCCATACATCACAAGATGGGTTGCAAACTGGCTGAGTGACAGAACCCACAGGGTCAGAGTTGCCGGTGCCATGTCTGACTCTAAGCCTGTCTCAAGTGGTGTCCCACAGGGCTCAGTCCTGGGCCCTCTTGTTTGGCATCTACTTTCAAGTACAAGCAAACACGGGAGGTTATGGCTGACAAAGTTTGCAGATGACTGCAAACTGGGTGCCGTCGAAAACACATCTGACACAGATATCCTTCAGAAGGGTCTCACAGATACGGATAACTGGTGCCAGAGCCACGGCCTAAAGTTAAATGCCAAAAAATGCATAGTCATACCAAAACAAGGTTACCCCTAGCTACCATATAGGTGGAAATCCACTGAGCACAGAAGAGGTTATTAGGGACCTGGGGACCCAGGTTGACAGCAGTCTGTCATTCGACACCCATGTTGCAAAAATAGTTAGGAAGACCTTCTACATTGCCCACCTTATCATGAAGGGATTCACATCTAGATCGAGAGGTCATAGTCTCCCTATATTCATCACTCATCCGACCAATGATTGAGTACAATGCCCCATTCGAATGTATCTGACCCGACACTTGCAGCAGCTGGAGAGGCCACAAAAGTTCCTCACCAAGAGGATTATGGGTCTCAAAAATCTGACCTATGCTGCCAGACTGAAAGAACTCCAACTCTATTCAGTACACACGCCTTGCTCAGGGTGACCTGTGCCTGACATACATCGCTTTATCAATCCCTGACTTGATGTTCATGCTTCACCTCAAAAATTCTAGATCCTTCAGAGCCACTAGAGCGGAGACCTAAACCTTGACACGGCCATTAATAGAACGTGCTGGAGGGATAGATTCATTACCCAAAGACTCCCTATGCTGTGGAACAAAATCCCGGTATATGTGAGGCAAAGCACCTCGCTGGCTTTGTTTAAGAGAAATCTTGACCAATGGATGGGAGATCGCAAGTATACCCCAGGGATTACCTCAGTGTCACTGCTCGACAGAGGCACAGCAAAATAATGGGCATAGTTCCTCAACTAGGGGGGTGGGTGTGAGCCACAAAACTATGGGCTAGGCTTGTAAATGCCCTCGGGCAGATAGCCTAGTATGAACCTATGAACCTATGAACCTATGAACACTCTGGCTAGGCTTATAAATGCCCTAGGGCAGATAGCCTAGTATGAACCTATGAACCTATGAACTACAATTTGAGCAGACTTTATTCTGAAAGGTAAAAGAGGATTTGGCCCATAAAGGACAGACTAGAATCTGCTCGGCACAAGTTTGGGTGATTAAAAGATCAAGACATTCATTCCAGTTTAAGTCCAGTTTCTTCCAGTTATTTCCAGTTCATTCCAGTATCCAAGAGAAGTCTAGGCAGTAATGATAAATCCTTACAGCAATCATTAGTACTGAAAATGATGTCAGCTAAAGAAACGGCTATGTATAAAGCAGTGGAAGGAAACCATTTCACTGAAGAAATTCTTTTGTAAATTATGACTTAAGGATCACAGTAAATGTAAAACGTTCAACAGTAAAGATTAATTTTATAAAGGTGTAGAATGCAAAAAATGTTAAAATATTAATACAGTGTCAGATTACTACTTTAGTTTCATTTGAGGTTATGACAGGGAAAAACAATGCCACTGAGGTGTGTGTTTGATTTAATAATGAAGTTACAGGCTTTTCTTTTCACTATAGTATATTATAAGTCCAGTTTTAGACTTGCAAGAATGTATTGATTAGTAGTATAAGTCTAGTTCACAATACTATATTATCAGTTTACTGACAGACTTACAAGGGTTTATTACACCTAGCAGCATATGTTTATTTCATACAGAAAAAATGTAAATAAAGTCAGGGCAATAAGCAATGTTCAATTTATAATTATTAAAGCTACAAATGTTATTTTAAGGACCTGAAACTGCTTTTTTTTTTTTTTTTTTTGTGGTGCTTTGCAGATATTGCTACAAAAAGACACACTTTCAGTTTTGGATATTTAAATAATTTCCATGTTGATTTTTCCAGAATGCATGTTTAAATACCGTCAAGAAAAAATATTATATCAGCCACAGTGCCTTGCACTGGAGATAGGAAAGGGAAGGTTTTGAAATGCCTAAGTGTACAACAGACTATCAAAGGACACTAGGAGTATATTGAAGCCCTTCAAATACCTCAAAAGTGACTGGGACAATGCAGAGTAAGGCCTAAACATGGCAAGAGCTGTGGTGCAGAATTCAAGTATCTACAGAAAGACCAGACCACCAAAGCCAGCTTTTAAGTTTGTTTAAATGTGTTTCAGTTATCTAAACAAAAGTATTCTTTAGAATTAAAATGTGTATACAACAGATGCTTATTTATGCAAGTTAAAGCAATTATGCAAATATTTTTATATTTTCAGACAATTGTATAACAGTGCTAGATTTCAGTTTATGTTTTTATCTGTGTTCAGACAGTACTGTGAGAAAAAAGGTATTAATTTACTAATAGTTGAGTTTCCAGAATATAACATTTACCAGATTTCAGTTTATGCTTTTATCTGTTTTCAGGTAACACTGGTAGAAAATGTATTCTTTTAGTGTTAGTTTAGTTAATTTCCAGAATATAATACTTATGCACAGCTATTTCAGATGTTCAGTATAAATATATATCACTTTAGTGTAGATTTCAGTCAAGTTTCAGAATATGACATTTATACTCAGTTATGAGTTCAGTATAATACATTAGTCAGATTTCAGAATATAAGACTGATACTAAGTTATACATTTCTAACAGCAGTATGTAAAGTTCAGTCAAGTTTCAGAATATGACATTCATACTCAGTTATACATTTAGTATAGTACATTTCAGTCAGATTTCAGAGTATAGCATTCATACTCAATTATACATTCCTAAAAGCATTACTAGACAGTTTGCAACATGTAATTACATTGCACTTTACATTATTCAGTCATTAGCTTTAAGAGTAATGTAACATAATTATTTGTAACATACTTATTAAAATAACCTATCTAAAGAATAAGTAATAATAAATTCTCAGTTAAAGCTCTATTACGCGACGACACATGCGTGAATGGAAGTGAAGGTTTAGGTAGGCCCGCAAGCCAAAGCATGTAAACTCTACGCCAATCATTATAGCGGACTGAGTTCCGCTGTGGCGTACCCCCTAACCGAAAAAAAAAAGACACACACACACACTTAAGGCATAACAGATCAGGCTTAATTTGTTAATTACTTTACAGAATACAGTGCACCTTACATAATTTTGGTACATTAGAGAGAAAGTTAAAAAGACACTGGCAGGCTATGCAAGGGTATAGATCTGAAATACAAAAAGCATAGGCTTTAGTAGAGGTACTTCATAGGATCACACGAGGTTACTAGGCTAAGGGTACTGGGGCCCTTACAAATCTATCCAAGAGTTTATCCCCCAAAAAGAAACCTCAGTCAGCACCTGTCACTCCTGTCAGTGAGGGACACAGGTGGAATCCCAGGGACAAATTTGTGTTTTCCCATCCACTCATCAAGGTTGCCCTTGAAGAGGGTCAACGACGTACTCTGTTTGATGTGTATGGGGTGTCTATTCCAGAGACGGGACAGTCTCTTGGAGACAAACCTCTCTCCAGCAGGTTTTGTTAATGTTGCATATTAGATTTAGGCCTTTTGATTGGGTAATGTGTTAGGAGTTAAATGTACGGATATGGAGCATCTCTAGTAGAGCAGGATCCAAGATTGCCTTGTAGGCAAGACATAGATCACCTCTGAGCAATCTGTACAATACTGTGTAGAGTGATTCGAGCTGTCCACATAGGACATGTGTTGGAGGCCATGGATTCTCTTTGTGAGGTATTTGTGTGGCCTTTCCAGCTGTTGCAGGTGTTTGGAGAGGTACATACCAAACAGAACATTATGCTCAATTATTGGCCTAATGGGGGAGGAGTACAGAGAGGTAATAACCTCCTTTTCTTTGGATGCAATCCCTTTAATTATGTGAAAGGCTTTTCTGACCACTGCCGCTACATGATGGTTGAATGTGGGATTGTTGTCAATTTTCTACTTCTACAGCACATAAATATTTACAGGATATTTAAGACACACATTTAAAAGGCAGACCTATTATAGCACATAGAAATTAAAAAGGTAGATAGGATTATTAGTAACAAATTTAGCTGAAGATATACAGAAACAAGTCAATGCAGTATATGGTAATTATTCTTCAAGATACATATAATGGAGGTGTAAAAAATAAACTTAACCAGTTGGACAGTGCAGTGGTTAGAGTTGTCACCTCACAGCAAGACTTTCTACAATTTCGTTCTTGACTGGGGTGCCTTCTGTGCAGAGTCTGCATGCCCTCCCTGCATTTTCTTGGGTTTCTTCCAGGTGTTCCTGTTTCCTCTCACATTCTAAAGACATGCATTTGGACCATTTCTCCCCAGGCCTCCACTGAAAATGGGTTCTGTCCCAGTTAGACTTTCCCAGTAAACAAATATTAAATAAATAATAAACACATTAAAGAATTGCCCCGTTATAATTAATCATAAAGTTAAGAGACTTCAAGCCATATGGACCATAAATGCTTAAGCAACACCTTGTGGTCAAAAGTAAAATTTCAAGTTTATTTACCAGATTAAAAAATATTTTATATTAGTTCTAGTGATCTTTACAGCATCCTTTCCAGACCACATTAATAGATTTATAAAATAAGTAAATCCCATTTCATAATTTCAGACACAATTGTTATAGAATAAAACCTGAATAATACAATTAGGAAAATAGACCTTGCATATGACTGAAAATTTAAGGTCAGGACTGTGTCTTCATTTTGCATTTCACATTTTAAAGTAACTGCAGACATAAGATACCTGTGTTACCTCAGGTATCTTCAGGAGAAGTTTTAAGATCAGGTATAATTTAAATGTACAAAAAAAAAAACAGTATTCTCTTTGCATAAGTCTAGAAATGCAGCCATATTATAACAGGGTTTCACAGTGTGCATACAGGTTTAGTGAATGCACTTACAATCAGTGAAAATAACCTTCAGTCAAGAATACTGAAAAGAATAGAATGTCAGTACACTGAGTACAAACACATTTTGTTTGTATGGTACAAGGCTTGGAAGAGGTCTATAGAGATTTGCAGGGTTTTGGTATTATTAGGAGATACTTCAAACACAGTTAGTTTAGTTAATTTTGAACTTTTATGCAGAAAGTCATTGCAGTACAGACACTTGAGTATGAGTACAGAAGTCAGGTCAAATATCCAGCGTTCCAGAATACTAATGATATTATTCATGAGAATTACAATATTTGTGCAGAAACTTTGGACATAATTATCAGCACATTTATTGGAGACGGTACAGAAATTATGGACAGTATAATGAGTACAAATGCTATGGACATTTATGATTTAATGTGGATACTGTTGACATTTAACTCTTCTGTACATAATAAAGAATTCTTGACCAAACTACAATGTGTGCAGGCTTTATTCTGAAAGGTACAAGAGGATTTGGCCCATAAAAGGGAGACTTTCACCTGTTCAGCACAAGTTTGGGTAATTAACAGATAAAGACTCCAGATTCCAGTCTCATTCCAGCTTCTTCCAGTTATTTCCAGTTCATACAAGTATTCTACAGTCATATCAATTTTTCAAATAGCAAACTGGCTCACTGACAGGACACGTTGCCCAGATAGGGAATTCACTTTCAAAAAGAAACCTGTTAATAGTAGTGTCCCACAGGGCTCAGTGTGGGGACCTATCCTTTTCTGAAGTGAAGGCCAGTGTTGGGGGCCTCTGGCTCACCAAGATCACTGACAACTGTATGTTGACATCCAATAAACAGGCCTAAAACTGATAAATGACTGGTGCCAGAACCAGGGTCTGAGATTAAATGCTAAAACTACATAATCATACCCTTCAGTAAATCAGATATCCCTGCAAATTATAATATTGATTGCACACCCCTAAAAGTAAACCCAATGGTGAGTGACCTAGGAAAACAGATACATATTGACCTAAATTTTGACCACCAGGTAGCTACAGTAGTGAGGAAATCCTTCTGTGTGGCATCAAGATCAAGGGAAGTCATAGGGCCATTGTTCTTGGCCCTCATCAGGTCCATAATCAAATACAGTGCTCCTTTCTGCATGTACCTAACCAGGCAATTACATGAACTGGAGTGGCCCCAAAGGCTTTTCTCTAAAAAAAATACAAACAATAAGATTTATGTTTTATATAGATAGACTAAATGCTCTAGCCATTTATAGGTTCATAGGTTCATAGATTAGTACTTACTCCATCTCATATTGTTCATTGAGAGGTGACTTGTGACTGGCCTACAAGGCATTGTCTGATCCAGCCCTGTTAAAAATTTTACATATTTATAAGAAAAATTATATGAAGGTTACGTGTTCCATGGACCTGACCCTTATTTGTGATTCTAACAGAACTTGCTGGAGAGACAGATTCTTAACCCAAAGTCTAACTTGTCTATGGAATAAACTTTCCATCTTCATAAATTGAAGCCCATCACTCACTCTTTTCAAAAACAATTGGGATAAATGAATACAGAACTGTAAATTTGCTCATTGGGTACTGCTCATGTCCCTTATGGACAGAAGTGGTCACTAAAATGACTCAGTGCTCCAACACCCCAAAACAACTACCCTGATACTACCCCATCCCATATCTGGGGAATTAAGTTATAATTTTGTCATATCCTGGGTATTATTAGCAAGGCATGTGAAGGCTTCTGTGCCATTTACCTAGTAATCACCTATGAAACTATGAATCTGTGAGATAAAGAAGGCAGAATAGCTGCCTCAACGGATACTTTAATGGGACATAGATATCTGGGCTGAACTTAAAACAGGTATAATGTGATAAGCGTTCTATTGAGATAACAACTTTAAATAAATAAAAAATAAGGGAATTTGAATGAGTCGGTCCTTGCATCATCACTGAAAAAAGAGAGAGGTAGTACAACCAGAACAAAGGATATACCTAATAAAGATGTGCTCTACAGGGAGGAGAAAGAAGACAGAGGAAATCCCAGGTAAGTAACAAAGTAATGCTAGGCACAATAATACCACCATGCATCTGGAACCTGAGTTCAGACAGAGTCCAGAAAGCAGGAGAACTAGCTTCGACCACCAGCTGAGATACCAGGGAGCAAGAAACAGTACAGCACTGATGCTTTGCAACAGCCAAGTCCATACAGAAAAGGAGAAAGCAAAACTAATAAATACAAAAAGAGTAGCACCAAGGATATTTGAAGAGAAATACAGGCAAAGGAATCCAGACGTGGAAAACTTGACAATACAAAAAAATAAGAAGACAAAGAGGAAAAGTAGAAAAGGAGATCAGTTAAAGAAATAGAAACTGAGGTTATGGAGTACTAACTCAGAAAATACCACAGAAGGACAAAGCAATGGAACTCCAAATTAAGGGGAAACCAGTAGAACAGGAAGCAACTGGTTAGATGCCAAATGAAGATATTTTGGAGCCTTCCACAGAAAAAGAGTATAAACGTTCACTTGAAGCTGGACAGAAAGGGAAGGAAGTGGGAACTGTGCAAATTCTGATATAGTTAATGTTGAGGAGTGATAGGCCAGTGAGTTCTCATATGACAGAGCAACAGATGGCACAGGTTGAAATTGAAGAGAATGTGCCAGAGGAAGATGCCACCGAGTGTTCTATAGAATGTCCACAGGAAATGGAAAACAAAAAATGTGCCCTCAGTGTAGAAAAAAACAAGCTAAGAGAAGAGTTGCTTAACTTAGAGATAGATAGACATATTAAGATCAATGAAAGAGACTGCATAAGGTCAATAAAACCCAAAAAGCAGAAGTTTGATAAAACAAATTAACACAATAATTTGGACTGTCGATAAACATCCATGTGATATAACAGAAGTAAACAGGATATATTACTGTCCAGCCAAATTAATAACTAATAAAGCTCTACCACAAGAACACAGGGTAGTGAGGGAGAGAAAGGGGAGAAATTGAATACAATCATGGAAGTATCGAATAGAGAAAAATATAAAGCAACTAATCGAAGACGTGTCACTGTTAGAAGAGTACACAAGAGGAAACAGATCAATGAAAATACTTAGAAAGATAGATGTGATAAAAGCAATGTGCAGTATTAGAAGAGATCAGGTTCTATCATGCACTATCACAGATAAACTAAAAGTTTTAGCACAGGAGGAAAAACTTAGAAGATACACAGATAAATATAAAGGAAAAGTACAAAATAAGCAATTTATTGATGACCCAAAACAGCTTTATAGAGAATTGGGAAACAAGGTAAAAGGAATTGAAAGACCACCAAAAAAAGAAGAAATAGACACATTTTAGCGAAATAGCTATGAAGATCCTGTGGAACATAACAAAGATGCTAAATGTATAGAAGAAATAAAAGAAAGAATAAGAAGTTTAAAGGTACAGGATATGAAATGGGATGAAGTAACAGCCATGGAGACTGAAACAAAGTTAAGAAAAGCCTCAAACTGGAAAAATCTAGGCCCAGATGCAGTACCTAACTTCTGCTTAAAAGTATTAACATCTTTGCATGAGGATTTGGCCATGAATAAGAATTATTTATATGCACACCCTGAACAGATGGGTCTATATTATATTTTTGAATGCTGACAATATCGAATCTGACATTGTCAACAAGAGAATATTGTATGCTCAGAATCTCGGGCATGTAAACGAAAATCTACGTAAGGGGAAATTTCCATTTGCTGTAGTGTAGTGAGGTCTCGGAGTTGGTATATTTAAGTAGCGAGGGTGTGGGGGGTGCATGTGTGCTTCCCCCCCTGCTTAAACCCATTAGGGTACTTTTTTCTTTTTTTCTTTTTTTTTTTGTTGTTTTATAAGTTCAACGTCTGAAGACATCAACCATATGGTGTCGACCATATGTTGCTCAATGTTTTCAATCGTCAATCTTATAATATAGACCCAAACAGACACCAGCCTGGCAAACAACAGGAAAAACAATGGTCCTACATAAGAGTGAACCTACAAGCTACCCGAAAATTTCTAGACCAATAAATTGCCTTCCAACGATGTATAAACTATACACTGGAATTGATGCCGACAGAGTCTATAGTCATTTAGAAGAAAACTCAATTAGGGCAATAGAACAAAAGGGCTGTGACACCTGTGCACTGGCCCAGTAATCAAAGACCCTCAATCCTCACCACTAACACCAGCAAGGGGTGTCCACATTGGGAAAGATAACAAATACACGCACACAGTAAAGTACAATTTCCCTTAAGAGCACACAGAGATCACAGTCAGTCCTGGGCTGGTTTCTCTCTTTCTCTCCAGATCCCCAATAAGACTTCCCACTGGCACAGCTATAGAGTGGAGTACTTAGCCAGGGTTCCAAGCCAAGTCCCAGCACTCCCTCTTTCCAACCACTGCTTCGTGTCCCTGACCAAGTAGCTGACACACACACTTTGAGATATGATTTATATACAAACACACAGACACTCCTGGGGAAGGCTGGCACAGGTTCACTAGATATGCCCCTTCTGCTCAGGCTATAAGGTAGTAATTCACTACCACCAGAACCCCTAATATCAGCTACTAAAAAGGCCCTTACCAAAAGGTGTCTGATTATTACTGTGCAGTATTATTATCCAGTTAATAAGTTTTACCAGCACTTTTAAGGTTTATTGGAGTGGCTTTGTACAGTATAACTATATGCATGCAATGTACTCTACAGCTTAAATCATCTCTACACAAAGCCACAGTTGCAAGGTTTAAAAAATATTTAATAATAAATAATAAAAACACCAGACAATACTTCTTACTATACAATGGTAATCAAGAGTTCAGACATAACAGGAAAATGCTTAAAATAATACTGTAGAATAGTTCAGACATAAATATAGAAAACAGCTAGACTAAAATTACTATTTTCTATCTTTTCCTAAGACAAATCACAGTTTTAAATAAACTTACATATGGAGCAAAAGCAAAGTACTGGTAAGTTGTTGTCAGCTTTAGACAAAATCCAAAATGCTCTCTCTCTCTCTCTGAGACAGTCTTTTAAATTGATAATACATCACTGCTGATTCATTTTAGATTACATCAGTCTTCTCTGGTTCCAAGGTTAACAGAAACTTAGAGTTTAATATGTCTTTGATCTTGCACCTGGTCAGGAAACCACAGCAATTAAAAAATGAGGAGAAGGAGAAGAAGAGGCAGAAGGCATTACCAAATGCAGGAAGAGAGGAGAAAGGTTAGGAGTGTGGTAGTGAGGGTAGGAATTTTGAATGTTGGCAGTCTGACTGGTATAGGGACAGAGCGAGCTGATATGAGGGATAGAAGGAAGGTTGATATATTGTGTGTGCAAGAGACCAGGTGGAAGGGAAGTAAGGCCAGGTGCATTGGAGGTTGGTTCAAATTATTCTATCATGGTGTGCATGGGAGAAGAAATGGTGTAGGGGGTTATCCTGAAGGAACATTATACCAAGAGTGTTTTGGAGGTGAAAAGTGTGTCAGATAGAGTGATGCTTATGAATCTGGAAATTGATGGTGCAATGATGAATGTTAGTGCATATGCTCCGCAAGTTAGGTATGTGATGGATGAGAAAGAAAAAATTTGGAGTGTGTTGGATGAAGTAGTGATGACTGTACCCAAGGGTGAGAGAGTGGTGATTGGAGCAGATTTCAATGGGCATGTTGGTGAAGGGAACACAGGGGATGAGGAAGTGATGGGTAGGTATGGTGTTAAGGAAAGGAATACAGAAGATCATATGGTAGTGCATTTGCAACAAGTATGGACATGGCTGTGGTGAATATGTATTTTAACAAGAGGGAGGAGCATAGGGTGACATACAAGAGTGGAGGGAGATGCACACAGGTAGATTATATCCCATGCAGGAGGGCCAGTGTGAAGGAAATTGGAGACTGTAAAGTGGTGACGGGGGAAAGTGTAGTTAGGCAGCATAGAATGGTGATCTGTAGAATGACGGTGATCAAGAAGGGGAGGAGGAGGAGTGTGAGGGCAGCACCAAGGATCAAATGGTGGAAATTGAAAAAGGGTGATTTTGAGGTGGAGTTTAGTGAAGAGATAAGATAGGCACTGGGTGGCAGTGAAGAGTTACCGAACAGCTGGGTAACTACAGCAGAGCTAGTAAGGGAGACTGCTAGAAGGGTGCTTGGTATGACATCTGGACAGAGGAAAGAGGACAAGGAGACCTGGTGGTGGAATGAGGAAGTACAGGAGAGTATACAGAGAAAGAGGGTGGCGAAGAAGTGGGATTGTCAGAGAGATGAAGAAAGTAGACAAGAGTATAAGGAGATGAGGTGCATGGCAAAGAGAGAGGTGGCAAAGGCTAAGGATAAAGCGTATGGAGAGTTGCATGAAAGGATGGACACTAAAAAGAGAGAGAAAAGGACCTGTACTGATTGGCTAGGCAGAGGGACCAAGCTAGGAAGGATGTGCAGCAGGTAAGGGTAATAAAGGATAATGAGGGAAACATACTCACAAGGAAGAGAGTGTGTTGAACAGATGGAAAGAGTACTTTGAGGGGTTGATGAATGAAGAGAATGAGAAAAAGAGAGAAGGTTGGATGATGTGGGGATAGTGAATCAGGAAGTGCAATGGATTAGCAAGGAGGAAGTAAGGATAGCAATGAAGAGGATGAAGAATGGAAAGGCTGTTGGTCCAGATGACATACCTGTGGAAGCTTGGAGGTGTTTAGGAGAAATGGCAGTGGATTTTTAACCAGATTGTTTAATGAAATCTTGAAAAGTGAGAGGATTCCTGAGGAGTGGAGAAAAAGTGTTTTGGTACCGATTTTAATAATAAGGGTGATGTGCAGAGCTGTAGTAACTACAGAGGGATAAAATTAATTAGTCACAGCATGAAATTATGGGAAAGAGTAGTAGAAGCTAGGTTAAGAAGGGAGGTGATAATTAGTGATCAGCAGTATGGTTTCATGCCAAGAAAGAGCACTACAGATGTGATGTTTGCTCTGAGAGTGTTGATGGAGAAGTACAGAGAGGGTCAGAAGGAGTTGCATTGTGACTTTGTGGACTTAGAGAAAGCATATGACACGGTGTCTAGAGAGGAGTTGTGGTATTGTATGAGGAAGTCGGGAGTGGTAGAGAAGTATGAAAAAGTGGTACATGATATGTACAAGGGTAGTATGACAGCAGTGAGATATGCAGTGGGAGTGATGGATGTGTTTAAAGTGGAGGCGAGATTACATCAAGGATCATCTCTGAGCCCTTTCTTATTTGCAGTTGTGATGGACAGGTTGACAGACGAGATTAGACAGGAGTCCCCGTGGGCTATGATGTTTGCAGATGACATTGTGATATGTAGTGAGAGTAGGGAATAGGTTGAGGAGACCCTGGAGAGGAGGAGATATGCTCTAGAGAGGAGAGGAATGAAGGTCAGCAGGACTAAGACAGAATATATGTGTGTGAATGAGAGTGAGGATAGAGGAATGGTGAGGATGCAGGGAGTAGAGTTGGTGAAGGTGTATGAGTTTAAATACTTGGGATCAACAGTTCAGAGTAATGGTGAGTGTGGAAGAGAGGTGAAGTGAGTACAGGCAGGGTGGAGTGGGTGGAGAAGAGTTTCAGGAGTGATTTCTGACAGATGAGTACCAGTCAGCCCAGGTTGGATGGTTTGGAGACAAAGCCAGAGAGGCGAGATTGTGTTGGTTTGGACATGTGCTGAGGAGGGATGCTGGGAATATTGGGAAAAGGATGCTAAGGATGAAGATGCCAGGTAAGAGGAAAAGAGGAAGGCCTAAGATAAGGTTTATGGATGTGGTGAGAGGACATGCAGGTGGTTGGTATGACAGAGTAAGATGCAGAGGACAGGAAGAAATGGAAACAGATGATCCACTGTGGTGACCCCTAATGGGAACAACCAAAACAAAAAAATATATATATGTAAAACCTAGCAATTAACTCTAGTCTCAAAACAATAGAAAGAATCTGGTGGTTCAAACATCATGGCTCCGAGTTTGCGCTCAGTCATACAATTCTTGACTTATCAGCTTTCTTCCAGCAAAGTCCAATGTTGTTACATTTTTGTCATTCAACATTTAACACAATTTTCTTACATTTATGAGAACAAGCCCATGGCTTATATTAATATTTACAAATGACAGACTTATCTGCAAAATTCTATCTAGCTAGGCTGGCAGCCTTCACATATCTTCCCCCCTGGAGAACTCAAGCTAGTTTTTCAAGTGACCCTTGCGAAACATTGCTTGAGATGGTTAGGTCTGTCTGAGCACATATCACCACTTTCCCTTTCTTGAGAGCCCATCTGCATTGGCATTGCTAATCCCACTGCAGTGTTGCACTGACATATGCTTGCAACCCTAGGCTCCATCTTAGCAACTTGGCATTTTGCTGGCTGGCTTGGTGTAACCATGTTAGGGGATTGTGATCTATAACTACAGTGAATTTTCTTCCATACAGATAAGGCTGAAGTTTCTGCAGTGCCCACACTATGGCTAGACATTCCTTTTCTACAGTTGCATAGCATTTCTCCCTGGGTTGGAGCCTATGAATGTGATAAACCACTGGGTGCTCTTCTTCCTCTGAAGAAATCAGGCTAAGTACAGCCTCCACCCCATGGTTCAAAGCATCCACCTGCACAACAAATTCTTTGCTGTAATCTTGACTGGCTAACACAAAGGGTCCTACCAAAGCTTCTTTAAGCTTCTGGAATGCCTGCAAACATGCTGGGATCCACACTACCTTATTTGGCCTGTTTTTCCTTGTCAGGTCTGTGAGGGGAGTAGCTATGGTACTATAACTGGGGACAAACTTTCTGTAGTACCCTGCTGTCCCTAAGAATGCCCTCACCTCCTGTTTTGCTCTTGCCAGGAATGGCTGTAGATGGCAATACCATCTAAGGTAAGCAATGGTAAACCCTCCTGCTCCTGCTAGTATATTATTTACCATCCTCCAGAAATTGTTTGGGCATTTTTCATCCCAAAGGGCATCTTTGTGAACTCATACAAGCCAAAAGGTCACACAAAGGCTGACCTCTCTCTAGCACTGGGAGTCAAGGATACCTGCCCATAACCCCTCACAGGATCAATGGTTAGATACTTAGCTCCACCCAGCTGCTCTAGGGCCTCATCTGTCCTAGGCATGGGGTAAGCATCTGACTCTGTGTGACTAGTTAATTTTTTGTAGTCCACACAGAACCTGGTGCTGCTATCCTTCTTTGGTACCAGCACCACTGGGGAGGCCCAGGGACTGCTGGACTCCTGACCCTTAGTTCCAACATTTCCTCTATCCCCTCTATCAGAGTCTCTTTGATTCTCTCAGGCACCCTATAAATGGCCTGCCTAATAGGCCTTTGGGGTCTTGTATCAACATGGTGCTGCACCAGGTGGGAGTACCCTGGGTGAACATGCCCCCAAACTCCTGTAACACTGCTCGGATTTCTCGAACCTGGGTAGAGGATATCTGCTGGGACATTCCTACCCCTTCCACTGGGGTGTCTGTCCAAACCTTACTGAGGAGATCAGTCACCAGATCCCCCTCAGACTCCTCCTGAAATCCACTGCAAATACTCAGCATAACGGCCTCCCTATCATGGTAAGGTTTCATCATGTTAACATGGTACAATTTGTGCCCCTGCCTCCTGCCTAGCAGTTCTGCCATGTCGTTAATATGACTTACCTTTCTTACCACCTTGTATGGTCTCCCCAAGCTGCTTGCAGCTTTTTGTGTCTGACAGGAATGAGAACCATTACCTGTTGCCTTACAGCATATCTCTATCTCAAGCATTCCTGTCATACCAGACATTTTTCTGGTGTTGGACTTCTGCCAGGTTCTCCTGGCCCAAGCCCTGAGCCTTGTCCTGAGGTTTAGGACATATGCAACAAAAGACTCCTTGTGGAATTCACACTCACCTTCCTACTCATCTTAAATTAAATCTAGAGGTCCCCTCACCCTACGTCCATACAGCAACTCAAAGGGCAAATAACCTGTGGATTCCTGGGGAACCTCTCTGTAAGCAAAAAAAGATGGGGCAAATGTTTGTCCCACCCCCTCTTAAACTGGTCTGCAAATGCCCATACCATGGACTTGATTGTAGAGTTTAACCTCTCAACAAGACCATTAGTCTGGTGATGGTAGGGGGTGGTCTTCAGATGCTTCACCCCACAGTGCTTCCACAGACAAGCGAGCAGGTCTGACATGAAATTGGTACCTCTGTCAGTCAGTATTTCTTTTGGAAAACCTACCCTGCTGAAAATCTCTAACAAAGCATTTGCCACCTTTTCTGCCTCAATGGTGGACAAAGCCACTGCCTCAGGGTATTTTGTAACATAATCTACTACCACTACAATATACTTTTTCCCTGTGGAACTTGGGGTACTCAGAGGCCCCACAATATCCACAGCTACCCTCTGAAATGGCTCTTCAATCACAGGCAAAGGCATCAAAGGAGCTCTCACCTTGTCTCCTACCTTGCCTACCTTTTGGCACTGCTCATAGGTCCTGCAGTACCCTGTTACATCTCTGTAAATTCCAGGCCAATAGATGTTCTGAATAATATGTCTCTTTGTACGTTTTATGTCCAAATGACCCATAAAGGGAATATCATGGGCTATGGCTAAAAGCAACAGAAGGTAGGCTCTAGGCACTACCAACTGCTGTATCCTCTCACCTTCTAGCCCTCCCTCAGGGGTCCACTCTCTGTACAGTAACCCTTTGTCCCAGTATATAGATCCCCCCTTCCCTTGAGAATCAGGTGCCTCACTAGTGACCTGCCGCAGGTCTTGTAACGTAGGGTCTGAGAGCTCAGTCTGTCTCAACTCTCTCTTTGTAACCCTTCCCAGCTCCCCTTCCATAGGAAGCCTGGCATCCTCTGACAGTGGTGCTCACTGTCAGCCTGGGTACTACTATACACACTTCTACCTTTGCAGTCACTCTGTCCAAGGGAACATCAGTACCCACAAGCAACTGTGGCTCACCTTCAGTCTCACTCTCACAGAGTAGCTCCCTCCCTGAAGTAATAACACCTCACCAGTCCTGGCTGCAAGTATGTGGTCTGTCTGGGTCACCCCCAGGCTACCAGATCCACCTACTTGTCTTGAAGCCTGACTGCATGTAACTGGATAAAAACATGGTACTGACTCATCCAAATCTTTCCTTATCAGGACATCTGCAGGATGGTAGTTTGGTACTCCAGTTGTCTCGAGACAACCTACTATTGGCATTTTGTCCTTCCCACTTACTGGCTCCCTCACCTTTTGTTCCCCACCTTGCTTATGTGGACATATATATGCCACATGGCCCCACTGGTTGCATTCAAAACATTTAACCCTAGGTCCTGTATCTGTATCTGGACTAGTGGCTTCCCCTGCTACTGGCAGCTTCTGTTGGGGCAGTCTGGACTGCCCAACATGGGTTCCTTTAGACCCATGAGCAGTACTAGGGGTCCCTTTCCTGTGTAGGGATGCCCTGCTTGCTAGGCATAGGTCTCCCTTCTTCCTCAACTCATCTGAAGTAGCACATTGTCTATCAGCTAACCAGATCCTTGTGTCCTCAGGCAAAGTGCTAAGGGCTTATTCCCTCACCCAAAGGTCTGCCAGCCCTTCATAAGTGGTGACCTGACATCCACTCACCCTCCTATGAAAATAAGTGCTCAGTTTAGCAACTATTTACACACACTTTCATCTGCCTTGCGTCTATGCTCACAAAACTTTTTCCAAAAGCTTCAGGTGTTAGCTTAAAAAAATTCTAACAGACAATTTTTAACAGCAGTATAATTTAAAAAAATCATGGTCAGACACTTTGGACAAAATAGTTACAGCTTTACCATGGGGTCAGGAACCGTATCCAGAGCCTTTGGTCAATATCATACTGTTTACATACCCTCTCAAATATATGAATGACACTATCAAAATTATCCCCCCTCTGTAAACCGTGGAAGTAATTTACTGACCTTTTGTGCTTCTGGGGTCCAGTTACTCCCTTCCTTATTATCTTCATGACTCTGAAGATTCAGCATCTCATATTCATTCTGCCTCTGCCTCTCCTTTTCCTCAGCTTCTGGGCATAGCAGTTTCTCATTCTCCTCAGCCTGTGGACATCTCAGTCTATCTGCTGCTTCTGTTTCCAAATGCCTGGCCTACAACTCAAGTCTCCTTAGCTCTAGATGGATTTTTAAGTCCTCTGCAGAAAGGATAAGCTGTCCAAACTCTGACTGGTGTACATCTCCATGGCCAGTCTGATCCCCTTCCTGTTTTCTGTTTTCTGCTGCAGCTGTGACTAAAGCTGCAATTATGTCTGCCTTAGTCAGGTTTCCATGCACCAGTCCCTTAGCCTGGCATATCTCAGCAAACTGTCTCCTTGGCAGTTTGCCATACTCCCCTGCTGACATGCTTGCCAGCTCTCCCTGACTGACTAAGCTAACAAAAGAAATAAAACAATTGTGAGTATTCACTGCATGGCTAATTTAGAGTACAAAAACACCTTCAGTGATCACTGCACACAAGCTACAAGAATTCAATATCCACACCACTACAAGCCAGTTCTCAACCAATTAATATGTGATGCCCATGCATTGGCCCAGTAATCAACGAGCATCAGTCCTCACCAGTAACACCAGTGAGGGGCATCCACATTAGGAAAGATAACAATATACATACACAGTTAAGTACAATTTCTCTTAAGAGCACACAGAGATCACAGTCAGTCTGGGACTGGTTACTCTCTTTCTCTCCAGATCCCCAATAAGACTCCCTACTGGCACAGCTATAGATTGGAGTCCTTAGCTAGGGCTCCAAGCCAAGTCCACCCAGCACTCCCTCTGTCCAGCCAGTGTTTCATGTCCCTGACCAAGTAGCTGACACATGTACACACTTTGAGATATGATTTATATATAAACACACAGACACTCCTGGGGAAGCCTGGCACAGGTCCACTAGGTATGCTCCTTCTGCCCAGGCTATAAGGTAATAATCCACTGCCATCAGAACCCTTAATATCAGCTACTAAAAAGGCCCTTACCAAATGGTGTCCAATTATTACTGTCCAATATTATTATCCAGTAAGTAAGTGTGACCAGAACTTTTAAGCCTTATTGGAGTGGCTTTGTACAGTATCACTATATACATGCAATGTACTCTAGAGCTTAAATGATCTCTACACAAAACAGCCACAGTTGAAAGGTTTAAAAATATTTAATAATAAATAATAACCCCAGACAATACTTCTTACTACACAGTGCTAGTCAAGAGTTCAGACATCAAGGCTCTGCTCTGAGTTTGAGATCAAACAGTCATATAATGCTTGACTTATCAGCTTTCTTCCAGCAGAGTGCACTGTTATATTTTTGACCTTCAACATTTAACAGCATTTTCTTACATTTAAGAGAACAAACCTATGGCTTATATTAATATTTATAAACAACAGACTTATCTACAAAATTCTGTCTAGCTTAGCTGGCAGCCTTCAGAAGGGCAATAAAAGAAAGCCATATGGAACAAAGAATCATTTGCTGTTAAATAAAGTAACAGTGGAGAACTGTAAAAAGGGGAAACATTTTAAGTATGGCACGGATTGACTACAAAAAAAGCATTTGATAGTATCCCACAGTCATGGATAAAAGAGTGCTTAAAAATGTATAAGATACACCCTACACTGATCTACTATATTACAGTAACCAGGAAACACTGGCAGACCACTTTGCAATTAAGCCACGATAAAGGACAAATTATTATACCAGGCATAAAAATTCAAAGGGGGATATTTCAGGGTGACCCTCTGACACTGCTGCTATTCTGCCTTGCCCTTAACCCATTAAGCTGTCTACTTAACAGCTCAGGTCATGGCTATAATTTGGTTTCTAAAAAACAACAAGGTATAAAGAGTTCTCATCTTCTCTTTGTTGATGATTTAAAACTGTATAGCTCATCAGATGAGGAACTGAAAGCATAACTGCAGGTTGTCAAAACTTTTTAGATGATATAAGAATGTCATTTGGTCTTGATAAATGTGGGAAAGAAACCTTTAAAGCAGGAAAACTGCAACACCAAGAAAACATCAGTTTGGGACAAGAATGTGATAAAAAAAGAACTTGAGCAAGAGGGAGTATATAAATATTTGGGAATTGATGAAGGATCAACAATAAAACATGAACAAATGTGAATAAACTTAGTAAGGAATACTTTAGAAGACATAAATTAATCGTGAAAACAGTGTTGACATCTAGGAACAAAATCCAAACTATAAACCGATTTGTGTTTCCTGTCCTAATTTACAGTTTTTGATTGATTGACTGGCCCCAAAATGTTTTGGATAGATTAGATAGGAAAACAAGAAGGATACTTCATGCTCACTAAATGATTTATGAAAATCAGTACATACCAAGATTATATATTCCCCATTCCGAGGGAGGGATGGGCCTCCTTGAACTTGATTACATGAACAGATCTGCAACCATGGGACTCCCCACATAACTGTTGATCTCACAAGACCCAAATGTGGTGAAGGTTTTGAAACATGAGGAGAATAAATCAAGATGACTTTCCTGCGTAGGCTAACAGAAGCATATCAGCATCAAGCAGGAATGAGAATCAAACCGCGAGTGGATAGAGAAAGGCAGCAACTCAATGTGCCAAAAAACAAAAGAAAGAATATAAGGTGAAGGACCAGATGAGAAGGTAATACATGACGAAAATGCATAAATATAGTTGCAGGTATAGAAAACTTCTCGAAGAAGCTCCTGTTGATCAGGAATAAATGCAGGAATGGTTAAGGAGAGGTGAATTCAAACCAAGAGATGAAATGTTGATATTGGCGGAAGAAGATAGGGTCTACATGCACGTTGGTTTTCAAAGTCCATTGAACATGTGAGAGAAACAGACAAATGTATGCTTTGTAAAACAGAATTGGAAACAGCTGCATACCCTGTTGCTGGTTGTGACATTCTAATGGCAGAAGGACTGTATACTGAAGGGCATAATAATGTGGTGAGACTGTTGCACTGGGGATTATACAAACATTATGGTGCTGAAATGGCCAAAAACACTGGAAACATTATTCACAAAGCAAAAATGGTGAAGTTTACATCACATGGGATCATCCTTTGCCAACAGTTCAAAAGATAGATGCTAGAAGACAGGATATAGTGGTTCAAGAAAAGAAGACAAAAGTAGCATTGATGTGGAAATCACCATATCTAGTGACTACAGTGTCCTGCGTCACAAAGCCATAAAATATCAGGATTTGCAAACAGCAATGAGAGCAATGTGGAAGAAAACTACCCAGATAGTTCCAATCGTAGTAGGAGCAACGAGTGTTATAAAAAAAGAGTCTACAATCATATTTAGATATGCTACCAATACACGTAACTCCATACAAATTGCAGAAGGTGTCATTACTGGCCACATTGCGGCTGCTGCGAAGAGCACTTTTGGCTGACATCAAAGATTGAAACAGTACTAATTTCATGAACTTTAATTGTACTTTGACTTAGGAATGGGGTCCATTCCCATCATAGTAATAGAAACCCAAAAGATTTGATGAAATTAAAAAGGGAAAACCTTCCATGCAAAAGATTGTCATAACAAAATCAGTCTCAGGCAGCTAAGACTACAGCCAAAAGCCTCAGCTGTGATCACCAGTAGATAATCAGCATGGTGACTTTACATAAGCACAGAAATGCATAGATTGTGTGAGTTCTGCAAAAGACAAAAAAACAAAAATATGGTTCACTTCAGCTGTCACTCTGGAGAATTGTCAGTCTGAGAAGGTAAGCACATCTGTCAATCTGACATTTATGTGCTGGACATTTTGGAGGAATCTATATTTTAACTATGTTACTACTGTCCAGAACTATTCACTATTTCCAGCCTAATGATCACTGACAAGATTCCGGGCTTGCACTCAGCAGTTCCAAGCCAACATCTTAGATAACAATATCAGGGGAACCTTGCAGAACAATTTACTTTCTTCCACTTCAACTGCCTCCTATAAATGACCTGAATTTTTTTCTGGCTTCAGCCACCCAGAGAAAATAGTCAGTCTTTTGATAATGTAGCGCAGCATTTCACAAAGCTGTTCAGAAGAGCTTTGCCTTATACAAAAGAAAAAAAATGTGTCCAGGCCTGTAAGTGGTCAGTTATAGTACTGACATTAAAGAGTAACAAACTTACTCTGTTTTCAATAGCCTGACCTCCCTTCCCCATGGTTTTTGTAAACAAGTGGTCAGGAATGTAACTGCATTCTGATGTTTCAGTTTTTCAGGCTCGCCAAAGATTCTTAGACTGTATTCCTCATACAGTCAGGATCATTGTTGTCTTGAAATGTAACAATGTCTTGTTTACAGGGTATTGTAGCCAGGCTGAAGCTGAAATGGTGGCTGTTATGACTCTATATCATTATAGTGATTTCATTCTGTTGTTGTATTCCCTGACCCGTAATTCCACAGGTTTGCATTTGTTAATAAGGATAACTCAACTGACAATTAATAACTCCATTTCTGTGAGTTTCTAGGGACAAGACTTCCAAAAGCACAAAATACTTACTTACACAATAAACTCCACAATGCTACCATTAAACATTAAATCAGTACTGAAGATAATAAGGAATGGCTCTGATGCAACACAATATTTATAATACAACCTCTAAAACTGCAGTACTCAAAGTGTGGTCCAGTAAAACATAATTAGAATGAAGGTTAATGCTTCCGGAATGCATACTCCAGATGATACACCCCAGTACCCTGTTTGCTGCTGCAAAAAGCATGACCCTGTTTTGCTGGTGGTGCATTCCTGGTATAGTCAACACCCCAATCCTTTTCTTGCTCTGTTTCCATCACTTTCACTGTCCCAGCTATTGGTCCACACCAAGAATGTTGTGACATAAGTGCAGTGTTTTGCATTTCTCTGTTTTTTTCTGCCCACTTGCTCAGACTGCTAATTTCTGTCCTTCCCTTACTTTCATTCACCTGTTTCCTAACTAAAACATTATGTACTTCTTCTTGGTCCCTTCTGATTAATCCCTTTCAGCTTTATCCTTTGTTTTCCTTACAATCAAGTTATTTACTAAACTCTTTCAGATCTTTGACTACTGTGACTAACTTTGCATCATCAGCAAAGAGGCTAATCTTCTTATTTTTCACTGCTGCTACTCAAACACAGGTCATCTGTGGTGCCATAAGGGTTTTATCCCTTTCTGCCATGAGGCTGAAAGCAGCCCATCAAGTCCTTGTGCTTTATCATCCATGAGGATAATGACTTCCGTCTGAACTTCCTCCTCATTATCCTGGTGTCTGTCCAATGTCCTCATTGTACTCGCCTCCTCCAATCCCAGCATTGCATTGTCCCCTCCGTTTCTTTTCTAAAGACTAAAGCAAAGTATTCATTAGCTGCCTCTGGTTTTCCCAGTTTTCTATGAGCCTCTCATATCTCTGTTCACCCTAGCCAGTCATATCCCTCTCTTCCTTCCAGATTTGTCTTTGTCTCTAAAACTGCCGTGGACTCCCCTTTTTGATTCCTTCTGCTAACTGCCTTTATCCTTAGTTTTTGCTTCCTTTACAGTCTTTGTTACATTTTTGTTAGTCTCCTTGTTCTTTAATTCCTCTGTCTCTCCACTCATCCTTTTGACCCTCTTTAAGCCCTATCCACTGTTGCATTTGCAACCACTTGCATTTGTTCCACTGCAGACACATTACCCTTATTTTCGTTCTGCTTTTTGCTTATTATTCACACACTCACCCATAGCCATAATTTCTTCATTCTTAACCTATTTTCATGCTTGTTTATGCCACAGATTTGCTCCCAGTGTCCTAACACATTCTTAAACATCTCTGCATCACAGCATAATCTACCATTCTAAAATCCCACACAGAGATTTCTCTTTTAATAGTTATTCTTTCCTTCATTTTCTAAAATACAGAGTAACATGAGGACAATTTGTTAATAATTCTTTAACTAGACACTGTTGACACCTTCTACTCACAAAGTCCAACATTTTAATCTTATTGGGACAGCCCTGCACAATGTAACCGAGCTCTTCCTTACCCAGCGACTTGACTGGTTTACACTCCCTCTCTACCTTGGATTTCAGAACCTCTCAGTCCTGTCCTAGCAAATCCAGCTCCCCTTTGAGTGTAACCCCTTTTTATCCTACCCCAGTCTTTTATTCCCTTTTTCACTCATCCTTCTTTCTCATTCTGTCTGCTGGGTTTGTTTGTTTGTGTCTCTCGGCTTTTCCCAGTTAGGGGTTGCCACAGCGGAACTCCGGTCCGCTAATGATTGGTAGTGGATTTTTACGTACCAGGTTACCAGCCCTGATGCACAACCTTTAACGAAGGCATGCCCCATTCACGTATGCCTCCACACAGAAGACGCTCTAGCTGTGAATCGAATGAGACAAGTGGTTTAAATCACTCATATCTCCTGCTTCCTCTAACATAACTGCCAGGATAGTTATCCTCTCCTCTAACTCTGGTTGAACCCTTGACCCATTCATAGTTTAATGTTCTTCCTCTCAGTCTTCACACTTTTATATAAATTGCTATTCCCCTACTTTTCTACCTTCCCTGTCTTCCTGACCACTTTAGTCATAAGAAACATTTATTTACATTTTGCACAACTTAAGAGTAAATGAGTGTAACAATGTAACTCTTTGAACTTTAAACTATACAATGCTACAATATACCTGCATGAACACTGAATGGGCTAGTATTAATACAGGACTATAAGAACAGAAAATATATTTTATTACCAAAAGTGTTACACTTCCTCTCTTCCTTTCTCCTACTCACTGACAAATACACTGAATTAATTGCCTGGGCTGTTCTAACTCACAACTCACTGAAAAGGCAATAGCCTCAGTTTTTTTTTTCCAAAAATGTTCTTTTTATTTTGAATTTTCAATGTACATAACAAATAAAGGCAGAACAACAACAATGTACTAATACGCTGGGTACAGAATTATCGGTGAACAGTATCTATACACCAACATAAAACAACAATATTTACAGCTGTACAGAAGTGCCATCAGCTATTATATTACATCCATTTATCGAGCTTACTCTGTTATGATGAAATCTTACCATTACCTCTCTGTATGTGTGTTGAAGGTATATCTTTGCACATAAATGCCTGTATCTTTATGATAATGCTGGTAGATCAAGCTAGCAATATGTTAAATATCTGTTCCCATGTTTTACTTTCTTAACACTGTTATGTTTCGCATTACTTACTCATTTATGAGCTAGCATATGTTTGATTGCCATCTTTTTGAATTTGGCCCAGTTGATATTGTGTCTGTCCCCCCATTTGGATGCTATGTATAGTTTCATTAATAGGAATAATGTGATATGTTTAGTCTCTTGATCATGGGATATTCTTGGGGGGGGGTGTGAAGTAGTGTGTATTCCCATGTAAGAGTTGCTTTTTCATAGCCTTGTTTCTGTAGTTGGATTTTTAATGAATTCCATAGTTTAAATACACATTTGCAGCTCCAAAACATATGTGTTAGATATGCTTCCTGTGATCTGCAATATGGACAGTTTGGTGACTTAGAAGAGTTGAATTTGTATAGTATTGAGGGAGTAAGATATGCATTGTTGTTGATCATAAGTTGTGTGTAAGTTAACTTTTTCAATTGTAGTGCTTTATGTGTTAAGGTCAAAGCTTGGTTTAATTGTTGTTCAGTTATTGATGAGTTACTTTTAAACCAATAGCTTGAGATAAGTATATTGTCTTGGAATTTAATCTTGGATTTTAATTTGTACGTGTTGGATATTATTTTTTTCTGGATAGCATTGTGTTCCATAGAGTTTCACAATTGTTTATATCCACTTCATTTATTTTGGTGTTTTTAAGGTGTTTGAAACATACGTCTCCAATTTGTCTCAATACAATTGTGTAAGATTTGGGTAAATTAAACTGAGATCTCATGTCTGTAATTGTATAGTTGTGGTAAGGGTAGAGATCTCGAATTCTTAAGTCTTTTAATAAAGGGTTGTTATTGAGATTTATCGTTGAGTTGTTAATTTTTAAGTTAGGGTTATTATGGATTGGTTGAAATATGTCCATTGCTAGCCCCAGATCAAGGGAAATGAACAATTTTTGAAGTATGATAATGGAGTGTTTTAGAGGGTCAATGATCTTATAAGCTATTATATCTTTTTTGGTTAGAAAAGGAAGAGCTCTAGGATTCATTTCTAGAGTTTTGATATAACTATGATATATTTTCAGCCAAATTCGAGACCATTTGTTGGTTGAAGGGGCATATTCTGCTATCTTTAGTATTCTGCTACTATTGATAATGGTATTGTACAGTTTAAAATCAGGTACATTTAAACCCCCTTTTAGTTTTGGTAGAGATAATTTTTGGAATGATATTCTTGGTTTTTAGGCTTCCAAATGAACTTGGCCAGAAACGTGTAAATTTGTTTGAAGAATTTGTTATGTATTACCACTTGTGTGGTTATAAATGTTTAAATAACTCTGGGAAGAATATTCATTTTGATTATCGAGACGTTAGATAGGAATGGTATTTTCAGATTGTTCCATCTGTTGCAGTCTAGAATTATCATATTCCATTTATTCAGTATATTATTTTGACAAAACTCATTTTTGTTTTGGAAGAATTTGATTCTTAGATATTTGGTTGAGTCTTTTATTTTAATTGTGTCTAGAAATGGGAATAACAATAGTAGTTTGGGAGGACTTAATGGGAAAATATATATATTTTTTTAAAGTTAAGTTTATAATTAGACATACTTGAGAAATATTCAATTGCTTTTAGTAATTTGGGTATGTCAGAGCTAGGGATGGTGAAGCAAATGTTAAAATCATCGGTGAAAACTGTGTAAAAGATTTTTGAGTTATGAGAGATGGTGGGATATGGTATATTTTCTGTTTAATGTACAGAAACAGCAGTTCAAGTTATAGACTGAATAAGAAGGGGTATAAAGGGCATCCCTATCTCATCCTGTTTTTAATCTTTATTCTGTTTGATAAAGTTCTGTTTATATATAGATTAGTATAAGGGTTCTAGGGATACAGTATTTTAATTATTTGAGTAAATTTGTTAGGGAACCCAAAGTAGGGTAAGAGTTGAAGTAAAAATGTGATATTCACTCTATCAAATGCTTTATGGGTGTCAATCACCATTCTGTATATGATAGTTTTCTTAAAGTTTGTAATGGTTATCATAGCTTCAAGAGTTAAGGTGTTATCATAAGTCTGTCTGGATGGAGTAAAACCTGATTGTTCAGGAGAAATTATGTTGGTTATAATGTTCTTTATTTTATTTGCTAGTATTGAAGTGAGAATCTTAGCATCTATATTCAGTAATGAAATAGGTCTTTAGCTACTAGGTCTTTAGGATCTGATTGTGCTTTCAAAATAGGAATGCTTTTTGAGGCATTAAAGGTAAGTCATTTATTTTATTGTTTATTATGTAGTTTAGTATCTGTTGTAATATTTTAGCAACAAGTGGCGTGAAGCACTTGTAAAATTCTGGTTTGAGGCCATCCGGACCTCAAACTTTATTTGTTTTTAGATTTTTAATTGTGTCAATAATTTCGCTTATTGATATTGGGTTTGTTAGGTTATTTTGTTGGTTAGTATCTACTTGCAGGAAAACTATATCTTGAAGGAAAGCTTCCCTCTCCATTTCGGAAGATGATAAAGATTATTCTCCATAAATCTCAGTATAAAGTTGTTCTTGTTATTGCCTGGTTATTTGTATATGATTTGTTCTGATGGTAAATTTCTGTTATAATGGGTGTGGATTTGTATAGAGTAGTTCGTTTCGGTAAGGCCCTGGATGGCATTTGAATAGTCTCCGAGTATTTGGCCAAGTTTCTCATTTTGTTAAATGATAAAATTTCTTATCTCTTTTAGGTATAATTCTTTTTGTGTTTTTCTTAGGAGGTCTTCGGTATTTCCATTAGGACTGGACCTTAGTTCCAATTCTAATTGATTTATTTTTCATTTTAATACAGATTCCTCCTTGGGAGAATAATTTTTATAGTGCATAGTTTTGTTAATCAAAAAGCCTCTAATTTGAGCTTTTGCTGAAGCCCATTCAATGTCTAGTGGTAGTTGTGAATTGACTAGGTTTAAGGTTAGGGAGTTTAGTAACTTAGTTATACCTTCTATCACATTTTGTTTAGTTAAGAGATTGGAATTCAATGACCAATTGTAGCCTCTGTTAGATTGTTGTTTACTGTCCCATGCGATGAGAAGTGTGATGTTTGAGCTGTCGGAGAAAAATATGATATGTTTATGGGTTATAACTTTCATGTTATGGAATGTTTCAGAGATTAAAAAGAAGTCAAGCCTCGATCACATTTTGTAACACTGTGAGTAGAAGGTGAAGTTTTCTGTTTTATTGTCTCTCCTGGTATATTTAAAGGGATCAAATAGTTTAAAATCTTATTTCAGTTCCCTAATTGCTAGTGTACCCTGTTTTTATTATATATTTTATTTGGGTCACATCTATCTTTATCTGGATTTTGATAAGAATTCCAGTCACCCCCAATAATTATAAAGTTTTCTTTAAATTTTGTTAATAAAGCATATAGTGACATGATAAAGTACTGTTAGTTATTGCATGGAGCATAGATGTTTAACACTAATAATGGTTTTGGAATGGTGGGGTTTGTGTAAACTATGTAACACCATCTTCCTTCTTAATTAGTATCAGTTTTAAGTATGTTGCCTTGAAAATCTTGCTTGATCATTATTGCAACCCCTGCATTTCTTCTCCGACCTATAAATGGGACAGAAAAATACAAAATGTACATGGATGTGAAACTTGAAAAAATTGTTTCACAAAACACTATATATTTTTTCATTTATTTATTTATTTATTTTTTAACATATATCTTTTATACATTTTTACACTGTTTTTAATTTGGAAGACATATATATATTAATACGATAAATGTTTAATGAGTTAAGCTCAAGATTTGATTGATGGGTGTTCAGCCCAATCAGGGAGGGTTTTCAACTATTTAAAATATGTGCATTCAGTGTTTAATTGTTCTGATGAAGTCAAATGCCTTTTGACAAAAGTGCTTCATGGTTTGTGGATTTTTAGTGCAATAAAAAGGAACAACTGTAATCATTGTCTTCATTTTGATGCTGTTTTATTTTAGTTATTAGTCGTGTTTTCAACAGCATCTACCACTTTATGCTATTTGTAGCTAGGGAAGACATTATAGGAGGTGAGTTTAAGAGAGATGAGATTTAGCAATTGGTTTAAGGAAGAATGGAATGAAATAGTAGAAATGGAAAATGTGGGAGTAGAATATATAGTAGTTAGGTGGGTATAAAGGTGGGAAGAATAGAGGCCTGTGGTGATATGGGATTATGGGAAGAAGTGGGAGTGGTTCAGGTAGGAAGTGGGAGTGTTGAAGGAGAAAATAAATGTAATTGTTATGGAGTGGGTGGGAATGGGGGTAGGGTAGGGGAGCAGAGTGAGCCTGAGCATAGCGAAGGGCGAACAGAGTGGGAAGCAGACCAGCCGCGTTCATGCAGTAGAAAAAAAAAATCAGAAATACAGCCTCTAAATCCAGGTATGCCCAGGAGGTGGGGAACTGCCAGGTGAGGCCTTGTGCAAATATGTTCTTTGAAGCAAGGTTTCCCACTTCATGTGTTAAAACGCCTAAGCAGTAGTTTCTGAAGGAGTTGAAAAAGAACTTACTATAATAGTTGTTAATTGCCAAATCTGCAGCTATTGTTCAGTACGTTACATTAGTATATTCCACTTTAGCTACTAGACCTAGCGTTCCAGGTGCTGATGCTTAGACAAAAATGGGGGCTAAGAGAGGAAGCACGTTTTGTAGTGTGCAAGGCTTAATAAAGATAACAAAGATGGCTAGTATTGTTGAAGTAGAACTGGCAACAGACCTACATTGTTTGCAAGACATAAAGAGCAAGCCCAGTAATTATGCTAGTCAGAGTCCCGTTTACTATGCACTGTTTCCCTATAGCAGCTAGAGTTTTCTTGAAGGCTCAGTAGATATGATTACAGGCACTGAGGAAAAACACAAGATATGGCAGGGGACTGTAGGAAAAAAAGAGACAGAAGGGTTAGGCTTTCTCATGAAGAAAATACCGGAAAAAGGAAGTGAGGTAGGGAAAGGATGCAATAGACAAAATAACTGTTAAAATATGCAACACTAAGTACATGAATCAAGCTATTGGAAGAACTGCCAGGCACTATAGTTAAATAAATTCAACTGACATTCAGAAAATATCAAGAAGTACAACTTTGTGAACTCAACGCTTGAAAGAACAACTGGTTAGAAATGTGAAAATGCTCCACTTTAAGCCCTGCATATACCAACTATTTTATAGAAAAAAACACAGTATATTCTCACTTAGAAGTAGTCGCTAATATAGTGAAGTACATTTTCATCAATGTCTATCTAGGGGAGCAGTCATTAAAATTCACATTAAAAATTGACTTGGAAGCATTTGCTATTAATCTAAAAGGGGGAAATGTGGCAGATTATGACTATGGAAGCAGTCGCTAATAAACCGTGATCTGCCTGTATTCTTGATAATGCTATCACGTGGTGGACACAAACATTATAAAGTTACACTGCTTGCAAACAACAAATTAGACAAAGCATTCATTGTAGACATAAGTTAAGCTAAACAGTAGCTATTAATTTAAGCTAAGCAGTATTTATGCTCCAACCAATTAATGTACATTTAATTAATTTAAAGGAAAAAAATGCGGCAGATTATGACTATGGAAACAGTCGCTATAAACCACAATCTGCCTGTACCCTTGGTAATGCTATCACATGGTGGACACAAACTTTATATAAGTTACACTGCTTGGGAACTAAAAAAACTAGACAAAACATTCTTTGTATACAAAATGTGAAGCTAAACAGAAATTACTACAGATACACTTCCTGAGAAAAGATTTTAGTCTCCTCATGCACTGATAACAAGGACTAGCAATTGAAAGCCCATTTTAGCATTCGCATCTGTAGTGCGCGTAAATATTCTAGTACATATAAAAATTAGACTATAATTTGTTTGGTGAACAACATTTAGAGTAAAACAACATCAAAAATACTTAACTTACAAGGGCTAACACACTACAATGAAGACATGACTGGTCTAGGTTTAGGCTACTTTGAAAATGGCACTGAGTGCTCAGAAAGCTATGAAACCTCTGTTCTCTCAGTTCTGGTGGGAGGGTCAATTAGGACAGACAATAGATCTGGCTTTATTATTGGATAAGGTGCAACTCTGTTGCTGAGATCACCCTGCAGACTAGCCGCGTTCATGCAATAGAAATAAACAATCAGAAACACAGCCTCTAAATCCAGGTATGCCCAAGAGGTGGGGAACTGCCGGGTGAGGCCTTGCGAAAATATGTTCTTAGAAGCAAGGTTTCCCACTTTATGTGTTAAAATACCTAAGCAGTAGTTTCTGAAGGAGTGGAAAAAGAACTTACTATAATAGTGGTTAATTGCCAAATCTGCAGCTATTGTTCAGTACTTTACATTAGTATATTCCACTTTAGCTACAGTAGTAAATAGGATGTATTACTGTGCAGCTATTGTTCAGTACTTTACATTAGCATATTCCACTTTAGCTACAGTAGTAAATAGGATGTATTACTGTGCAGCTATTGTTCAGTACTTTACATTAGTATATTCCACTTTAGCTACAGTAGTAAATAGGATGTATTACTGTGCAGCTATTGTTCAGTACTTTACATTAGCATATTCCACTTTAGCTACAGTAGTAAATAGGATGTATGTGTGCAGGTAAGTAACACAAATTCTTATCACAAAAGCACAGAGAAATAATGGAAAGGATGGGAAAAAAATAAAATGCCATCTTGGTAGTATCACATAGAGAAAACTATAAATCAATTAAGACAAGAAGTGTCATTGTTAGATGAGAATAGAAGAGGGAACAGGTAAACAAAAATAGAAAGATAGACACGATAAAAGCACCAAACAGGATTTAAACAGACCAGGATCTATTGTCCAATGTTGCAAATAATAAAGTGAAGATATCAACAGAAGAAGGCAAACTTAGAAGATATACCAATAAATATAAATGAAAAGTGCAAAATAAGCAATTCACTGATTACCCAAAAATGTTTTACAGCGAATTGGGAAACAAAGCAAAATGAATATAAACACCACCAAAAAAAAGAAACAAAGAAAAAAAAGACAAATTTTGGAAAAATATCTATGAACAACCTGTGGAACATAACAAAGATGCTAAATGGAAAAAAAAAACAGTAAGAATTTTTGTACAGGATATGAAATGGGATGGACTATTGGCCAGGGAAATTGAAGTAAATTTAAGAAAAGCTCTTAAATTGAAATAACCAGGCCCAGATACATTGCCTAACTTCTGGATAAAAGTATTAACATCTTTACATGAAGATTTAGCCCTGTGTAATGACTGCTTATATGCACATCCCGAACAGACACCAACCTGGTAAACAGGAAAAAAAATACTTCTTCTCAAGAGTGGACTTGCAAGCTGTCCTAAATCTATAGATCAATAACTTGCCTTCTGACAATGTCTAAACTGTATAGTGACATTGATGCCAACAGAGTTTATAGTCATGTAGAAGAAAACTCAGTCATGGCAATAGAACAAAAGAGCAACAAAAAGTCATATGGAACAAAGGATCATTTGTTGTTAAATAAAGTAATAATGGAGAATTGTAAAAAGGGGGAGAATCTAAGTATGGCATGGATAGATTACAAAAAAAAGTTTGACAGCATCCCACATTCATGGATAAAGGAGTGCTTACAGATATATAAGATGCACCCTACATTGATCAGTTGCACCACAGTGACTATGAAACAGTCGCTAACCACTTTATAGTTAAGCCATGATAAAAGACAAATTATTATCCCAGAAATAAGAACTCAAAGGGAATGTCCGAGGGGGACTCTTTTCATTGCTGCTCTGTTGTCTTGCCCTTAACCCATTAAGCTGTCTACCTAACAGATTAGGTCATGGGTACAACTTGTCTTCCAGAAAAACAACAATGTGTAAAGACTTCCCATCATCATCATTTTGTGGATGATTTAAAACTGTATAGATAATCAGATGAGGAGCTGAAAGCACAATTGTTAGCGGGTTCTCAGATGATATAAGAATGTGATTTGGTCTTGATAAATGTACAAAAGCAACATTTAAAGCAGGAAAGCTGCAGCACCAAGAAAATATCAGTCTGGGACAGAAATTCACTATAAAGGAACTTGAGCAGGAGGGGCGTATAAATATCTGGGAATTGATGAAGGATCAACAATAAAAAATGAACAAATGTGAACAAAACTTAGTAAGGAATATTTTAGAAGACTGAAATTAATCCTGAAAACAGCCTGATATCTAGAAACAAAGGGCAAGCTATAAACCAATTTGCTCTTCCTGTTCTAACTTACAGTTTTGGAGTGATTGACTAGCACTGAAAGGTAATGGATCAGTTGGACAGGAAAACAAGAAAAATGCTTCCCGCTTATCAAATGATATATAAAAGTCTATGTATTCCAAGATTATATATCATTCGTTCTGAAGGAGGTATGGACTTCCTGAAAACTGATTACATATGCAGATCTGCAATCATAGGACTGCATGCCTGTCGGCTGACTTCACCAAATCCAAACATTGTGAAAGTTTTAAAACATTAGGAGAACAAATGAAAGATGACTTCCCTGCTTAGTTTAGCTGAAACATATTGGTGTCTTACGGGATTGGAAATCAAACCAAAATTAGACAAAAATCAGGCAGCAACTGAATGAGCCATAAAACAAGAGAAAGAATATAAGGAGAAGGATCAGATGAGAAGGCAAATATAAAAAAAGGCATAAATATAGTTTAAAGTACAGAAATTCCTGGAACAAACTCATGTTGATCAGTACCTGATGCAGGAATGGTTAAAGAGAGGCAAATTTAAACCAAAATATGAAAGGGTAATATTGGTAGCCCATGATAGTGGACTTCATACATGTTGGTTTACAAACTTCACTGAAAGTGTGGGAAAAATAGACAAATGCAGGTTCTGCAAAACAGAACTGGAAAAAGTCACACACCTTGTTGCTGGGTGTGATACACTAATGGCAGATGGCATGTATACTGAAAGGCATAATAATGTGGCAAGACTGTGGCATTGGGGATTGTGCAACAATTACAATATTGAAGTGTCTGACAAGTATTGAAAACATGATCCAGAAATCATTATAGAGAATGATGACATTTATATTACATGGGAAAAGCACATGAAAAAATAGATGAAAAAAACAGATATGGTAGACTATGAAAAGAAGAGAAAAGTAGCAATGATCATTAAAACTGCTACACCCAGTGATTAGAGTTTTACGTACAGAGAGACGGTCATAAAATACTATGGTTTGCAGACAGAAATGAGGGCAATGTGGAAGAAGGATACCCAGACAGTTCCAATAGTAGTAGGAGCAGTGGGTCTTATTAAAAATAATTTACAATCATATTTAGATATGCTACCCATACATGCAACTCCATATGAATTGCAGAAGGAGCCAATTCTGGGCACATTGTAGGTACTGCAGAAAGCGTTTTGACTGACATCAAAGACAGGGGGAATACTAATTTCATGAACCTTAAGCATACATTGACTTAATAATTGTCCATTCTCATCATGGTATTCGAAACCGAAAAGATTTGGAGAAATTAAAATGAGCTGAGATACCTTACAAAGTAGATGGCCAAGATGCATGAATGCATAGATTAGGCACTATTCCTGCCCACAGCTGGATTCCTGCATTGAGGAGCAACCCTTGGTTATATCCAAACATCAAAAGCATACTCAGTCTGAGCAATAATTTCCTGCCTGCAGCATAGATGGTCTATGACTTTTGAGAATAGAAAGAAGCAAGTAGCTTTCTAGTTTTCTTTAAAAAGTTACATTTGATGCCAAATGCCAATGTGAGCAAAATCACTAGAATATAAAATACAAAATTTATGCTAGAATTAGAGTACTAGCGTACAGAGGTTAGTATGTTAAGCACACTAAATATGAAGGAAAATACTTGACAATCCTTGCAAATGACTGAACTATTCAGACGAAAAAGAAAACGAAATTCATAGTGCCTTTACTACTTCACCCTCAACCCATTTTTCCCTTGGGTTTACGTGGAACTAAGTTGGGCCCCACTCAACTCTAACTAGCATGCTCTTTGCCCTTTCTTGTGTAGTGTTAACACTACACCTAGTGGGTACATTTATATACATTTACCAGTGGATACATTTATAAATCTAACTCCACTGTGGAAGATAGGAAATGGCTTTATGAAATACACCATCCCTGAGCGTGCTGGTTCTTTACTGAACATTAAAAGTGGGCAAAAGGTTTATTGTAGTGCCACCAAAGTGCTTATTCTTACCAGAGGATCATTGGAGAAAATTAAGTCCACAGTTAAAAGCCAGCAATCGGCTTTAAATAGTACTCCATTTCTGAGCATGACAGTTCTTTATTGAACAATTAAAATGGAATATGGCTACTGCAACGCCACCTAAGAGCATACCCTTACCAGGGGAATATTTCACATTTACACCCACTCTTAAAAGCCAGTAAATGGCTCTTAAAGACTCAACATCCACATAGAGAATAATAAAGGGCCAGGGCTAAATGTACCCCCCTCCAATGGTGCTAACAAAAGGGGCTTATAACTATTGTTTTATAGTGTCTTATATTGCTGCTGGCAAAGTCTTTATTTGTATTTACAAACTCTGATTTAATTAGATTTTACTGCTGCTGTTAAGTGGAACAGAATTGTTTTTAACTGCTTTCTTTATTTATACTGTTATAAAAAAGGGACACACAACTATTGCATTATAGAATCTTGCATTGCTGCTACCAAAGATTTAAATATGTATTACTGCTAACCAGATCTAATGTCCCTGTGAATGACTGCTAATTTAATATTCTTAGGGTTTTGGAAATGTACACTGGATACTGAAATATTTGTCTCAGGGATTGATTAGTGTTATTCTGAGTAGTTATACCTTGCTTTATGTTATCTCCGGGCTCACTCCGCTCCACTATCCTACCCCCAATTCCCATCCACCCCCAGTGGTCCTACTTATATAACAACACAAACCACACCCCTACTCAATTGACACCAATTACACAACCACAATTACTATACCCCTCCCCCTCATCTCACCACACCTTTCAATTACAACACTATCATCCACCTTTAACTCACTACAACTTATTATATTTCTCAAACTCTATCTGTCCCACCATTCTTCATACTCTATCTTCTACCTCACATCCCAACAATGAATATAACATTCTATCCATCTCAAAACCAATCTGTATTCTTCCTATTACTCTTAACTCCTCTTATTACATCCTATTACCTAACCTACTATGAACACCTCATACACTCCACCTCTTCACTTCCCTCTTTTCAAACCTCATCTCCTATCTCACCATCTCCTGCGACATTCCAAAATCCCATCTACACTTCCAACTACTCCACAGCTAAATATCACAGACTAACTCATTTAAAATTTTATAACCTGAAAAACAAAAAACGTGCCTACTACTTTACCTTAAACTTTAAACCCAAACATCAAACACTGCACAACATACTTTTAGATGGAGATATTCATCCTAACCCAGGCCCACATCACACCCATACCTTAACCACTGAAAACAATGACAACCCAGACAATGACATACCTGCAACCAGATCTACCAACTCACTAACCATAGCTCATCTGAATATACATAGTATTTGCAATAAAATCACACAACTACATGCACTCCTTCATGTCAACCAATTTGACATCCTATGCCTATTGGAAACATGGCTAAAACCCACTATTAAAGACAGTGAAATTACCCCACCAGGCTATAATATAATTAGACTAGACCGCACAACAAAAAAGGGAGGAGGTGTTGCTATTCTCTTCAAAACTCACCTACAAATCAGCACCATTAACCTGAACCTCCACATAAATATTAATGCCGAACTTATATGCTCTAAACTTCAAATAAACAAAATTAAAGCCATCTATATCATTTGTACTTACCTCCCCCCAGGAAATAATATTAACACACTCGAGAACATTCTCAACTTGCTTGCATCCAGTGTCCCACAAGAAACAATCATACTTGGTGACCTAAATATTGACTAGAATCACTGCAACCAGTCAAACCCCACTTCCCATATTAATCTCCATGGCTTCTCTCAACTTATCTCAGGCCCAACCAGAATTAACAAAAGTAGCAATAAAGACTCCATTTTGGACTGGATACTTACTAATACTCCCCAACAAACCTACTCTTCAGACACCCTACCAGATGATCTAAGCGACCACATGTTAACTTATATTATAAGAAAAAAATCTAGCATTACTTTTCCTACCTCTTTCCGTACATTACGCTAAAAAAAAAATTTAACTCAGAACTCTTTCTCACACAACTACATCACTGTAACTGGACTCCTCTAAAGTCACTACCTCTCAATGATGCTGTTCAATACTTCAACTCCACATTTTTATCTATTTTAGATCTGCATGCTCCCATACACAAGATTAGAATAAAAACCAAACCTGCCCCCTGGATAACCAACAATACTAGGCAACTAATCATAACCAGAAACAAAAACTGGGCAAAATGGCGTACTTCCAAAAAACAAGCTGACCATCAAACCTTTCGTGAATGCAGGAACAAAACAAAAAAAGCCATACTATCTGATAAACAGAACTACTGCCTTCGCCAACAACAAATATCCAATAAGGAACCTAAAATATTTTGGACCACCATTAATAATCTACTATCCCCAGGCCAAACAATCACACCCAACCCACAGAACTCTAACCCTGAAAACCCTATACAAATAGTTAATTCCTTTAATTCCTACTTCACAAATACTATTCAAAACCTGGCAAGTCACCTATCTCCTGACGCCTCAAATCTGCACTCCTTCTCCATTAATACACCACCCTCATTTCACTTCCATCCCATCCCTACATCATATATTTCTTCACTACTTCAAAAACTAAAGCCCTCCTCACCCTCTGAAGACAAACTCCTGGCTGAGTTTCTGCAAATAGGAGCCAAAGCTGTAGCTTTTCCTATCTCTATTTTGATAAACAGATCCATCAATGAAGGAACTGTCCCTGATATCTGGAAAATATCTCACATCATCCCACTACACAAAGGGGGAAAATCTATTGATCTATCCAACTATCGTCCCATAGCTTTGTTATCCCCTATTGCCAAAATCTTAGAAAAATGTATCCATAAACAATTACTAAATCATCTTCTCCAAAACAACCTACTTGCTAGCTGTCAACATGGCTTCAGACCTTCCCATAGTACCACCACTGCATTGCTCTCCTTCACAAACACCATCAACACTAACCACAACTTAAACAATCTTTCTTCTGCACTATTCATTGACCTGTCTAAAGCCTTTGACATGGTAAATCACAAAATGCTCCTCCACATTCTCAATTCTCTATCACTGGATCCTAACAGCTTAGCTTGGTTTCAATCTTACCTCAAAAACCGTCAACAAATAGTACTCTGGAAAAACTCAATATCTGTCTACCTTCCTATTTCCCTAGGTGTCCCACAAGGCTCTATCTTAGGTCCACTTCTTTTTTCCATCTTTATCAATAACCTTCAATCAGCTATCCCTTTTTCTAACTGTATCCAATATGCAGATGACTCCACTATTATCTGCACAGCTACCTCTCATGCTGAACTTCAGTCTCTTACACAAAAAGCCTTCAACACAGTTGAACAGTGGTTTTCCCAATGCTGCCTCCTACTCAACCCTAAGAAAACAAAACTTCTACTCTTCTCCCCAACACGTAACCAAATACTCCTACATTTCTTAATCACTTCAAACAACAATACTAGTATTTCCCCTGAAACCACCACAAAACTTCTAGGAATTACAATAGATAATAAACTCAATTTTGAGAATCACATTAACTCTACTATAAAAAGTGTGAACAAAAAAATAGGAACCCTATATAGAATTAAACCATTTCTTACCCCAACTACTAGAATTACCCTAGCCAAGACCCATCTAATTTCTACTTTACTCTATGCATGTCCTATTTATACCAACCTGTCAAAAAAAAACCTTAATAAACTAGTTATATCCTACAACAACATTGCTAGATTTGCTACCGGATCTCCTTTTAGAACCCACCACTGCATTAATCTAAGACAACTTGGCTGGCTCGAACTTCCTAATCAGATTATACTTCAACAACTGGTAATAGCCCACAAAACCCTGTACCAACCCACCAAAACTCCAATACTCACCAGTCTTATTACCCCTTATCATAACCTGAAACATCTACGCTCCTCTAACAAACTTTTGATCAACATTACTACACCTAAAAACACTGCAGGAGATGGCTTATTCTCCAACTCAGTTGGGAAACACTGGAACAATTTACCTGCTGATATCACATCCCTGACCTCTCTTCCTATTTTCAAGAAGAATCTCAAATTGTACCTTAATAACAAATGGCTCTGCCCCTGTATTAACCCTGACTAGCTAGCCCTTCTGTCTCCCAATTCCCTTTTCTTCTTCCCCTTCTCTACCCAATAACCCAATAAATGTTTTCTAAAGTTCCACTGCCACTCCTTAACACAGGAAACTTACCCTTTGAACTAGTAATCAAAAGCTTATTTTCTTTCCTCTCTTCTTAGGTGCATGTTTGCCTTCTTAAAACTAACTTTCTTAGCTCTATGAAAATCATCTTATCCTCTACTCATCCTATTATATCTCCAATACCTTTCCTATCTTTTCCCCTCCTCTCTCTCACTTATCCTTTCTTTTATTCTAAGTACATCTAAAATTTTGTTTCTCTGCTCATCTCAAAAAAAAAAAAAAAAAAAAAAATGTTTTTTTTATATGTTATTGTTTTTGTTTTCATTATATTTTTTATATCTGCATGCTGATTTGGACTGTCTTAAATTTTAGGTTGACTGATTTCCTACTTTGTATTAAATTTGGAGCTTTTCTCCCCGGGCCTCTACTGAAAATGGACATGTATCCAGTTAGACTAGCCCGGTCAACAAATGTAAAATAAATAAAAATAAATAATAAATAAAATGTTTGTCTCTTATTTTCTATCTTGTCTCTCTTGCCTCCTAAAGTTACTCTACTCATCCTGTGCTTCCAGTGCTAGTCAGCAGGAAGCTAAAGAACCCTCTCCAAATATCGGCGGGTCACGTCATTGCATAACAATCCTACAATCCCTCTTTCAAGGAAACCAGTAAAGTATGTCTGCTGAATAATCCTACAAGAAAGACTTCCTATTTATTGTACCACTAACATAAATGTTAAAGCCAGTCCTGAGCTAGGACAGCCAGCAGCCTCTACTCCCCCTTCTTCTGTAACTTCACTACCTCACTCCTCCTACCTGCATAGATACCCAACCTTGTCTTTTCATACATTACTTTTGCAGTCTACCAACTTACTCCTTCTCAAACAAGCCTGCAATACTTGAACTGTCCACTAGATGGCACCATAATTCCACCGTAATCTCCTCTTAGCCTTTTTCTCATGATCAACTACTTACCTCAATTTCTTTAATTTCAGTAGTCCCTGAAGTGCTATTCAGACCTCTCTTTTGTTTTTTCCTTCATTTCTACTGTCTGCAGACACCTTTCTAGTCCTCTCTTTTCCCCCTCCATATCTACAGACCACAGACACCTTTCTAACCCCTGTTCTATTCTGACCTACCACCAGAATTAGCCTAGCTGATTGTTTTTCATTAACTGCTTCAGTATCTGTTTCTACCCGCTCCATTTGCCCTGCTGGCTCACTCTGCTCCCCTCCCTACCCCCAATTTCCACCCACCCCAAGGGGTCCTACCCTTATACTCACTAACCACACCTCTTCCTCTTCCTATTACTCTCTAACCACACCTCTTCCTCTTCCCATTACTCTCTAACCACACCTATTCCTCTTACCATTTCTCTCATTACATACCTCTTGCTCTTACCATTACTCTACAAACACACTCTTCCTCCTACCTTTACTTCACTCTCCAGTTACTCAGCTGCACTAATATTAACCTCTCACCACTCTCCTTTTATCACACCACACTCTACATTCCCTTCTTTCATCTCCACCCAGTGAAATTCTTTCTTCTACCTACAAAGAATCTATATTTATTCATACAATGTATAAACAACCCATCCCATCTTATGTCCAACTCTTATTCACACTCTCACTACTACCTCCTTTAATCCTCACCCATCTTTTCACCTCCTTTGAAAACCCACTAGGGACATACCTAAACTACCCCAAGAAAGAAACCAACTCTCCAAACTCTCCTCTCCTTTTTATTCATGCTAATATAACATCCTCATCTAACTACATACTTCCTAAATACCATAGAACACTACACATAAAATACAACAATCAAAACACCAGGAAAGGCCTACCTCTATACAGCATATTCCCCAACCCAAACTATCTAAGTGTACTACTCTCTTTAAAGGATGGTGACATCCACCCTAACCCAGGCCCACCAACAACTCCTATCTCTCTCCTCAAACTCAAAGAATCACCTACTCACGCCCTCTCTAAACCATCAAACTCCCTTTTAATTGCTCATCTTAATATATGTAGCATAAACAATAAAGTAACTCAACTCCAAGCTCTAACTGAAATCTACTCCTTTGATATTCTCTGCTTAACAGAAACTTGGTTAAAACCTGTAACCAAAGACAATGAAATCATCCCACCTGGATATAATATCCTGAGACTAGACCGAGTATCCAAGAAAGGTGGTGGGGTTGCTATCCTATATAAATCTAGATTACAATTAACCACTCATGACTGTAAACCACCTATAGACTCCAATGTAGAAATTCTTATCTCCAAACTTCATCTTAACAATGCCAAATCCATCTATATTATCTGTATATATCGACCACCTGGTAACAACACTGCCACCATGGAAAACATACTTTGCTGGCTTTCCCAAAACCTGCCTCAAGAAACCATAATCCTAGGTGACACAAACATTGACTGGAGCTGCTACTGCTGCAGCCTCCCCACAAACCATATTAACCTATATGGGTATTCCCAAAGCATTACCTCCCCTACCAATATAAATAAATCTAACAAGAAATCAAGCTTATTAGACTGGATTCTCATAAACTATCATCCTCACATTTATGACTCAGGAACCCTCCCTGATGATTTAAGTGACCACTTTCTTACCTATATCATCAGACATAAAATCAACTCTCCCATTCCAACATCTGTCAAAAACATCAGATCTAAAAAGTACTTTAACCCTGAACTATTCCAGATGGAATTAAGAGCGTGCAACTGGTCTCCCTTACAAAACCTCCCTTTAGATGAAGCCATTAGTTATTTTAACTCCAACTTCCTTGCCATTCTCAACCACCATGCTCCAACCAGATTAATTAGAATTAAAACCAAATCTGCTCCATGGCTTTCAAAAGAAACCTAACATAAAATAAATCTTAGAAACAAACGTTGGGTAAAATGGAGGAAGACTAAAAACCCTATAGACCAACTAACATTTAGACAGCTAAGAAATGAAACCAAGGAAGCTATAATATCTGATAAAAGAAACTACTACCTACAATCCCAACAAGCTAATCAAAACGAGCCACAAAAATTTTGGGTTAGCATTAACCAACTACTCCATCCAGGTCAATCCACTACTCCAAACCCTCAAAATACTGACCACAAAAAAACAATTAATACAGCTAATGCTTTTAATACCTTTTTTACTGATGCTATACAAACACTAGCTAGTCAACTATCACCTAATAACTTCACTCTACCTTCCTATAAATCAACCTCACCCCCTACTTTTCATATTCAACCTGTCCCAACAACATATATTCTAACCCTTCTACAAAAACTAAAACCATGCTCACCCTCAGCAGACCAACTACCTGCTGAATTCCTACAACAATCTGCCAAAGCTATTGCTTATCCAATTTCTATTCTGACCAATAGAACTATTACCGAAAGTCATATCCCCAGTTTATGGAAATTTCCCATATTATCCCCCTCCATAAAGGAAGACACTCCACTGAACTCTCCAACTACCGCCCCATTGCCCTTTTCTCTCCTTTGGGAAAGATCATGGAGAAATGCATTCACAGACAATTACTTGACCATCTAACCCAAAATGATTTAATTTCCAACTGTCAACATGGATTCAGACCGTCACATAGCACTACTACTGTCCTTCTTTCCTTCACAGATTGTATCAACAAAAAACGCAATCTTAACAGTCTCAGCACTATTTATTGATCTGCCTAAAGCTTTTGACATGGTAAATCACCAAATTCTCATCAAAATACTGAAATCCCTGTCACTAGATACATCTTCTATAAAGTGGTTCCAGTCCTACCTTGATAAAAGACAACAGGCCGTACTATGGCACAAGTCTCTCTCAACTCACCTGCCCATCAACCTTGGTATCCATCAAGGGTCCATCCTAGGACCTCTACTTTTTTCCATATTTATTAATAATCTTCACCTTGCCATCCCTCAAGCCACATGCATACAATATGCGGACGACTCCACACTGATATGCTCAGCCACCTCCTCTTCTGAACTTCAATCTCTTACCCAAAAAGTATTTAAGACAGTTGAGCAATGGTTCACACATAGATGCCTTCTCCTAAACCCCAAAAAGACTAAACTCCTCCTCTTCTGTCCTACTAAGAAAACCCTCCTCTTGATTTCTCAGTTAACTCTACCAATAAAACTATTATATCCCCTGAACAAACCACCAAACTATTGGGTATCACCATTGACAACAATCTGAACTTTGATATCCATATTAACAATACTATAAAAAATGCCAACAAAAAACTAGGCTCTCATTATGGGATAAAATCCTTGCTCTTACCTTCAGCTAAAACCACTATAGCACACACACTCATCTAATCTCTTCACTTCTTTATGCCTCACCCATTTTTACTAACCGATCTAAAAATAATCTTAGCACTCCCGGTCAACAAATTTAAATAAATAAATAAGATAAGATAAGATTCCCATTGTAATAATGAGGATCCATGCTTTTACTAAAAGCTGTAACCCACAATATACATGCTCCAAGTGTGACCTGGACGGTCATGTTTAAGTCTAAACCTAAATATGCACCTATCTTCAACAGATGAGGTTTTTCCTTCAAGATGACATTATTTTTCTTCATTCAAGCATTACGTCTAACAACCCTACAAACATTTATTTTTACAAATGCAGAGAGGAATTTGTATTTTTACAACAGATGGAGGAATATGGTAGACTGTGTTAGAATTGAGGCAGTAGTCTCCAGTAATTTATCCTACTCAATCCAAGTTCTGCAGGTTTGATGAGACTACGCAAGCAAAATAGTTAACTTACAGTTTACATGAGCACTCTACTGTGAATGGAATCTTCTGAAAAGCATGTTGAAACAGACTTGACATTAAATATTTAGCAATGCATTCTGTGGATGTAATGTTTAAGATACAGCAAACTTGCTACTGACCTTTGTAACAAATTATGAGTCACTCAAATGCATTATAATACCTAGGTTGTGCTGGTTCAGAACAAAAAGAGGGAATACAACCAGTTTCACTCAGCATTTTTTTCATTCAGAACACTTCTCTGCTAGAGAGTGGTATTATGTTTATGATTTTACAAACACCACAAGCAACTAAGCAAGAAACAGGCAAGTCTGCAGAAACCTTAATTGTTTCTGTGGTACCTTTTGCACCCAGATTTTCAAACATAATTATAGTTTTACATCCAAGGCTATAATGAAAGCCTCTCAAGATTTTGACAGCCTTGGCTGTCCACAGTTCCTTTCCGCACAGTGCTTGAAGGTAAATGCAAAACAACTTAAGCAGGTAGGCAAGACTTGAGGAACACTGAATCTCAGGCAGCCAGCTTAGTGGTGTAGAGTAAGAAGTTCTCATTAGTAATACTGGTGACCAGGCTGTAATTAGCAACCTCGCATACCTCTTAGTCTCTTAGAGCAAGAAATCTGGACAAAGCCATAAATAAAAGTAGGACAAAGACCCCAAAAAAATGTCTGTATACCTTGTATACATAAATACCCAGTGTGCATGAATCAACCTTGTTAACCTGAATGCTCAGTGTGCACACTCATATCTTGTACATATGTTTGATGTACAGTATCTTTGAGGGAATGTATGTTGAGGAGCACTGAGTTATCAACATTTCTGGAAAGTGAGATATGTTATCATTCTAAAGCATTGTCTTAAATATGAGGGTGAGACGCAAGCTCCCAGTGCAGGGGATGAGCTTGCTAATGGCCCACTGGCTTGAGAGGATTTGTTACATTTTGGGCTAATACGCACCAGGCATCTCATTACAGACAGGCACTAGGTAGCTCTCCGGAGTATAGATCAGCTAATTCTACCAATGCCTAGACATTCTGCATTAGGTAGGACCAGCAAACTCTTGTAACACATTTTGTTTCAATGCATTCTTCAAAGATAAGCTATGAACATGAAAGCAAGTTGTCTGGTCTTTGCACTGCCAAAAGATCACGGTCACATCTGACTTTTTAAGGATAGCAATCTCTACTAGTGATGATAGTTATCCAAATGATATTTCATAGTGTTCAAGAATGGACAATGTCTCAGGTTACACATGGCATAGCTTAAATGCTACATTTTGTCCCTGTGATACAGAGTGCCCTGTGAAACACTCTGTCTGGGAAATACAATGCAATGCATTCAACTGAAACAGTGCTAGTACACTGTCTTGAAACTTGTAATGGAGCTTGATATTTCTTTTCTAACAAAAGCATTTTATCTGTCAAAACATGCCAGTGACTTTTTTACAGTCATGTATAAAATGCATTTTAATTGAATGGCATTCTGTCATGGCCTGAGAAAGTTTCAATCATTTAATTGAGTGAACTTAATGAAAATATACCAAAACTTTTTTTTGTCTAAATATAACATTTCCATGTAAGTGATATTTGCTTATTTCAACATTCACCTGTGTGCAAGTCATCTGCAAACGAGACTCAAGCTTAAGATCAATATCAGTTCAGTGGCTCATCTATTTGTTTACATATTTATAAATGACTAAATGTACAATAACAATTATTTAATTTCAGTTGGATCAAAGCCATATGCCCAAAGATGCAGTTGGCTGGGGCAATAAAAAATAAAATGTATATTATACATACCACCAAGACGAAAACTCTCTGTACTGTACTCTACTCTGTTCTCTTCTTCTTCTAAATTATTGTTCTACTTCTTTCTTCACTTTTCTTCTTCAGCACAGCTGCCAAAAATTAATATAGTTAGGCCGCCCAAAAAAATATATAAAAATAGGTAAATCCTTAGAGTTTAACCTTCCCTATGTGATTGACTCAGTCACGATTACGAATCATTCAGTCCACAGCTGAAACTGTTTGATTCTCGCTCTTTTCCCAGCACATAAAGCCCGGGAAGAGAGCGACAACCAATCAGCAGCATCTAGCCCAAGCACGTCATGTACGTGCCTGCGGACGTTGCAGTCCGACCCCCTTCCAATTCTATGCAGTTTGGAACCACATAGACTGCTGGGCATCACACTGATGCCTTAATTAGTTCACCGGGCTGCAATAAAAACAAACAAAAGAAGTCTTTATTTAAAACCGCCGCAACCCGAGGCGGTTACAGTGCGCATGTGCGTACTTGCCAAGGCAGGAAGGAACTTGCCGAGTCACGGACTCGGAGACAAAGTAAACAAAAAAAGAATACTATCTACTACACAAAACACAAAAAGGTACTTTTTCTTTTTGTTTTGCTGAGGGGGCTGCAGTCTGGCAGTCCGATGCCACGAGCCGCCCCTGCAGTTATGTGAGGTGTATTTAACCTGGAAACTGCCTATAATGATTAGGTGCATAATGAGACAGTCTGTGTATGGAAAGGAATGATAGCATCTGTCTGATCACATGTAAAGGTCAATGGATGGCAGGTAGTGTTGTAATAGAGAGTGAAGAATAGAAAACAGAAGTTACAGGATACAGACATGAAAGTTAAAAAAGAAATGGATAGTGTCATTCACTATCTTGTGTAGGCTTTGAAAGATTTAATTTTTTTATTTTGGAGCAAATGCAAGCAGCTACCTACACATTAGGCTGGAAGAACAAATTATTGAATTGTGAAATGCTGTGGCAGCTTAGATTAGACACCACATACTTGCCAGAGATTAATGACAGTATGTCCATTATCAGTGATCTAAAATGAGGGCTTCCAAGTTGTAAATAGTGTTGTGAATAGTGTTTTTTATATATATTTTACAGTTTTTCAATACTCTTTTAAACCCTCCTGAGTTTTTTATGGTTTCTGACCTCTGATTGGGTGTTTTTGGGGGGGGGTTCACAATTATGTTTTGAATGCTGTTCTCACTTCTGGAGCTGTCTTTTGTATAAGATGAAAGCACTAAACTGTGATTGCAGTTTCTAGCTTTTACGTTGTTATTAAAGTTTTGTGGTCATCCAGCTGCTGAAGTTTACTCTTTCTGGAGTTTACTGAATATATAAATAAAGAAATAGAGAAACAGAATACTGTGACAGAATTGTAATTAATAATGAAGAAAGTTAATATTGATTCAGCAACAGGTCTGGATGGAATAAGTTATTTAATGTACAGGACTTTGGACTTTTGTCAAAAATAAATATTTATTTGTGTATTGAATTAATGATTACAAGATGGTATTTGATATTTGCAAGTATGTAATGGTATAATAACATTTATATGGAGAAAAGGAGAAAACAGAGAAATACCAAACTGGAGACCAGTCATAATAAATAATACAGGCTACATGATTTTTGTAAAGATTTTACAAACAAGAATAGAAAATAAGATAAATAATGTGTTAGAAGATGGCATATATGATATTAAATGAGAGGATGTCAGGAGATATTAATGATTGTTAGGGAATTAGTAGATGACATAAGACAAGAAAAAACAACAGGTGATATAAATAAGGCTTTTGATAGAATAGATCATGAAGTGTTAAGGGAAATTTAGAAAAATATAATACAAGTAAAAACATTACAGAAAGCAATTCAGTCAACATATAAGAAAAGTGATATTAAAGTATTGGTAACTGGTTGGTTAAATGAGGAAGTAGGGATGAATAGAGGATTATAACAAGAGTGTCCTTTGAGTAGAGTTTTACTTGTCATGGTCATGAACTGTATAGTAAAAAAAGAATAAAATAAAATAAGATGAAGAAAAGTACAGAATGAAGGTCCTGAATATCCAGTTATCATGCAATACACAGATGATATGATTGCCATACTAAGAATAGTAAAATGATGGAACAAACAATTATTAAAACAAATGACTGTTGCAAAGTTTAGGAATGTGTTTGAATAGTAATAAAAGTAAGGGATTTGGATTAGAAGAAGCAATAAGGGAAATTAAATTTGGAATGGCGAAATTTTGGTTTTAGGAATATTAATTTTTGGACTAATTGAGGATGTTAAGGAACAATTGGTTAAAATTTTACAGGAATTGAGAGAGTTGAGCATTGTAAGGAGTAAATACAGATTATCTTATAACAAAAAAATGTCACTTTGGTAACTCTATATGGATGGGAAGAATAGCCTATATGGCAAGTATATATATGATGCCTAAAGAAATAGAAAAACAGATTATTAAATTAACATTTAGATTTATTTGGGGATGTAGGTTGCACCCAGTTAAAAATGTAGTACTGCATGTAGATAAGGATGCAGGAGCTTTGGGATTATTAAATCCAGTCACGCATGGTGCATCTTTAAATTTATACTGAATATTAAAATGGATTAATGGAGATGAGAATGTTTATATAAAAAATGGTTTAAGAAGAAATATAATAGAGGATGGGATTTAATAAGATTGAATAAAGGAGAAAGAGAATAGAGTAATGAAGAAATAGAAAGAGGTAAAGAAAAAAATAAAAATGGGGAAATTAAACAAAAAATCCATGTAATAGGTTAACAGTAGAAACATTTAAAGCTATAAAGCAAAGAAATATTTGGTGCATGAAAACTGAGGAATGTCAAGAATTTTTATGGAGGCTACAAATTAATAAGTTACCAGTGAAGGCAAATATGCCTTATCAAAATAAATAATAGGGTTTGTCTTTGTTGCAGGGAATTCAACACCACAGGTCATGTTTTCTTAAAATGTAAAAGGGTTTGAAAGTTATGGGAAATATTAATACAAAAGAACATTTTAAATGAATTTCAAGTGTATAAACAAATATGGATATGGTTGAATATGGATTCTATGCAGGTTTAAATAAAAAAAAAGTATGCTAAAAATTAGATGAGAACATTTTTATATTATTTGAGACATTTGTAATTAAAACTTGAATGGGATTATGTTTAATGATAATTGGGTTATTCCAAATATAATGAGGAAAATTAAGTGGTCGTTATGGAAAAATGAGTAGGGGTCGATAAGTATATGATAAACAAAGAAAAACTCTCAGGTACAACATCTGGAACCAAGTTTAATGAAACGCTTTTCATCCAGCTAATTAGTTGGACTTCTTCAGATACATTACAACACTCTCTCCTAGTTTTAAATAGCATGCTAAAAAATTACATGACCTAAATTAAAAAACCTCTTAAACAGCCAACAATAGATTCCTATCTATAAAATTCAAACACATTATGTACAATAAACAATGAAACAGTTCTCTTAAAACATATCTATCTATCTATCTATCTATATATATATATATATATATATATATATATATATATATATACACACACACACACACACACACACACACACACACACACACACACACACACACACACACACACATAACAAATACATATGTATATGAATATGTACTCATAATAAAAAATCAGTGATTTGCCACTTTAAAATGAACAAGGTTGAACACCTTTATCCACATCCAAAAACACTTAAGGGCATATTTTACCCAGACATAAAGGTAAAGAACCTGTTATTACACCATGCTTATCTTGATTATCTATCTATGCTTTTTAATTTCAATAAACACGTTATTGAACATTTATCATTAAGGCCAGGGCAAAAATAAGCATTAAGCCATAAATGCCAAAGAAGCTCCAGCCTCTCTAACCGTAACGAATATGGGCCTCTTCTAGGATTATTACGAACTTGATCTATCACTCTGAACTTAAATTTATGTTCAGGAAAACAAGCAACATGTTTAGCCAAGGCATTATCAACCTTATGCCTAGAAATACTATATAAATGTCCGTACACCCTATCCCTTAAACAGCGGTCCATTTTGCCAATATAAAATGATGCACATGATTGACATTTGGCTACATAGACCACTTGTTTTGAATTACATTTATACTTCATTTTGTTGACTATCTTAAAGTTGTTGACTTTTATACTAACACCTACCTGCATATGTCTGCAGTATGGACAATTGCCACATGGCATCATACCTGCATTAATGACATGCTCACCATTTCTTCTTTCTAATAGGCTTTTGAAATTAGACCCTTTATGAAATACAAATTTAGGGGTGTCTCCTAATTTACTGAACAGATCCACATCACCTGCCATCAAATTCCAATTTTTAAAAATAATGTCCCTTATATATATTTAGAATCTACCGAAAATGTCATAACATATGCCAAATTAAATTGATCACTTTGAATCGTATTATTAAATGGCTTCAATGAATCTTCATTAGATACCCCATTATCAGCTTCATTTCATGAGGTACTATTTTGCATATGAATTGGGGTATACATCCCATTAATTATTTTTAATTTTACCTTGTTTATGAGTTCTTCAATCACCTCTATGTGGTAGGCCCTTCGAAGAAACATATTTTTAAGATGTAAGCATTCATCAATAAAGTCTTGGTCAGTGGTGACCTTTCATGCAGCTTGCACCAACTGTCCCTTTATGACTGAATGCTTCTGATGGTTAGGGTGAGCACTAGTATAGTGCAGGAACATGTTAGAGTAGGTGACTTTTCTAAAGATCTTTGCTTCCAAGCTCTTGTTCACATAATTTTTTGTCAAATTAACATCTAGGCACGATATACCATATTCATGAAAAGTATAAGTAAACTGTAAGAAATTGGATGTACTATTGAAATATTCTACCAAACTTTTCACTGTATTCTCATTACCTTCTATCAGCATAAAAATATCATCAAGAAATCTTACATAAAATGTAATGATGTTACTCATTTCCAGGTTGCCCATAATATATGTATGTTCCTAATGGGACATTACTAAGTTGGTGTAGCTAGAGACACATGGCGAGCCCATCGCCATCTCCTTAGTTTGAAGGTAGTACGTTTTATTGATCACTATATAGTTATTGGATAGAATAATATCTAATAACTCTTCAACTAAAGAGATCTCCATCATTGGGGCACCTTGAGTCCTCATTCTGGCATTGACCCACTCAATGCCCTGATCATGGTGGATACAAGAATAAAGATCCCAAACATCCACTGTAAGGAAATTATACCCCATTTGAAACTCCAAGTTGTTAAGTTTGTCAGGAAATTATCAAGAATCCTTGGAAATCAATTCCTCCATGATTACATATTTTTTTTCAAAATAGTATCGACAAACTTAGCACATGCATATGTGGTGAGTGTCTCCCATCCACTATCGGAATAATTGGCAGGTTGTGAATATCCTTATGTAATTTGGGCACCCCAAACATAACCGGGGTCATAGGTGACAAGATTTGCAAGTAATTATAAATATGTACATAAATTTTACCCTCTATATATATAAATCATTGATGTAAATTTTTATTTGTTGATTAGTTACATAAAATTCATGTACGGATATTTCTAAATATGCATCCGAATTCAGAATCTGCTGGATTCTATTATCAATGTCGTCCAAATCCATAAACACCAGACCCCCTCCCTTATCTGGTTTGGTCAATCTTGCTTTGGCTGAACGTAAAGAATTAAGTAAATCCTTTTCATCCTTACTTAAATTATAATGCTGCTTCCTGTCTGAGTTATATAGCATTCTAAAGTCAAGTTCACAAATCTTTTCAAAGGTTTGTAACAAATTATGAAGTGGGGGATTATAACAACTAGCAGTCCTGAACTGGTTAGAACCACTCATTTGAGATCCCAACATTTGATGCAAATTTAGCTTTCTAACACACAATTTTAAATCACAAATTGATTTAGAAATGTCCATTCTAGATGTAGGGACAAATGTCAAACCTTACGCCAACATGTCTGCCAATCCAGAAATAAGTACAAGTGTGTCAAACCACCATGGTCCAGCCAAATACATGTCCAGAAGATATGTAAAACAGCAAACAGTTTATTGGAAAATGGTTAGTGCTTTTGCAGGGTTACTGCTTCATCAGACCAAATACAAAATGAAAATAAAAATCACATGTCTGCCAAGTCAATAGAGACCTCAAATGAGAAATAATTATAAATAGTAAAGTCATTTTGACTATTTTAACAATAACCAGGTCTTTCTCAGCTGATGATACAGCAGTTACCTCCTGTTGTTGTTCCTCTTCTGAGTGTTCTGATACTGATGTGGTTTCCCCCACAAAAAACCCTGCTTAGATGGTACATTTCTAAACTATTGCTGTTTATTGGATCTATTGCAATTTGGTTCACCATTACAGCTCATTTCTTGGTTTTTAATGTGGTCACTTCTTCTCACAAAATCTTGCCCATTAGAATTAACATTACTGTTGGTTAATGGTGTAGCTGAAACATTCTCATGCTCAAGTGAAGACACAGGGATATCTAACTCGTCATCATTAGAACATGCCTCCTGATAGGTGGATTCCATTCTAGGAGCCCAAGATTGGGAGGGTGGAGGACATGGATAAGTGCTGCCATTACGATATTGGAGACAGTCTCTTTCAAATTTTTAACTTTTACCGATTTTATTTCTACCCATATGCTGATCAATACTTTCAAAAATATGATTATAATCATATTTATAACTTTCAAAGTCAGCATGCGATTTTATTTGGTCATCCAATGAAGAAATATAGGTTCATAGGTTCTTCAAGTGCCATGTAGGCTATCATCCCTGGGGCTTATACAAGGCCAGCCAAAATGGTACCCTGGCTTTTGCCACCCATGAAAATGATTTTCCTGTGCCACTGTCGGATATTGCCACAGAGGTAATCCCCAGGGTGAATTTCCTATCTTCCCATCCAATCATCAAGATTCTATTTGAAGAGTGCCAATGAGGAGCTTTGTTGTAAAACATGTACTGAGTGATATCAGATGGTATATAACAAAAACCTTTCTGGCCAAGCTACCCACCTCTTGGACACTTCCAAGAGAATTCAGTCCGACCGGGGTGATTAACCAGTCCTTAAGTGTAGGAAGCCCCATAAGCATTAAGGGTTGTTGTCACTGTAGTTGTTATTGTTGAGGCCTCTTGTCATGAGTAGAAGCAAGAGCTTCAGCATAATTCACTGACATACTAGATACAATCTGTTGCCCTCTAGTATTTAGTACTCATTGTGAAGCCGATCTGTCTTCTCATTGTTGTTGTTGTTGTATAGGTGGCAAATGCTGAATTTGCTGCTGACTGGAAGTAAGAATATCCAGTCTATTAGTCAAAGACTCGACTTGTTGAGAGTGGGCTTGAATAAGTGCAGTTAATTTGTCCACATTCTCAACTTCTCGAGCCATGTCAGAAAACAATTCAGGAGTTAGGTCGATAAGTATATGATATGATTATCGTAAATATGCAAATATTCTTTCACATCCAACTGAGCTACTATCAGCTCAGGCATCTGGGACCTCAGTTAAACATCTCATCCACACTCAGGATGTGCCAGATTGTTGACTACATCCTTCTCAGATGCCTGTGTTAACAAATTAAACCAAAGTCGCATTTCATACCAGTGTCCTCACCCTCTGATCACTATCATCACACCATATCTACATCTCATTTTTGACATCCCTGTGTCTTCTGTCATATACCATCTGATATCACTCAGTACATGTCTGACATCCCTGTGTCTTCTGTCATATACCATCTGATATTACTCAGTACATGTCTGACATCTTTGTGTCTTCTGTCATATACCATCTGATATCACTCAGTACGTCTGACATCCCTGTGTCTTCTGTCCTATACCATCTGATATCACTCAGTACATGTCTGACATCCCTGTGTCTTCTGTCCTATACCATCTGATATCACTCAGTACATGTCTGACATCCTTATGTCTTCTGTCCTATACCATCTGATATCATTCAGTACGTCTGACATCTCTGTGCCTTCTATCCTATACCATCTGATATCACTCAGTGCATGCCTGACATCCCTGTGTCTTCTGTCATATACAATCTGATATCACTCAGTACGTCTGACCTACCTGAGTGGCTTGTGATGCCATATTGTTCCTGTATATACCGCCAGAGTTAGTACAGTTGGATTGTGGTCAAATGGAGCACAATGCAAAATTAATTAATCTGACACCACCAGCCACACCAATATCCCATTACTTTGTTGTCTACTAAGTTACAATAAACACTGTGCTTATATTGTTTTTTTCTTTACTTTTACATTTATTAAAGAGATTTAGATTTGCTTAAAAATTTTGTATCATGTTTTAAAAAAAAATGAAAAATAAAAAAAAATAGCATAAAAGATAGGAAACTTCTCTTTCTATGAAATTTACATTTATTGAAAAAGCATCTCTTAACCAGTTAAACTACAAAAAATGTTCAGGGATTCACACTCTGAAGGCATTTACTGAAATAATAATTAGAGGCTATGTGACTGGTGCTAGAATTCAAAAGACAAATGTGCAACACACTTGCTAACAGTCTGGGACAACCCACTTTACACAAGTGCCCCTTATCAGGAACAGCCTGGGAGTACTACCTGGTGAAGTAACTTTGTCAGAGTCACATAGAAGGTACATAAGGGATGAGGGAATCAAAACTTGTACTGCAGGAAGCAGCTCTTTTACATCTCATAGCATTTTCATCTCCATTATGTAATAGACAAACAGTTGTACCCTAAACAAATGCATTTCACACCTGTGGGCCTACAGGAAAAAGCTAAATTAAAAATGTTTTCCTAGTTAAATGTATTAGCACTACATACACACAGACAAGAAGTACACACAAAGAACATGACTCATGATGATTCTTCTCTTCACAAAAGTCCTTTCCCTTCCTTTTCAACATAACAACTCTGGTCCATAGGTAGTTCCTAGGCTGGCTGTCTGGTAGACTATTTGCCCCACAAACATTTCTAGTTACATGACTTGCTCAGTTGATAAATACTCAATTATATCCCTGATTAGTGATGAATATAGAGGGGTTATAACTTATTTTGCCCTAGAGGCTATGCCTTTGCGAATCAAGTGTAAAATCTGTACAATAAGAGACAAATAGGATCATAGGAAGTTACTAGGCTATCGACATGGAGGTCCCTTTAAAAATAACCAAGTCATCTCAATGTAATACCATAGATACTATAGAAAGTATCCAGGACTGTATTTATTAATGACTGCCCATGTCCAGGATGGTTTTGGACACTATCACTGGTAAGAATTTATGGTGCCCCATCCACTTCTCCAGGTTTCTTTTGAACAGTGTCATAGAGGTGCTCTGCTTCAATAAATTGGTAGTCTATTCCAAATATGTGGTAGTCGCTGGGAGACAAATCTGTCCCTCCAGCATATCCTATACAAGTCGCATATATAGGTCCCTGAGATGGGTAGCTCTAGTCCTGTTTGATTTACAGATGTGCAACAAATTCATTAGGTTTGGGCCAGAGATTGCCCTGTAAGCCAAGCATAAGTCTCCCCTAAGAAGTCTATATTATACTGAGTATAGTGAAAGGGACTTTAGTCGTTCTGTGTAAGGCAAGTGCTAGACTCCCTTTATCTTCTTAGTTAGAAACCTCTGAGGTCTCTCCAATTGCTGCAGGTGCTTTGTAAGGTACATGCTGAAAGGGGCATTATACTCAATTATGGGCCTGATTAGTGATGAGTATAGAGGGGCTTATAAACTCTTTTGCTCAAGAGGTGATGCCTTTGCTAATCAAGTGTGCTACGTAGAAACCCTTCCTTACTACAGTACACACATGGTGATCAAAATTAAGGTTGCAGTCTATTTGTGATCCCAGATCTCTTACCACTTTGTAGATACATAGGGTATTGTTGTTAATTTATTAGTGTGAAGGGACATTGTTTTTATCAAAGGGAATGATGATGCATTTCTTTGCATTCAGTTTGACACTGTAACTAAGACACCATTCAGACCCTCCTGAAGTATACTGACATCATTTGGTGAGTCAATAATTGCACCAAGTTTGCAGTTGCCCTCAGACCTGGTCAGCCACAGCCCAATAGCTTTGGCTTGAACTTCTGACACAGAGCAGTGGTGCAATAGTTTGCATTGTTGCCTCACAGCAAGAGGTTCTCCATTTTGATTCCTGACTGGAGTGCCTTGTGTGTGGAGTCAGCATGTCCTCCCTGAACTCGTGTGGGTTTCCTCCTGGTGCTCCAGTTTCCTCGCACATAACAAAGACATGCATCTAGAGTGTTTCTCCCTGGGCCTCAGCTGAAAATTGGCTCTTTCCAAGTCAGACTTTCCCAGTAAACAAATGTTAAATAAATAAATAAAATAAAATAAAATAAAAATACCAAACATTAGGGGGCCCAGCACTGACTCTTGTAGCACCACACTGGTAAAAGGTCTGCTGGTTGATGTGGAGTCACCCACTTTGATAGTGTGTGTATGCTGTGTGCACAGATTTGCACTCATCAATGGTCCTCGTCACATTTTTGAAGAAATCCACTAGATTTAAAAGGCAGGACCTGCCCTTGACAAAGCCAAAAAGCCAAACTGGTTCAGCTCCAGGGTTTTGTGGTCATCTATGTCTTTATTAATGAGGTCCATGATGATACATTCCATGGTTTACAGATGATGCTGGTCAGTCTTATGGGCTTATAATTCCCTGGGTCTGTTGCTAATCCAACTTTGTGGAGGGGAATAACTGCTGCTGTTCTCCATTCAGCAGGAACAAAGTCAGTGGTTAAGCTATGATTGAATAGGGTACTTAATGGTCATGCTAATTCATGTTTTAGTTTTTTTAGAAGACAGCCTGGGATGCTGTTTGGTCATATAGAGGCTGTGTTTTTTTTTCCTTTGACAAGGTTTTAATGACCTGTTCTTTGGATATATAGAGTGGGGGGAAGTTGGGGTCAAGGTTTGTGATAAGTTTGGAGGGGATAAGGGAGTGACATTTTTGCCAAATCTGTCTGCTAGCAGGTTTGCTATCTCTGCAGGATCAGTGTGTGTGTGTGTGTGTGTGTGTGTGTGTGTGTGTGATACCATTAGTTACTAGTTTGGCACATGCTTGTATCCTACCTTTTAAGTTATCTACATAGCTGTAAAAGGCCTTAAGATTATCCTTGGCTGTAATTTCTAGTTTTTCCGCAAAGTTACCCTTAGAGGATTTGACATGTTATTTTATTTGCCTGTTGAGGCTCAGGAGGGTGCTTTTCCATTGTTGGGGGCTTGCCTTAGTATTCTTAGACAGCAACTTTTTGCATTTCTTGTAAAGTTTGTTGATGCTGGATGCTCACCAAAGTAGCTTTTTGTTACTTGGGGGTCAGGCTTTGATTGTCTCTGGAACAGTCAAGTCTATACACTTACACAAGTGATTATACAAGGCTTTAGTGTAAGCTTTGATGTAGTTACCACTTCCAGCTGGGGGTGGGGCTTGGAATGCATTTATACCTTACTCTAGGGAGGAATAGTTTGCTTTGGTGAAGTTTTTTGTCTGACTTCACCCTATGTGAGTTCTGGTGTTAGTACCAGTTTAAATGCAACAGATTTGTGGTCAGATTTAACTAATGAGGGTCCGACAGTTGCAGTGATGCATCTGTTTGTCATATTAGTGAGGACCAGATCGAGTATGTTTGTTCCTCTTGTTGGAATTTGAACAATTTGTTCCTGGGCATTTGAGTTAACAAAGTCATGGAACATTTGTGCTAGTTAGTTAGGGCTAGAATAGGTTTCCGAGTTGATGGTGTGATAATTGAAATCCCCAACGACCAGAGTGTTATTTCAATATTTGGATTGACTCCAATTTGGTCAGATAGGCCTTGTGCACATCATGATCTATGCAGGGGGATCTAAAACTAGCTATGAAATGAACTGGGGTCTTATTCACAGTAATTTGAACTTGGAGTAACTCCATGGAGTTGTCCAGTCTAACTATATGGGAGGTGAATTTATCTCTAATGTACATAAAAACACTGCCTCCTTTGGTTCTCACATGTTTGTTTTGGGGTCTGAAAGTGAGGAAGGCATTGTAGCCTTGCAAGGCTGGGGTACTGTCTGAGGCCTTGAACCAGGTGTCTGTGACTGCACAAACATCTACATCCTCCAGGGATAGAAGTGCTTCCAAGGTGTGCAGTTATTGGTTTAAGCTCCTAGTATTTAGCAGCATAACCCTTATTGTGTTATGGTTGACAATTTTCATGTCAGGAATTTTGTTTTTGAGACTTTGCCTAAAAAAAGGAGCTATGGGGGAGGCAAGAGCCTTTGCTAGCAGCAGAAAGCCTAGTGGTGCCAAGTGCAAACCATTTTCTGGAAAGCAGAGAGGTTTATCGACCATGTCATTCCCAGGCAACAGAAACTGATTCCCCTTTGAATGACACCAAAAACTAAGCCATTAATTGAAAGCGATCCTTTTTTTTATACTGTGGCATCATTCTAGTTGAGGATAGTTTGCTGCTCAAAGCTAGGAACATACCTGCCTGGGACACATACTTGGAGAGCTCAATCACATCTCTCTTCATATAGTTCAGTGAGGTACATCTCAGGTCATTCACGCCAACATGAGCTAATAGAGAGTCATAATGGTACATGTTGCCGAGAGACCTGAGTGCATGTGTGATCTGAGGAATCCTAGCACTAGACAAGCAGCTGACCTTATCTAACCTGGTGAGTAGGACATCCATGTGTCTCACTATGGAGTCTCCAATGACAAGAAAATGTGTTTTTTTGAGTGTTATGCCTTAAGGGCTTGGTATGTGAGACACTTTTGTTGCTATGTGCCTTGGGTGCTGTGGGAACTGTGTTAGTTGTAGCAGTATTTTGTTTTGGAGGTCTCTGGTGTGTTGTTCTTTTAAGTGATAGATGCAGAAGCCAATTACAGAAGTGAGAAAATAAATTTTCTATAGGTCAGAACTTATAGATAGATATATGGGTATCTCTCTCTCTCTATATACTATATATATATATATATATATATATATATATATATATATATATATATATATATATATATATATATATATATGTGTGTGTGTATGTATAGGTTATCTGTTGCCCTGGGCACTTCTCCAAACTGGCGCTCTGTCAACTCAAAGTTGAGGAACAAAAAATAAATAAACAGCTTATTTCCTGAAATTGTAGCGAGCTGCTTGCTACCAATCCAACAAGAGGCTTGCTCCTTCTACATTACCTCACACTAAGAACTTCAGTCATGACCATGAATTTCTGAAGGCAAGTATCACTGGCATTTACCAATCACACGCCCTAATACCTTGCCCTTAGGGTAGCCACCCTCTTCGCTCCACCATAATTACACCTTTGCTATTCACCATGACTTTTACATGTATCTGGTATTAACGTACTATGATTTCAGAAATAAAGATGTGGATACTCTGGCCTGTCTCTTAAGTCATTGAGCAATTGCTGCATGTGTCATGCTTACATTCCTTATCTGGTCTATAGAAATTAATGTGATGGCAGGATGTGTTGTAAAGTGATTATAACAAAGGAAAAACTAACAGCTGTTATCACAGAGAAGCTAGAAAGGTAGTGCATTTCCATAGAAAGTATGAATGTTATGCACTATAAATCTGCTACCATACAATTGGTCATTGCCAGCGGGGAAGATGTCATTCACAATGAAGATCTGACCATGTCTTCTAAAGAAAAGTATAGGAAAACAGAGGGTTTAATACAGAAGGTGACTACTTTAATTACCACACCTTTTCTTTCATGATATATAAATGGAATAATGAAGAAAAATATTAAGTACAGGAAAACAGCAAATGTAAGATCATTCTTTCCTTTAAAATTGTTTTTTGCAGAAGGCATGCCACCCTACAACCCTCAAAGTGGACCTCACCACTCCCATGTACTTATACAAACTCCAAGATCACCATACCTGGGAGAAAAATAAATAATCTGTGTTAATTCAGCTTGCTTATAGCTGAAGAGTATATTACAATTATCTGAAATGTACCTTACAATTTCTGAGATAGCAATATATTACAGTTACCTAACGCATACCTTATCATTTTTTAGATATACGTACGCCAACAAAGTGTAACTGCTTTTTTTTGCTTGACGTTTTTCTGAAGTTGATAGAGTTTTTGTTTTACTCTGATTAGTCTCAGTAGAACGTAATTTTTCTTCCCAGCTGTGGCTCTCCTGTTTCCATGATTTTGCCTTCTGACCTTAACATTCCTAACTTTGCTAATGTTGTTATACACCTACATAGCTTAAACACCACCACCTGTCTCTTCTCTACCTACTCTTTTTTACATCTTTCCCACTTAACCATTCTCCACTAATCTACCATTTTACTTTTTTTTAATTTTTTTTCAGATTTTATTGGCCATTCTCAGCCATCTCTTAGCCCTAAGGGGCTTTATTTGTCACTTTCCAGACAAGTGGTACAGAAAGAAACTTTCCATTTTGAACTTCTGAGCATCTGGTGCCCTACAAGTGACCCCCATCCTCCCAAGTGAAGCAAAGTATGTTTAGGTAACACAAGCATAATCTGCCTATATTTTATTGTAACATTTCAATAATCAGTAATATTGTAATTAATCCTACCACCAGAACTCACCCCCATCTAGTTACCAATTGTAGGGAATAGTCATCTCTGTGCTCTACATGTCCTAACTACCTTCCTACCAGAAATACCTCCTACCTTTTACTTCTTGTACAGCACTCTCCTTCTCACCTTGCTTTCTCTCTACCACAATCCTTGTTACCTGATACCTGTGCGTTTCCTGTCTTTCCATCTTCTAAATATACCAAACTCCCCTGGATACAAAGCTTTTTACTCTGAAAACTTACCCTATGCTCTGACTAAAACTTTTCTCTTTACTGATTGTTTTTTCACCAGATGGATGCTGCTCTGACACTTTCTCCCATCCCAAGCTCCTTAATAAACTAAATGAACTCAACCTCTCCACTTCCGCTACTCTCTGGTTCTCTAGTTACCTTAACAACAGACTGCAGTCTGTTAGATAGCAGTCCTCTTGTTCACCTTTCTTACCTGTCCAAACAGGCATCCCCCAAGGATCCATTCTAGGCCTCCATCTCTTTAATATTTTTACTAACAATCTTCACTCTGCCTCTGCACCTCTTGACTGATCTAGTACACTGTTGACTCGAATTACACTTCCCTACATTCCTACTGCACTTCACTGTCTCACACAGACTTCTTTTAACACCATTGAACACTGGTTAATAAATAACCAACTCATCCTTAACCCAAAGAAAACTAAGCTTCTTCTTCTCCTTCGAAAATCTATGTCCAACCTTAAAACATCTTTCAGTCTCTCTTCCCTCGACAACACTATCATTCAAGCTGACTCTCACACCAAATTCTACGAATTACAATTGATGATCAACTGAAATTTGACTACCATATCCAACACTCCATCAAAAAAAAAAAACAATTAAAAATTTGGTTTACTGTATATAAATAAAAATTCTTATCCATCACCTCTAGGACCTCAGTTACACAAGCCTACCTTCTCCCCTGCCTACTCTACACATCCCCCATATTTACCCACCTCCAAGCAAATCTTTTAACCAGACTTGAACAAACTTATAACTAGATAGCTAAATTTGCCACTAACTCCCTTACAAATCCCATCACCTTACTGCCCTTAAACAACTGCAGTTGCTTGAATTCCCTCAAGTACTCCAGCTTTCACGGCTACAGATGACACATTCCCTTCTTTACAAACCTGCAAACTGTCCTCTGTTCACCCTCCTATCCCTATACACACCTTCCCTGTCTTTCCATAATACTGATCAAATGCTACTTGACACCTACAAACCTAACAATAGATAGATTACCTTACAAATACTCCTTAGCTGAAACTTGGAACAAGCTCCCAACTAATCTATGTGTTATCCAATCTCTGATCCATTTCAAAAAAGAATTGAAATTCCACCTTACAAACACTCTTTCCTGCACCTGTCACTTTCCTACCTGACACATACTTCCCCACTAATCTGACTATAACTATTTTTTCCTTCTCACTTTACTGTAATATATCTTTATATAAACTTAGCTATGCCAATGACAACTCAATATTTAAACCCCAATTCCTCCTGTTCCTTACCTACTCTACTCCCCACCCCTCCTCTCTACTTATGACTGTTTTATTTCCCTCTCTAGACTCTCCTATACCCCCCTTTATTTTTACCCTTCTACTTCCTACCTCTTTTCTCCCTCTTACCAACTCGATTACGTTATTTGGACAGGGGCTTATTTTTCTTCCTTCTGATGTCCCATTTGCAAATATTCAATTTTTAACTGTTTTTATGCTAAATTTTATCATTTGTAAATTTACATTATTGCATGAATATCCATAGTTATGTATTCATCTTAGTATGTACGTATATTTTAATTTTCCATAATGACGCAGATGTATTGATATTCTTATTACTTGAATGTAACTTTGTTAGTGCTATCTTTGTGTGTAGAGCTTTTCTCCTCGGGTCTCCACTTAAAATGAGCCACCAGCCCAGTTGGACTAACCCAGTTAACAAAAGACAAACAAATAAATAAATAAACAGCAATATCATGCTCAGTATATGAATGTCTGCATTTTCTCTCATTAAGTCTTGATATACTAGGGCTCACGCTAACAAAGTGAACCATTTATATGTTACCTATGTCCATTAGAGACATAGGTGCCAAACCAGGGATGAATTTCTGGTTTCCCATCCACTTGTCCAAGTTGCACTTGAATCGGTTAGGGAGGAACTCTGCTTCACATGGATGGAGAGCCTGTTCCATAGACGGGGCAGTCTCTGGGATACATACCTATCTCTCCAGCAGGTCCTGTTTATATCACAGGCAAGGTTTAAGTCTTTAGAACAGGTAATTCTGGTGTTGTTTGTTTTGTGGATATGCAGGAGGTCCATCAGAGTGAATCTAACAATGCCCTGTATGCCAGGCCATACATCACCCCTCAAAAGCCTGTAGGAGAAAGAATATAGGGAAAGAGCCTTGAGGCGGTCTGCATAGGACATATTACTTATGGCCTGTATTCTTTTAGTGAGGAACCTCTGTGGATATTCCAGTTGTTGGATATGCCTGGTTAGGTACCTACCAAAGGAGGCGCTGTACTCAATGATAAGTCTGATGAATGCCAAATACAGTGGGACAATGACTTCCTTGGACTTAGCTGCCATACCTTTGTTTATAAGTTTCACAACATAGAATAATTTCCTCACCACTGTAGACACATGATAAGCAAAGGCTAGATTACTATCTATTTGTGTCCCTAAATCCCTGACTACTGGGTCAACTCTAAGGGATGCATTGTCAATCTGATAGTTACCAGGGATGGATGACTTCCCAAAGGATACTATTATACATTTCTTGGCATTTAGTTGTAGTCCATGGCTCTGACACCAGTTGTTTGTCTGTGTCAGCCCCTCCTGGAAAACATTTGTGTCAGTGTGAGATGCAATGCCAGCTCTTAATTTGCAATCATCTGCAAATTTAGTCATCCAGAGACCACTGACATTGGCCTTGACTTCTGAAAAGTAAATGCCAAAAAGAAGCAGTCCAAGGACTGATTCCCGAGGGACTCCACTTGAGACTAGCCTCTTTGTAGAGATGGACTCCCCAATTCTAACTTCCTGGGTCCTGTCTGTGAGCCAGTTGGCTATATATGGGTTTGTACCTAACCTCTTCAGTTTGTCAACAATGCTCGAGTGAGGTATTGTGTCAAATGCCTTGGCCATATCAAGGTAGGCAGTGTGAATGATTTTGCCCTCATTCATTGTTTTGGTGACCTTCTCAAAGAAGTCCACCAGGTTGAGTAGACATGATCTGCCCTTGACAAAACCAAATTGGGTTAGGTCCAGTGTCTGTAGCTTTACTATATCTCTGTTGATCAGCTCCATGATAATTCTTTCCATGGCTTTACATATAAGACTAGTGAGACTTACAGGTCTGTAGTTTCCAGGGTCTGTAGATGGCCCACTTTTGTACAGAGAGATGATTGTTGCCTTTCTCCATTCATGAGGCACAAAGCCTGTTTGGAGGTTACAGTTAAATAATAATTCCAGAGGCCCTGATAGGTCATGTTCCATGATATTCAGAAGGTATGCTGAGATATTGTCTGGGCCCATTGATGCAGTGTTCTTGGCCTTAGAGAGTGCATTAAGGACTTGTTCCCTAGTGATAGTAGGGGGAGTTATATTTGATGATATTTCCTGAGGGAAGGTTGAGTGGGAGAGAGGACTAAAGTTGGAGCTGAATTTATCAGCCAGGAGGTTTGCACTATCTTCTGGCTCAGTATAGGTGACTCCATTTATGATGAGCTCTAGTTAGTTAGTATGCAAATAAGCAATATTTCTGTATGTATTTCATTCTACAAAAACCAAGTGACTCACAAACCAATAAATGAAATTAGCTGAAAACCTTAGATTCTGATGAAGAAAACTGTCTTTAACATTTGCATTTTAAGTTGCATTTCTTGACAGACATCCAGTATTATTTGCATTGCTAATTATATAATTAAACATATGTTTTCACATATCTGTAAATATCTCAATAAAGATGCACTTATATATGAATTTCTTGTTACATTTGAAAGCTTATTTATGGTTAAAAATGCACTAACAATATATGTCTAAACAGTTTAGTTTTTAAGATATGAAAATTGGTTTGTGAAAGTTTAGAAAAAGTATAATTTGAGTTTTTTTGTGCAATATAATACATTACGGTATTTATGGAAAAGACCAAACGAAAAACGAAAAAACTTCACAAACTAGTAAAACCAAAAAATCAAGTCAAACTGGAGCCGAATAAAAGAGATTTAATGTAAGCGCTTTCGGAACAGACAATACTCTTCCTTCATCAGACAAACAAGAGACACTTGAGTGTAGTTTTATAATGAGACTACATGCCAATAAATCAATTAATGCAAAACCTGTAATACTTTAAAGTAAAAACACCGATTTTTAAATAAAAACGTAAACAGTACTGATGTTATGAACACTGTTAAAAACCATGTTGAGAAAACATTGCAACAATACCCTATTCAGAATGCCTTTGATTATTCCATGCGTATATCAAAAGAAAAATAAATATTAAACTACAATAAACAATACAATAATGAAAAGAACACTAGTTAAAAACATTGTGAGAGCAAATGAACCTAAATCTCACTACATAAAGAAATACACAATCAAAAAGTCATGCTCTCAAACGGTACTATTATAAAAATTATCTTTTTAGGGCTAGAAATTTAAGGAAGCATTTAACTGAAACAGTTTCATTAAGACCTGGAGGCAAATAAGCTGCAGTCTTGATTTGCCAAAACAGTTCTTCCATTTCAAGTTTAATTTGCCATGGCCCTCCTCTCTCGTCTAACCCCATTTGTTTTAATATAGTGAACTTGAAACTGTGGTCTGGGAATTCATTAATGTGCCTAGCTAATGCGTTGGTCTTATCTCCCCTACAGATAGCATACTGGTGCTCGTATATACGTTGCTTAAGCTTCCTTTCGGTCTTTCCAATATAGAAGGCTTTACAGTCTTGACAACAAGCAGAATAAACTACTCCTTTAGTGTCACATGAATATTTACCCTGAATCTTATAAAATGTATCCCTAATTTTAAATTGGTAGGCAGTGTTTATGTGTCTACATTGGTGACATGCTCCACATTTAAGCATGCCCTTGTTCTTGTTGGTTAAAGGCTTGTTAGAATATTCTAGCAGTGCCTTCAAGTTAAGCCCTCATCTGTAAGTAATTTTTGGTTTGTTGCCAAGAAGCTTGTTCAAACTACTGTCCTCAGTAATAAGCATCCAATTTTTGTTAAGGATTTCCCTAATAAATGAATGGTCTAAACTATAGGTACATAGAAAACTAGTTGTAAAACTTTGGGTTTCAGTGTTTAGGAGACTCTGAACATCATCTCTGATGGTTTCTTGTTCACCCAAATTGCCCGTAGTTAGTAAGGGTCTAAAGTATCCTATTTGCCTTTTGGTAATAACTTCAGTAGAGATACTAGAAACTAAAGTTGAGGGATATCCTCTGTTGAAGAACATATTTTCCAACAAATGGCATTCCTCAATAAAGTCGGACTCGTCAGAAATCATTCTAGCTGCCCTAACCATCTGACCCTTAACCACCACTCTTTTTTGGTGGTAGGGATGGCAGCTAGAAAAATGGAGGAATGAATTAGAGTATGTGGGCTTTCTATATATCGTGCTTTTAAACCTACCATTGTCAAGATCTTTATGAATGTGAATGTCAAGGAAATTAATGATGTCACTTTGCAAATTAAAAGTAAACTCCAAAAAGTTGGTTAAAGAAGTTATTGTGGTAATAAATTCCTGCAATATCTCAATGGGGCCTTTCCATAATACAAACATGTCGTCTTGGTATCGAGTATACCAAGTGACATTGTTCTGGAAAATAGGATTCTGAAAGAGTAAAGTTGTCTCCCAATGCGCCATGATGCAGTTGGCGAAACTACCACCACAGGGAGACCCCATGGCGACCCCAGTCTTTTGAAGGAAAGTTTGTCCTTCAAACCAAATGAAATTGTTAGTGAGCACTACCTCGAGGAGAGTTTCTACAACATAAATCGTATTATCATTAACTTTCCTTGATTGCATAAAATCCCTAATCCACTCCAACCCCAAAGTTTGGGGGATAACCGTATACAAGTCCTTTACATCTACTGTCAAAAATTGATATTCATGATGGAAAGGGATTTTACTAAGCTCCTTAAGGAAACTCCAAGATTCTCTACATATTTGATGTTCCTGCTCCACTAAAGGACTAAGGATGCTATCAACATACTTAGCGCATCCATAAGTGATGGATCCGCGTCCGTCGACAATAGGTCTAAATGGTGGATCAACAATCCTTTTGTGGATCTTAGGTATACCAAACAGTGATGCCATCCTAGGAGCTGGCATGGTTAAAAAATTGTAAAGCTCTAAGTCAATGGCCTTTTCTATAAAAAGGTCGTCCACTATACACTTGATTTTTTTGTAGGCCATGTTAACTTCATTTAAGCTTACTGGTTGGTATGTTTTAGTATCAAGGTGCTCCATCATACTTGAAATATATGAGCTATGATCCATGCAGACCAACCCACCCCCCTTGTCTGGCTTCATCACCCTAATCTTACAATCCTTCAAAAGTTTAATAAAATCACGTTCATTTTCATTGATATTTAGACGTGCTTTTCTGTTTCTTGATCCAATGGTGTTCAAAGATCTAAAATCTATTTTGCACATTTTTTCGAAGCAAAGAATGTTAGGGTGTAGGGGCGGGTTGAACAAACTGGAGACTCTGAGGGAATTGTTAAAGGTAGAACTTGTACCCATTACAGCGTTAAGATTAATTTTTCGGACAAATAGTTTAAGGTCAACTATCGTATTAACCAGGTTCATACCCGAATCTGGAACAAATGTTAAGCCCAATGCAAAAAAGTCTATAATCTCTTGAGGAAAACTTAAATCTGAATAATTGTAAATGTGAAAATCACCCCCAGAGTTAGAGAGGATTTGTGGGTTTAGTGCGTCAGTTCCAACTATCTCTTTCGCTGGTTCCTTCTGTTTCGCATACGTCCTTGATACTTGGACGTCGTCGGCTTGTTCAATTGGTTGGGATGATGCACTGGAAAACCCTGTTGAGAACTAGTGTTTAGTTGATTGTTATTGTGGTTGTTGTTGTTATTGACAATGTTTTGATTATTAGAAGAAAAAGAATTGATGAGGTTATTTCTAATGCGTTCACTTCTGCGAGGAATAGAGTCTTGCCCTGAAGGAATGTCAGTTTCAACAAGGGGAATGTTAGAATCACCACCTTCAGTGTTGTACCTAAATGCATAGGAAGAACCTTGAGAGTTGTTAGGGTTGAAAACAGGTGGTGGAGGAGGATATGCAGTTTTACTGGCATATTGTTGAACATCCCTTGCTATTTTTTTCTTCTTACCATTGGTCAATTTAATCATAGTGGCTTCAATACTGTTGAAAATCCTCGTATACTCGTATTTGTAATGAGGAAAATCAACGCTAGACTTAATTGAATGTTCTAAAACTTCAAGTTCACTTTTTAATAAAGCAACTTCTGATTTGTAGTAATTAATTAAAACTTTAATAAATTCATAACCTTGTCTGTTGAATAAGTCCAAAAGTTTGTGATGAAATTCGGACCGTTTGATTAGCCCAACAACGTACCTCCACTGTCAGAGCCCTGTCTGAGGATTTATCATTGTTTATTAATTTTATATACTATATGTTCATGTTATAAATTTATGAATGAAATTTGAATGTATTAAGAAACAGAAATTTTTATACATTTATATATATTTTTAGGTATGTATGAATAATGGACCAATATTAATTTAGTGCTGCATATATATATATATATATATATATATATATATATATATATATATATATATATATATATATATATATATTATTTCATTTTACTGGTTGAAAAACAATATATTTATGTACGAATTTTAAGAATTTTTAAGTATTCTATTTAGAGCGTCATCCTGTAGTAGGAAATGATGTCATTGTCAGCTGAGCATATATAGAGTATATATAGGACACTTTGAATTTGTATTTGTTCCTGTTTTATGGCCTGAAGAAACCCTTTTCGGTGAAAGCGCTTGTCGAATTTTGTTATTGGATTAATAAATTTAAACATTTTTACCTTGACCTGATTTTGTATTTGTTTGTACTGAACTGAACATAGTGTTGACTGGAAACCAGAAGTGGTTGGAATAGTGTATGTGGACTGTATTGCACCGCCAATTTCTGTTCCTGTACCTTTGTGTTGGATCGATTTAAAAACAGTTGCCATTTTAATTCCATAATATCTAGATACAAATCTAATATTCTTCCCTGCACATCTTTTTGCAGCTGTTGCACCACCATAAATTTAAACTAATGTCCTGCATTTGTATGTATATGTCTGTACAATAGTGGATTATGTTGAAAGAAGTGGATTTTTTTAAGTCCATGTTTGTTGTTAGGGGGTACCCTGAAACGTTGCTGAATGATGTAGTTAAATACGTTATTAGTGAGTGGGGTAATAAGTATGTGCCATTATTAGGGAACTTAAGTAGTGTGGCCACAATACAAGTAAGGAAATTGAATACTGAACCAAGTCAATTGGTTTGTGTACTTATGTATTCACCAGTCTTTCATAACATTGAAGCCATTATAAGAGAACATTGGAATTTGGTCACAAGGGATGATGATACACTGAAAATATTAGGTATACATCCCAAGATCGTTTATAAGACTGGTTTTAATATTAAGAAGTTATTGGAATCCAATAGTATTGACAAGAAAAGGGGAACCTCTCGTACCAAAACATGTGGAGCTTGCAGTCAATGTCATTGTATCAATGAAGTTGAGGGTTGCAAGTTAGACAATTTAAATAAGACATATATATACAGTAGGGGTGGAAATTGTAACATGAAGTATGTGGTTTATTTGGCCACCTGTGTAGAATGCAACGCATTCTACATAGGTAAGACAGAGAGACAGTTTAAACGGTGTATTTATGACCATCTATACTGTGTTAGAACTAAGGATAAAAAGAATGCTTTATATCGGCATATACATCATAGAGGTGACACCCATCATTTTAAATTTACCATCATTGATATGGTGGGCATTTCACCATATGGAGGGAATATTAAAGCCCTTTTGGCTATGAAGGAAAGTAGGTGGCAGATGTTCACTGATGCCACCAGATACCCAGGTATCAATGATTCTGTTAGCATCAAACCGCATTTAATTTTGTCTCAATAGTCTGGGTTATTTTTATGGATGATACACATATGAATTTTTATAGTTATACATATGTTTTATACACTTCTAGATCCCTACATGTATTTATATATATTTTTATAGATATATATTTTTTAACATACAGAGTTTTAACATATAGATTTTTCATATGTTCATATGTAAATGTGTTTATGTACTTATGATGTGTGGAATTGTTAGTAGTTAATAATGTATGTATTTCTTTAAGAAAAATTATTGTGTGATTTTGTTTTGGCGCCAATTTTGGTATTTAATGAATTCAGTATCAATTATTTTTGTTCTGAAGAAGTCTGCTAGTCAGATGAAAGCACTTAACCTGTCTGTTGTAGATATATTCGTGGCTGTTTTTTGGCAATAAACAGATTTTCACTGTCCGAGCCGAGGTGTTATCGCAGTAGATCCAGTATCAGTCTGTCTTTAAAATAACAATCTTGCAATAGAACGGTGATCTGTAGAAATCAATCATTTAAGCTAAGACATAACCTACTTGGCAATTAGGTTATTAATAGAATATGCTGTATGCAATAAAGAACACGATGCATCTGCCAATCATGGCTGTAATTTGTGGAAATGAGCATATGGTTTTGAGTTATTAGCCCAGATTCAATTAGGCATATTTTAGTGCTAATGGGTGTCTTTGGCTGACCCACATATCTTCCCCTATAATTTCTCCAAGGATAAAAAATGCAAAACTTGTTCTGTAGCTCTTTTACCCAACAACTAGCTGATACTTCCAGACAGGAGTCTGCATTGCCCTTAACTCTGTCATTAAGGATCAAGGATCAAATCCAGGTCAACTTGAATTTGCATTGAGCCTCAAATGGGCACAGGAGTATTGGTACAAGATTTTTCTTTTTAGTTCCCTTGAAGTTGGTACACTGCTCAAACTACTGCAATACACAGTTCTACCACAATTTCTGAAAGTGGGGGAATAATGTCTACTGTTCATGCAGGCATTGCAATGAGTGTGTTTTAATATGTGTAGTTATGGTAGGCAGGAGAAATTTGAGAGTAAGTACTATTACACAAATAATGTAACACCACCTTACTCTACCGTGAGTTCAAGTTGAACTTCTAGCCACTCTCGCAAAGTCGAAAATGAGAAGATGGCAGTTCTTTTATCAAAACAATAAACACAGCTATTGGTAGGTAGAGTTCAGACCTTGGAAGGAATATAGTTAGATGCTTTTCTCCCTGAGAATTTAGGGAGGTGTGACCTGCTGTAAATGTGAAGGCCCACTCAAATGTTTCTTCCAAATGAGTGTGCCAAGTCCTTTAATTTGACAAATTTTCTCAAGTTCTCCAAGAGCTGCAAAATGTATTTGCTTCACTCTCTATGGAATTATTTTTGCAAACCATAAAGTGAGGTCCAAATTGATGTATACATACGCATAATGTGTCCATATCCACTTGCCAGATTTGATGTCCAGGATGCATCTATCTTAATTCACAAGTATGTGATTTGGCATTCATCCTGGCTCAGTTTCTGACAAATCATATTGTGGTCACTTCTTGCTTTTTTTTTTTTTTTTTTTAGGTAACCCATGTCAAGTACATATCAACCCCTCAGTTACCTTAGAACATATCTTCTGTGAGGCTGATGTACTGGTAGCCTTGCAAATTTGACACCTTTTACATTTCTGGGTGATTTTGCTATATTAATCTGCATTCTTGTCTCACTTTTGCAGTAAGAGTCTGTAGATTGGCTTTACTGTTTAATAGATAGCAATGGAAATTATTTTATTAATGTGTGCTAAACAACAGCACATGATCTCTAGTTAGTCCAAGAACATGTTTGACTTATTTGTGCAGCTAGTCTGGGAATGGTATCACATATGTGTTTCAATGGCAAGATATCACTCACCCATGCAACTCTTGCCTGCAATCCACTAAACTCCAGCTGCCGAAACTGCAGAAGTCCCACCAGCTGTCCTTGGTACACCTTCCATAAAATAAGTTATGTCCAGCTGATTATGAAGCTCCCAAAAATGATGCTGTGAATTGCAGAATTTTCTCTACTTTATGCAGACTGCAACAAGTCTACAGTCTTCCTGAGTCACTGGAATGTGAGGCTTTATCAGTCAATCAACATGGCTTCACCAGACTGCCCTTACATTTGGGTTTTTCTTCTATGACTGCACTGCTCTTTTATGATTTTGAGAAAAATCTAGACATGGGTGAGAATTACATTAAAGTTTTCTGCCTTCAAGTGTCCACTGTCAGGTACTTAGGTTTTGACTAACATTGAAATTACCATTTTCAGCTCCTTGCATCTGAAACAGTTACTGAGGTACCAGCAGACCTATTTTTGACATAAAGACCTAATTTATTTTGGAATATGAGGTGCTTTGTTTTCAAAATAACATGTCTTGTGGCATAATAGAAAAACTTTGCATGAGATAGAAATGAATACTTCCAGCAGCCAAAGCATCTGAGAGGAAAACCTAAGTTCCCTCATAACTGATTTGTTTCAGGTTCTTGATAGCCATTGATGAAGGTCTGATTCAAGTAATCAAGTAGTGATCAGCTGTCAGTTCAATACATCTGCTAACTTCAGACCCCTGAAGCTATGCCTCTGTTCTGATCATAAGGATATGACACTGAACATCAACCTTTGGCCAAAGGTGTCTGTGGAAAATAACATTTTAGGCAGCCTTGAGCTTAATATGCAAACATGCCCGGAGAAGTAAATATTGTGGGAGGAAATATCCAGGGAATTGGGAATTGTTATGGCTAGGCTTGCATAGGCCCTAGGGCCAATAGCCTCGTACGAACCTATGAACCTATGACATCTTGGAGGGACAGGAGTGGGTCTCAGAGAATTCTCCATATTTGGAACAGCCTTCTTATCCATGTCAAATGGAGTTCTTCCCACAACCCATTAAAACTTAACCTGGACCAGTAAATGGGAAACTGGAAATTCACACCTCTATCTCTAATGGAAATAGCCAACATGTAAATGTTTGACCACACATGCCCTAGCTTAGACATAACCCTAAATATAACCCCTAGGCTACCAAACATGGGTTTATTGGGATGCATAACTAGGCTCCTTTTCTCAATGCTGCTGTTTTTTGTTACTTTGCTTGAGATTTTTATACTGAATCTGTTGCATCTTAAGGCACCCACTGCCAAAGGAATGAAAAGTAGCATTTTGCACTTCCCCTGATTATTATTTTTTTACTGTATTTCATAAGAATCCTGTTTTGTTATATTTTTCACACTTTAGGAGAGTTTCAAAGCTGAACACCCTCTGCTGCTGCTTTAGTACTTACATTGTGTCTGCTAGTTTTACAGGACTGTAGTATCTAGACTGTGTGGTTTCCCTGTACTTGAGTGTTAAAACCATCATCTTTATATAATGACAGTTTTCCTGACTGTACTCTTGTGGCAGAGGTGGGTTGTAGGAAACCTGATTGGTCTGTAGGCCTTGCTGCTGTTAAACTTGTTTTTCTGATTCTATATAAGCCTAGCATTTGTGTTAGGCTGCCCTCCACACAGCATTGATTAGCAATGCCCTAAGTAGAAGCAAATGCTATAAATTTAATATTTCACTTAGAATAACTATCTCTGCAGCCTTTCTCAGCCCCCCTGCTGCGCTAGAAGCATCTAACTTGCATGCAGAGCAGAGTCACCATGTTGGACAGCTACAGTGGGATGACAGCACATTCTTCATACATCTGCTGTTATCCCACTCCAGTTAAATCTCCCCACTCATCTCCCTGGTTAAGCCCAAATTAAAAATCCTGAAACCATGGATGGACACTTTCCTATTGTCTCTGTGGCCAGCCTGGTGGACATGGGCATCCTGAAGCAATGTTACAATCATCTCATGTATACTGAAAACCATTGTATTCTAATACTAACAATCCAGTATGTGACAGATGTAGTAACATTATGAAAATGGAGACACAACTCTCGCATACTGACAAATCAAATGACAAAACAGGTTGTCAGCACATGCATATATCTCTCACTAAATAAGGTCTTGACACAGAAACCCACATATGCAGATGTGCTCACAAGTAACCTATCAAAACCTCAGAGGCCTCCCATATGCTGCCCTGAAAAAACATGTAAATAAAAGTCAACAACTACTACACATAAATAGACATACACATTGTCTAGACAATTTTATTTTACATTTGTTAACCGGCATAGTCCGGATGGATATATGTCCATTTTTAGTGGAGGCCCGGGAAGAAAAGCTCCAAGGTTCATAATACACATAAAGAACTTATAGTAAATAGTAGTTATATACAGGCTACAGACATGAGCAATATAAGTATTATATACAGATAGTATTAACTTATTACATTCAGGATTAAGACACAATAAGTAGCAGTATATACAAGCACACTGCTAAGGAAAAACACCACATATTCAAACATTTTGGTCACAGGACACTCCATAGTAAGACACAGAGATGCCCCATCACCAGGTTGGATAAAGAGGGGGTTACAATCAGTTGCCTGTCAGGGACCAGGATTCACCAAATCATGAAGGCATAGGTCACTCAACCACAAGTACCAGTATGACTCGGACATAGACCCTGTATGAATGACCTGAGACATACCTTCCTGAACTATATGAAAACGAAACTCTCTGAATTACATGTCTCAGGCTGGTATGAGGCTTGCACTGAGCACCATTCTATCCTCACCAAGAATGATATCACAATGCAAACAAATATGATTGACTTCAATAATTGGCTTAGCTACTGGTATCATTCCCAGGGAATCCAGTATTTGCCAGCCTTGGATAACATAATCGACAGACCATGCTGCTTTAGCAGAGATGGTCTGTGTTGTCACTAAGCTTTTGAATACTGGCCAAGGTGTTAGACACTCCCATAGTGCCTCTTTTTGGCAGTGCCAGACCAACAGACTTACCAACGTAACAAATTCTTCTAATGCCAAATTGAAGATAATACTGCTCAATGCTAGTAGTCTTAACAAGAAGCTGTACTCCCTTGAAGCCCTCCTTGCCCTGGAAAATGCTAATATCTGTGCAGTTACAGTGACGGGGTTCAAGGCTGTGGAAAGGACCACAGTAGTTGAAAGCCACAATGCCTGTCATGCATTCAGAACACCCTCTGAAATGATAAAAGGAAAAATAGAAGGTGTTTCCATTTACATAAAAAGCAGTCACACCTCTAGATTGGTTAAGTGGGATGACTCACTTGAGTTACTCCATATCCAGCTGACCATAGGCAAAATCCCCAACAATATCTTCCCCAGCCATGACCCATGAAATCCACTCTGTATACTTGAAGTTACTAGAATCACTTATTATACAACCTAACACACTATTCATAGTTGATTGTAATTACCTTTCCATAAAGTGGAAAACATATAAGACCACTAACATGCAGGCTCAGAGATTTCTGGACTTCGGCTTTGAAAATGTTCTTGAACAGCTGGTCAGCACTCCCTCTAGGGGCTTAAATATCTTTGACGTAGAACTCACAAACATGGGCAGTGCTGTACCCCCTCCCAATGTAATGTCCTAATTAGTAAGAATGCATCATAAATCGGTTTCCTTGGAAATAAATGTAGCAGTAGTACCCCCATCAAACCCTAAGACCCTAAAAAATCTTTCCAGGGCAAATTATCCCCTTTTAAGTGATAGCAAAGGTAATTTTAAAGCCCCGCCAACCCCTAAAACATGGAGGCCTATGAAGAACTATACACAAGTGCCCTGTACAACCATTTGAACAACTGTATAGAAATGGCAGTAATTGACCAAACTAAACCCCAGTCTAGTCAGAAAAACAAGCTATTGTGGTGGACCCTTGGCATAAATAGACTAAACAACTGAAGGAAGAAATTTCTGTTTCGAAGTAATTGGGAAGGAGCACAAGAGAGAGAACAAAATTCCTCATTAGTCTCAACAGCCAAATAAGGGAACTAGTAAACTCTTCAAAAGCTAAATATGAGACTAAAGTAGACTCTGAAGCAAAGGATAACCACAAAGCATTTGTAGTTATATCCCAAATCTTAAGGAAAATGCTCAACACTGTGCTGACTGCTGTAGATGGCACTGCCTATAGTTAGCTGGAAGAAATAGCAAACCTGCTGGCCAATAAATTCAGTTCATATTTCACCCCTCATCATCTCTGGTCACTCCACATAAAATACCCCCTACCACTCCTTCACCTGTTATGACAAAAGAAAAGGTCATCACTGAACTCTCTAAAGCTAGAAACATGACATCAATCAGTGCTGATGGATTTCCAGGGTGTCTAACAAATTGCTTGAAAGGTGACCTAGCAGACCCCCCTCAGATCTCTAACTACAGTCTCCAGATGAGCTTCATCACACTAAAATGAAGAAAAGCAACAGTCAATCCCTCTGCAGAAGAGGGACCATCAATTGACCCAGAAAACTACTGACCCATAAGGATAATCAGGGACCTGATTAACAACGACACAGGAAATGTCTAGATACTAGATGTAACCCAGTTTGGTTTCATCAAGACCAGGTCCTGCCTGCTCAGTCTAGTGGACTTTGAGAAGATCGACAAAGCCATGGATGAGGGTAAGGCAGTGCATGCCATCTACCTCGACCTTGCCAAGGCATTTGATACAAAACCCCATTCAGGTATCATTGATTAACTCTCAAAATTGGGCATAAACATCTATATCACCACATGGATAGCCAAATTGCTCATGGATAGGACACATGATGTTAGAGTGGGGGAATCCACATCCAGCAAGAGGCCAGTCACCACTGAAGTACCACAGAGCTCAGTGCTGGGCTCCCTCCTGTTTGGAAAATACTTCTCAGATGTCAAGGCTAATGTGGATGACCAAGTTTGAAGATGACTGCAAACTGTGGGCAAACATTGATATCACTGACGCTGATATTCTATAGAAAGGTCTAATGCAGACTAATGACTGGTGTCAGTGTCATGATCTCAACTAAATGTGAAGTGCATAAAAATACCCTTTGCGAAATCAGGTACCCCCTGCAAATTACAACATTGAAAGCACCCCTCCAAGAGTGGAACTAGTGGTAAGATATGTGGGTACTCAGATAGATAATAATCTGGTTTTTGACCACTGTTTGTCCATGGTAGTGAGGGAATCCTTTGATGTGGGTAAGCTTATAAGTAAGGGCCTGGCACCCAGATATAAGGATGTCATAGTACCATTGTACTCAGCCCTGATCAGACCAAAAACCGAGTACAATTCCACCTTTAGCATGTCCCTCGCCAGGTACCTGCAACAGTTGGGGCATCCTCAGAGGTTTCTCACCGACAAATACAGGGTATAACCAATATGTCATATCTGGACCAATTAAAAGCCCTATCACTGTATTCATTCTCTTACTTAATACTGAGGGGTGATCTGTGCCTGGCCTACAAGACAGTCTGTGACCTAGTCCTTAAGGAAATGTTGCATAGTCACAAAACTGCTCAAGGGTTACCCAGTACAAAGATCTAAACCTGATCTCTGACATGAATAGATCATGCTGAAGAGAAAGATGTGTCACAGAGATTGAACCTCATCTGGAATAGACTTCCTATTCAAGTGAAGCAGAGCCTTCCCTGACAATCTTCAACCGCAATCTGTAGAGATAGATGGGAAATTGCAAATTCACTCGAGTGGTGCTCATGTCCTTTACAGACAGTGACAGTCTGTAAAAAATCAAAACCCACTTGCTGACCCTTGTTATCTTTCCCCTAGGGATAGAAAATTGGGTACAATATAGGTAAAACTGGCTACGCTTGTAAGGGCACTTGAGCTATTAGTCTAGTAATGCCCTATGAACCTATTAAAAGGCCCTTGTAGTTGTTAGCACAATATATGCCTATTAAAGTATGAACTTATAATATTGTAATGAACAAGCCATACTGACAACAGTGGTGTACACAGATGACGCCCTAACTATGGTCCATGTGACCCAAGTTCGATTAGTGACTCTGGTACATTAATTGTGCTTGGGGGGGGTACATATGGATTCATAGATCCAGAATGCATCAAAAAATAGGTAGCACACCATATCTCAGGGGATTACAGCCCATCAAACCACTACCCAGTGGCTGAGTTAATTAATGACTGCATGAGAGATTGTACTCATAGAGGAAGATATAGTGAGTTTCCACATTTATTTGGGAAACTTGCCAACTTCTAGTTTGCTTGGGGTTAAGCTAGCAAAATGTCATCATATCCAGCATATTGACAAAGGCACCAAAGAGTCCTTATGACCTGCCTTAATGACGGCTGCTCCAGATGTTTCTACTCCTTGGTATAGGGGATTCTCACCCACGAAGGACATAAGTCAAATTGTGGAAGTCTTAATACTTACCAGAAATAAGGCAAAATGAACCCATGAAAAAGGGGCACTCCATGTAAAGCCAGAAGTCCACTAATGCAATATTTGGGCAAACTGTTCCTGTTAAATAAATTCACTCATTGGAGATTGGTATAATGGTTAAGGTATTTACCTTACAAACTATAGCTAGGTTATCTTTTCTCCTCTGCAGTTCCCCAAGTTATCACCCGGCAACTCAAATTTGTGAAGCAAACAAAAAAATGTTGCTCTGAAATTGTAGCAAACTGGTACAAATATAGCAAGAATCTTGCTACTATTATATTACCACACACTAAGTATATCAGTCTTGACTACAAATGCAGCATTAGTAGTCATTTCTGCATGTCAGAACTGCACTCCCTTATCATAAGCATTTACTGATCACTCACTTTAATACCATTAAACCAGGGAAGCCACCACCTTTACCCAATTCTGTTTATACCTTAGCTATGGATGATGCCTTTTAGATATATATAAGTATTAGATTTTTACTGAGATTTGCTCAGTACAGTAATTTACTGAATAAAGATTTGCATATCCTTTCCTGCCTCTAAAGCCTTAGAACAATTGCCATAAGTTTCATCCATATATTCCTTATGAGGTTAACAGTAATTAATAAGAAGGCATAATGTGCATTTCTGGTATGATCAACAACCCAATCCTTTTTTTGCCCTGTTGCAATCACTTTCACTGCCCCAGCTATTGGTCCACACCAAAGATGTTGTGACATAAGTGCACTACTCTGTGTTCGTCTGCTTTGAACCACAACTACAACCTTTCTGCCCACTTGTTCAAAGTGCTAATTTCTGTCCCTTCATTACTTGCATTCATCTGCACTATACCTAAAATATTCTGTGCATGTCTTCTCTGTCCCTTCTAAACCACTTTTAATATTATCATTTATTTCCCTTACAGTCAAGTCCTTTAGTAAATTATTTCTTATGCTTCATTACTGTGAGTAACTTTGGATCATTTTCAAAGAGGCTAATGTTGCTCTTTATTCACTGCTGCTACTCAATCACAAGTAATCTGTGGTGCCATAAGGCTTTTATCACTTTGTGCCATGGGGCTGGATGCAGACCATCAGGTCCATTTGCTTTGTCATCATCAGCATAGAGTCTAATCTTGCTCTTTATTCCATCAGATCTTTTTGATTCAGATACACAGAAGAGTGCCATACCCAGGAAAGACATCAGCATTACTGCAAAAATCACTTTCATAACACCTGATATTATCTGTCTCACCATGAAACTCTGAAGCCCACCATTCAGCACTGCAAATATCCTGTACCTCATTCTTGGGCTTGCCACACCCCCTTCAGTTTTATTTTTACCCTATTTGTAGAACAGAATCAAAGTCCTTGCTGACGTCCAGACCGGCTGCATCTACTGGCATTTATCTATCAAGTAAAGCTGTAGCCTGGTCATAAAACTAGATCTGGATCCACTGACAGCTCCAGTCCATTCAGCACCCATGCTGCTCCTCAAACACAGTTCTTCTGGGGTGTATAAGGTTTTTATCCCTTTATGCCATGAGGCTGAATCCAGCCCATTGGGTCATTGTGCTTTGTCAGCCCTGAGGATAATAAGTTCTCTCTGACCTTCATCCTCATTATCCTGGTGTCTGTCTAATGTTCTCTGTATGCTGGCCTCCCTGCACTCCCAGCATTGCACTCTCACATCGATTTCCTTTATTCATTAGCTGCCTCTGATTTTCTAGTCTTTTATGATCCTCTCCCATCGTTGGTGACCTTCTATGATCTTCTCCCATCATTGGTGACCTTCTATGATCTTCTCCCATCATTGGTGACCTTTTATGATCCTCTCCCATTGTTGGTGACCTTCTATGATCCTCTCACATTGTTGGTGACCTTCTATGATCTTCTCCCATCATTGGTGACCTTTCATGATCCTCTCCCATCGTTGGTGACCTTCTATGATCTTCTCCCATCATTGGTGATCTTTTATGATCCTCTCCCATTGTTGGTGACCTTCTATGATGCTCTCCAATAGTTGGTGACCTTCTATGATCTTCTCCCATCGTTGGTGACCTAGGCCAGGTTTTCTCCTTCTTTTCTTCCTCATTTATCTATGTAGATACAAAATCTGGGGATTTTCCTTCTTAATCCCATCTACTTATTCCCTCAATCTTTAGTATTTGCTTCACTTACAGTCCTTGTTACATTTTTGTTTGTCTGCTTGTACTCTGCCTCCTCTGTCTCTCCACTCCCACTGTTGACCTTGTCTAGGCCATGTCCCTTACTGCAATCACTGCACATTTCACTGTAGCCACATTAACATTATTTTCTTTTTGCCTATTCCTCACACACTCATCCATACCCATAACTACTTCATTATTGACCTGTTCCCATAGTTCATGTATGTGCTGATTTGTTCCTGGTCTCCTAATGCATCATTAAACATTGAACACCTCTGCATCACAGCATAATTCACTGCTCTACAGCCCCACATGGGGGGGGGGTTCTCTTTAACTCATTTACTCCAGTGGAGCTCAGAAGGTTTGCATTGTAACTTCCAATGGGCAGACCCTAAGCCTTTTAACAATATCAAATTATGTCTACACATTTCAAACAAATGTTCATATCTCTGGAACCATAAGGGTTATGAAAGAAGTATAAATGGCGAACCCTTCAGCATAAACTATTTTTATAGTGGTAGTGTTCTTTAACTTCTAGTTCATAAACTGAATTTTATAAGTCACAGTAAACACAGTAATTATTAGATTTGTAATATTTTCTAAACAACGTACGATATCTAAGCAACCACTCAAGTTGCACATATACTGTCAACAGAAATTTTTTTCATCTAGCTGAGAGCTTTCATATGAGGCTAAGGAGTTCTGTCTGTGTTACCTGATTGTTGAAATATTAAAAAAAATGTGAAAATTGTGTCTATATAAATTAATATCATAAAATCAAAAGTTAATATCTCTTTACCTGCACTAGACAGAGGTGAAAGATTAATGCAGTTGAGTATGCCATGGTGTAAGTTTTAATGATGAAATCTTTTAAAACTTTGGACATAGCATGGTTTTGGAATTATTGATGTAAATATGAACAAGCAATATCTGACGCCTAGAGGTGTCAGTAGGAGTTAACTGCATATGCAACTGGAGACATCATTTGGATGTAATGCACTAATACTTAACCTTTTTTAATTTTATAAAACACAGCAAGATAAGAGGACTATTTGTTATTAGTGCTTTAACTAGACACCCTTGACACCACCAACTTTGCACAAAACCACGTCCAAAATTTTAATCTTACAGGGTCCCTGCACCATGTCAGCGAGCCCTTTATTACCCAGGAACTTGATCGGCTTCCATTCCATCTGTAAGCTGGAGTTCAGAACCTGTCAGTCTGGTGTTACCAAATCCAGCTCTCCTTTGAGTCTAACCCATTTCATCCTAACTCATGCCTTTATTCCCTTCTGCACTCATCCTTTTCTCTTATTCTGTCTCCCAGGAAATAAATGGTATAAGTTAAGTCCACCATCTCTCCTACTTCCACTAATGTAACTGCCAGGGTAGTTTTCCTCTCCCATTAGTCTGGATGAACCTTTGCTCCATTCATAGTTTTATCTATTCTTCTTCTCCTTCCTCTCAGTCCTCACATCTCTTTTATATAAATTGCTACTTCACTCCTTTTTCTCCCTGCCTTGTCTTTCCTGAACAGTCTGTTCATGAGAAACATTTATTTATATTTTACACAGCCTAAGAGTAAGTGAGTGTAACAATGTAACTCTATAAACTGAAAACTATACAATGTTACAATATATCAGCCATGTACAGATTGGGTTAGTATTAATATACAGCTATAATAAATGTTGGCATTGAAAGGGTTACACTTCCTTCCTGTCTCCTGCTCACTGACAATTACAATGTATTAATCAAAGTGGATTGGCCTGGGCTGTTCTAACAAACAGGAAAGGCAATGGTCTCACTTGTATAAATGCCTGCAACTACAGGCCAATAAAAGCTATTGCAGTTTTTATTTTAAGGATCATTTTTATATTTTTTTTCTTAAGCTGTTTGGTATAATGGCTCTTTCAGCTGAGGATGCCAAGACTGCTAGTGCTATTTGGGAAAAAATCTATGCAGATGTTGAGGATAATGGAGCTGTTGTGTTAAGTAGGTATGAATATTTGTTAGAGAATGAGTTTGTGTTTAAATTTGTGGTTAATATATTGGGTATGTTTCTTTTAAAAGCTGTATCTCTCTGGATATTTTGTCTTGGTCTAGAGTATATTTCTTAACCTCTTAGTACAAGAAATATGGATAAAGCTATAAATAATGGGGGACAAAGGCCCAAAATATTGGGACAGTCTTTTAACTACTGCCCTTATAAACTTAAAATGTTGATAAAATAACAGGTATTGACTTAGCATGAGTTTTTATCTAGGGTATAAAGTCTTGGGTATAAAGTCTAATCTTTCACTTATTATTTTAAGTTCTCATTTATTTGCTAGTAGATTAAAAACTTTATGATGAACCAAAAATAAGAGGCAAAAATCTGGACAGTTGAGAGGTATGTCTGGAATGCAAGTAGTTTTCTCCAATTGTAATATTAGGTGAGAGTAATTTTAATACGATTAAAATGGAGACTTTATCTGTTAATATGCAGCCTGTGTAGATTCTTAAATCTAAGCTGTAACTTTCATTTGAAGCAGTCCTTTGATAAGAATAGACTGTCCTTTTTTTTCCTCTTTCCGAATGTTCAAAGAACATAATCATACTGTGAGCTCCTTTAAAAACTTCACACAGCTGCAGTCTGTTGCTGAGACTGCTTCTGCTGAAGAGATTGCAGCCCTGGCTGAAGTTCGAGCCCATGGAAAGAAGGTGTTCTAAGCCTTGAATGATATGGTGCTACACTTGACCAATGTGGATGCTTTAAAAGGGACCATTGCTCCATTAGCCAAGAAGTATGCTACTGAGCTAAAAGTGGATGTGAAGGACTTTGGGGTAAGTTAAGTAAACAAATGCATTATTTTTTTCAGGGAGGATTGCCACAGTTTTATTTACTTTGTCCACTGTTTCCTCTTCAGAAGTAGTCACTAGGTGGTGTTGGACCAAGATATATAAAGTTTAAATTTAGTAAAAGCTGACAAGAATAGCTCCCTAGTATTTACCAGGTTGAAATTGGATTTAGTGATGGGAACATTTTAAAGTAATTTCAAATTTTTATTTTTTTCCATAAACTGGAGAATCTCAGCCTCCATGCATATGACTTCTGCAATGGGGATTTGCTAGGTTGCTGTACTGCAATGTTTTGAGGAGGCAGCATATCTGATCCTCTTATCTCTTCCTCTCTCTCATAACCAACCTATTTTAACAAACCAAATTTCTTCCCTTCATATTTATCATTAGGGGGGTGGTGCTACTTTATCTTTTCTTTGGTCTACTTTGCCCAATACCTTATCTGCACTTCTATAATATATAGTTTTAGCTTTTCTTTACCTGTGAAACCTGAATGTTGGGTATCTTGCAGTGAGGATGTTTGTGGGTCAGTTGGGCTACTTGCCAGTCAGTCTTGTTGCTCTGTTTTTAGTTTGTATAAGCAAACGTAGGCAGATGACTACACGTTTACAGTGATAGCAAAGTGAATAGTTCTCAGTTTAAGCTATCATGCTTTGCAAAAGCATAGTTTGACAGTTTGCATGGCTAACTGCATGTATAGCTTAAGTCTTAGACTTACAGAGCTAAATGCTATTGAACCAGCACCTATTTTAAGAATGGGTATATAAACACCTATGTAAATATTTTCTATTACTTTTGAAGATAGACTTCTTTCTGTGTCCTATGAAGGCATGGGTAACTGCATTTGGCCTAGGCTTCTCAAGCCTAGTACTATAAAGTCCACCTCTCTACAGAAGTCTACATAGACTCCATTTCTATTGATGTAGTTAACCTGATCCCAGTGATTTAGGACACTTGCTGCCCTCTACTCATGATTAACCTGTGGTATTGTATATGCTAAAGCAGTCTTGAGTGCTACAAGTGATGTGTGCTTCATTTGACACAAACTGCTTCACTGATCTTTTAATGGTGGAAATTGATTTGATATAGTTTATGCTCTTTCATTTTGCAGTATATCTATTTTTATAGACCTTGACTTTCTGTCACACTTAACTCAACGCGACTATTTTCTATACAAAATATGGGTGTAACCCTTTTTGTAGAGTCTATCAAAGGGACACCAAGTGAAAAGGCTGTAGCAAAGTACAGTTTTGCCCAGAGAGCAAATGTTGTAAACGTGAATTGGCTGTATCCTTATGCAACAAGAACACTAATTACTTTACAGTCCAATATTGAAATGAAAACTTTACATTGTTAATTTTGAAAACGTTAAATACAGTTCAGCTTTTGTGCTCCCCCCCAGTATCAGTAGTCCTTTGCCTGCAGCATTCCTTTTTGTGTTTATTTTTTTTTGCATTTGCAACTCCCATCTGCATGATGGATCTTCAAGATCCAGCTCAAGCATCAGTGGATTGTCCAAAGAAAACTAAATATTTCATCTTCACATTGATCCTGAAGTCTGTGCTTTCATTTATCCAATAAGAATTGGTATGCTATGAATATTCTAAATCATTTCAATTGAATCAACTTTAAGATGGACAAAACAATGTGCCTTCACCCTCAACTTTTTTTCCTTGGATCCAAGTTGGGCCCCGTTCACTTCTAACTGGCCTACTTTAAATTATTGCCTTGTAGGTATATATTTACCTATGTTACAAGAACGTGCTCAGCTGGAAGAGGGCTTTCTCCCCACTGTGATTCCCAAACTAGATAGTAACCTTACAACATGCAGAGAAACTTCATCTTCTAAAACAATACTGGTTGACCTACGTTTTTTTCTTAGGCTCTTTCAGATAATTTTTGAAAATCTGCTGGATCTTATTAGAGAGAAGCAAGGTGAAGATGACGAAGAAGCCTTTAAGAAAGTTACAAATCTAATATATGAAGAAATAAAAGCTGCATATTGATCCGCTGTTCTATTTTCAATAATAAAAACATAAAACTCAGATTTTGTATAAACTAGTTTATTTCCAGTATACTGTTATTGAAATGCAAGTAGTCTGTTCTGTGAACTTGGAATAAGTGATGAGCAATGCATTTAATTATGATAATCCAATTCTAAAGCCAGAGTTTTGCAAATGCCAACTCATATCATTTTAAACTGTGGTTTAAACTTTTTGTTAAGTTACATTTCAACTTTTGAAATAGATGGAGTAAGACAGGTGAAAATATTGGGTCAAAGATGCTCCCTCTATCAACCTAAACTGAGGCTGTAGAATTTCCACACCAAAATAAATGATGCTTTTAAATCTTGCCTTTTGTCTCCACATGTTCTAAGTGTAGGTAAACTCTGGATGAGCTACTAACTTTCATGAGGCCAGATCTTGTGTGTTTAACTGTGTCAATAAGTAAGATGCCATGTCTGGGCTTCTGATACAGAGCTGACCATACAATAGCCTTTGCAATATTTTTGTCCTTGTACAGCTTCCTGTGGTGGTAACCTATAACAACTCTGTCCAACTGCATTGAGGTATGATCTGCATGAGATTGTGGAGGGAAAGTGACCTTGACTTGTTGGGGGGGAAACTTATGTTACACCACCTGTATACAGAAAGGACGTAAAAGTGTCTTATGGCCAGGAAATGGCCAACTAAATGCAATGGAGTTGTGCTAGATATGGGCTCAAAGTTTACTAGAGAGGTGGGGACATGGAACATTGAGTTGAGGGTGGTTAATGGCACTAACTGCCAGACGTGTCTCCTTGTTCTAAGGTGCATTTTGTTTGTCTGCTAAGTTTGTGCCTAATGAAGAGTTGTCTATTCTAGCAATGTTTGCTACAGACCAAGCATTTCATTAAATTTCAGAAACTGCCCTAAAATTAGCTGAGGATTCAAACTAGAAACAATTGTTTCTCCTCTTCCGTAATGGACTTGGCACTACCATCCCATACTAAATAGTCTCGGTCCAGTTAATCCCCTGATATCTCCTACCTTTTTTGTGAATATGAAATTTCTTAATAACTTCTCTAGCAAGCAGCATAACTTTCCTGCAACAGAACAGTGATCTGTGGTATGGAAAGCTGTATGATTTTTGTTTTAATCATGGCTGCAATTTTGGGGAAAATTCATGCTGACCTTATGACTTCACTCAGTGTAAGGACCCTATGCCTTCACTCAGTGTAAGGACCCTATAATGGTACAAACTGCACAAGTAATTCTGCAGTTTTTTACCCAACAAAGTAGCTGACATTGCAGGCAGGACTCTGCATAGCCCCTCAGTCTGCCATTGGTGCTTAATCCAGGTGATAAACTAAATGTGCATGGTCTCAAATGGGTACCAGGTTAATGGCCAATGATTTTTCTTATCCCTTAATGCTTATACACTGCTCATACTACTGGAATAAAAAGTCTTACATTATTCTGAAAATGTGGAATGATTAATGTTGCCCAAGGCATTACAATAAGTATTTTTAGTATCTGTAGTAAAGTGGCAGGCAGGAGAAATTCTGTGCTCCACTACTAGAAAATAAAAATGTGTTGCCTTATTAGACCATGAGCTTTGCAACTATTTGAGCAGCCACGTCTGATCGTACTATGGAGAAAATGAGAAGATGGTCCTTTATATCAATATCTGTTATTTACTAGTAAAAGTACAGATCTTCGAAGGAATAGTCAACCTGAGAGAGGCTTTCCCTCTGAGAATGTAGGGAGTTATTTCCTGCTGTGAAGGTCTTAAGTTTTCCTCCTAAATGAACACAAAGTCCTCTAATCTGATAAAATGTTCTCAGTTTACTTCAAGAGCTGTAAAATATATTTGCCTCAATACTCACATATTTGCAAACAAAGTGGTCCAAGTGTGTGTGTGTGTGTGTGTGTGTGTGTGTGTGTGTCAAGGGCAGTTAGCCTAATACTAATCTATGAACAATGCCCATACCCTAAGCATGAAGTCTGGAAACTTGTTAGTCATCTATATGTTTTCTAACAAGTGTATTTAACCCCCCAGTACCTTGGAACATCTCTTCTCTAAAGATGATATACTGGTAGCCTTGCAAACTTGACAAACACTTTGCATTTCTGGGTATTTTGACAAATTAATCTGCATTGCCTCATTTTTGCCATAAGTTTCTGTAGATTGCCTTGCTGTTTAACTTTATTGAAGTCAGTGAAAGCAGATTGTCTGTTAGTCCAACAGTATGTTTAGCTGCCAAAATATAGGTTAGTCTGGGAAGGGTGTCTCATCTGTGATCAGAGGTAAGATGTCACTTGCCCATGCATCTCTGGCCTGCAATACACAACTGCTAAAGTCCCAACAACTGTACTTGGAACAGTTTCCATAAAAGAATGTCGAACTGACTAAGAAGCTCCCAAAATGACGCTGTAAATTGCAGAACTTTCTCCACTTTTTTGGTCTCCATAAAGCCCACTGTCCTGCATCACTGGAATGTGAGTCTTATCAGTCAACATGGCTTCATCAGACTGCCATCACATGTGGGTTTTCCTTCATTGACTGCACTGCTGTTATCCTATGTTTTTGAGAGAAATTTAGACTTTGATAAACATTATACATCGAAGGTCTCTACTATGAGTTTTCTTCTAGTGTCCACTGAAAAAATAGTAAAAAAAAATATATAGCTAATAGTAATCGCTGCTGGACCAGTTCTCCTGCAGCCTTGTTTCCATTGTCATGTATTTGGCCTATAAAGGACAAGTGTACACATTTATATGGGGGGGGGGGGTTGGGCAGTATGCATCTGTGTGGGAACACATGTTTTAGATCTCAGCCCATCACCATGCCACATACTGTGCACACTAACATGTCTTACTTGTGAGTAGATGCCTAGTACAAATGATATAAAATGAGCTAGGAAACAGTAGTGTACTTACCTAATCTAGGATTTTTCTGCTGCTGTGACACTGACCATTAGTGATCCATACAGAATCATTCTGTGCTTAGTTATGTATGGCTTTCAGAGGAACAGCAGGAGGACTGGGAGGAACCTCGAAGCAAACCAAAACTACCAAGGAGTCCTACTGTTTTAGTTTAACAGCTATTTATTATATTGTTGTCTTCTAATCACAAGATTAAAGCTCTCAGCTTGCATTTAATGCATTAGGTTTGCATCAGGTCACACAGATGATGGAGTAGAAGAAACTAGTCTAAAATATATCAGGATTATAAGATTCCAGCCAGTACTCATGGCACTGAAGTGTTTTGGGAAAAAATCTAGTATTTTCTGGTAAACACAGGGCAGCTGAGAAATATGCTTGGTAGTAAGTTTTAAATAATATGCAAACTACTCCTGATCTGTCAGTGCAATTCTGTTCTAGTCAATTCTGAGCAGAGCTAATGAGTTTCATATGAAAGTCTTGCAGGCATAGCTCTCAATTTCTTTGCTCAAGAATTCTGAACAAAGCCAGAAATAATGGACGGCTGCAGGACCAAATTAAGGATTTTTTTAATATCATTCCAATTCACCTAAAAGTTAATAGAATGAGAGGCTTTGTATCAAAATGCATTTTTTTCTGCAATAACAGGGGCAGCCAGTGAATGCTTAATGTTTTCAAGCCTAATATAATAACCGTAGAGTAAGCTTGGCTAGGCTAAAAATGGCTCTTTGGCTGATAGGTTCATAGGTTCATAGGTTTATACTAGGCTAACTGCCCTAGGGCATTTATAAGCCTAGCCCAAAGTTATGTGGCTTACGCCACCCCTTATGTTAGAAATACTGTGCCCATTAGTTTGTTGTGCCTCTGTCAAGCAGTCACACAGAGATGATTCCCGGGGTAAACCTACGATCTCCCATCCACCGGTCAAGATTTCTCTTGAACAGAGCCAGCGAGGTGCTCTGCCTCACATGGACCAGGATTTTATTCCACAGCATGGGGAGTCTCTGGGTGATAAATCTATCCCTCCAGCATGTCCTATTTATATCCGTGCTAAGGTTCAAGTCTCTTGCTCTAGTGGTTTTGGTGGATTTGGATTTTTTGAGGTGGAGCATGTCCATTAATTACGGGTTGGTCATGGCCTTGTATGTCAGGCACAGGTCACCTCTGAGCAGATGGTATGCAACTGAATAGAGTTGGAGTTTCTTCAGTCTGGCAGCATATGACAGGTTTTGGAGTCCCTTTATCCTTTTGGTGAGGAACTTTTGGGGTCTCTCCAATTGCTGCAGTTGTCGGGTGAGATACATCCCGAATGGGGCATTGTACTCGATCATTGGTCTGATAAGTGAAGAGTACAGGGGAACAATGACCTCACTTGATCTGGATGTGAATCCCTTCATGATCAGGTGGGCAATGTAGAAGGTCTTTCGAACCACTTTAGCAATGTGAGTGTCAAACGAGAGGCCACTGTCAACCTGGGTCCCCAGGTCCCTGATAACCTCTTCTGTGCTTAGTGGGTTGCCACCTATATGGTTGCTTGGGGTTACCTTGTTTTTCCCGAAGGGTATGACTATACACTTTTTTGCGTTTAACTTCAGGCCATGGCTCTGGCACCAGCTATCAGTTTCCGTGAGACCCCTCTGAAGGATGTCTGTGTCTGATATACTATCCACTATGGCACCCAGTTTGCAGTCATCCGCAAACTTTGTCAGCCATAGTCCTCCTATGTTTGCCTGTACTTCTGAGAAGTAGATGCCGAACAATAGGGGGCCAAGGACTGAGCCCTGTGGGACTCCACTTGTAACCGGCTTGGAGTCTGACATGGCTCCAGCAACTCTAACCCTGTGGGTTCTGTCCTTTAGCCAGTTTGCAACCCATCTTGTGACATATGGGTTTACATTTAAGCTGGTAAGTTTCTCTATAATACCCGAGTGGGGTATTGTGTCGAAAGCTTTTGCAAGGTCAAGGTAGGCTGTATGGACTGCCTTTCCCTCATCAATGGCCTTGGTGACTGTTTCGAAGAAGTCGACCAAGTTCAAAAGGCAAGATCTGCCCTTGACAAAGCCAAACTGGGTTGGGTCCAAGGTCTGCAAGTCCCCTATGTCCTTGTTTATGAGTTCCATTATGATCCTCTCCATAGCTTTGCAGACCAGGCTTGTTAAGCTTATGGGGCGGTAATTACCAGGGTCCGTAGAGGCACCGCCTTTGTGGAGTGGGACCACAGTTGCCCTACGCCACTCCTTGGGCACATATCCTGTGGTGAAGCTAAGATTAAACAGCTGCCTTATGTGCGGGTTTAGTGTAGCTACCACGTATGAACAAGTTGTATAATAGCTGATACCTAGTACATTTGCCTGACTGTAATCCTCAGTGATTTGCCAAAAAATCATACATTTTATAAGGGAGATGACAAAAAGATGAGACAATATAAGGGGTATTGTGCAAAATCAGGGTCATTTGAGAAGTATGCTTGTAGGTGAGTCTTGGTAAAACAACAAAAATGTAACTTTGGTCTTTGCCTTGAAGGCACAACAAAAGGAGTTCAGGAGGCTTATACATATTGAATTAAAGTCTTTCATAAGAGAAGACATGTTGTGCTGATAGCACAATGGTTAAGGTCCACACCTTAGAGGCACAAAATTCAGTGTTTGAATCTCAACGTAGGTTACTGGCTATGCTTAAAATGGGCCTTATTAGCAGTTAGTCCAACCTTCACCTAAGGATGATTTTACAAACTGGGTGGCAATTCTTAAACCATAAAGTACTGCACAGTTATACCCAGTTAACGATCTTTTTAAAAACAATTCATTATTAAATAAGAAGATGAGATTCCTTTTTATTCAGCCTTGGCTAGGTCTAGTCATATCTCCAGTAACATTGAACACCTTCAAAAAAGTCATAAGCCTCCATCCAGCATCAAAATTAATTCCACAATAAACTCACCTCATAGCACCTGAAGGTAGGAAAACAATACTGACATTAGTACCTGACTTTTGTTCTAATATACTGAACCTGCTTTAACTTGATTCTTCAGTGTTTTACAACAGTGTTGTGCATTGAGCCCCACTGATGCACCTCACAGTAGCCTCCATTTCTACTTTTGAGATCTAGGTTCTGGGTGCTTCAGAGGTCTGAACTGCCTAGAATGTATCTCTATTTAAATGCATTCATTACCTGACAGTCAAACTCTCTGTGCATACCTAGTCACTAGGCATGTGGCCTGGAAGTCATTGAGGAGGCTAGGAGACCTGCACAATCTCAATTGCTCCTCATTATTGTCATGCATAGTCAGAGGCACAACAGGTAGCACATTCACCTTTAATAGACAAGACTGTGGGTTCTATTCCCACAGCTTGTAAATAGTATGTGATACTGTTATAATAGAGTGCTGTATTCCTGAGTGTGTTGCCCTTAGGATGAGATATTTAATTGAATTTCAATCAGCCTGAGCTGGTGGTAGCTCAGATGGATATATATCACCCATAGCAGCTACTAAAAGAGTAGGGAATGTTCCCAGATGGCCTGGATAAATCTCTGCTAGTTGTATAAATATCAGCATTACTGTTCTTTAAAAGGAGGCCAGCTGCCTAGTGTGATGAACCTGGTCAACAAAGGATAACATAAATAAATGGGCTTACTCAGGGTCACACTGTAGACAAATAGGGGCTGAGGGAATCACACCTGGAGCTGTAAGAAGCAGGCTGTTAGCAGTGAATAGCCTTTTTCATTTACACTATATGCCCCACCAGGGCCAATTTTTCACCTCGGTGATTGTAGTTTGAGGGATGTCTCATTTTTGGTACTCAATAATGTATGACCTTAATTATAGCTTGTCGCCAAGACAATTCCTCAGTATGAGCCTCAGGGTAGTGAGACTGAATGAAAGTGCAGACATACATGTACTAAGTCCAAGATTCATGTTTCACAGAGTATTTCCCTTTCTTCCTGCCATGGTGAACTTAGAGTTAGTATAAGAAACAGGAGTGTTTAGAGGTCCACAGAGAAGAGTGAAGTTGACAGCACACCCTGTGAATTCTTGGTGTATAAAACCCTTATATAATAACTGTAAAATTATTAGCAATATTGACACACATAAGAAATATTTTGGTAAATTCAGGATAAGCTTGACTAGGCTTAAAATGAATCTTCAGCTGATAACCTAATAACCAACTATGAAAAAGATGTATACAGATCTAATACTTCATATATTTAACTAACTGTAATCCATAGTGATTTATCATAAAATTAAACATTTTACAAGGGGCAGGGTGAAAATATGAGGTGATATCGAGGACATTTTGCAAAATCCAGGTCAGCTGAGGAGTATTCATGCAAGTAATTCTTATTTAAAGAATACAAGTGTAAATCTGGTCTTTGCCTTGAAACACAAGAAAAGGAGTTGAGCAGGCTTACCAACTTAATCGATTAATTTAAATTTCTTAGGAACAGAAAACATTCTGTGTAAATGGTATAATGGTTAAGGTTTTTCACCTCAGAGACACAAGGTACAAGGTTTGATTCTGATAACAGATTACTGGTTAGGCATAATATGATCCGTCGGGGCAGTTTGCCAAGTATTCACTTTTGAACCAAAGGAAGGTTTTGCAGAACTGGGTGTTAATTCTTAAAAGAAAAAAATGGACGCTTACAGCAAGTTAATAATCCTAAAAATGAATCTTTCAAGATCAAGAGGGTCTTGGTTATTCACCAACCTATAGTTATTTCTGGTCATATCCCCTGTAACCCTGAGCACCTAAAAAAAAAATCATAAGTGCAACTAATTCCACAGTAAAGTGACCTCATCAACTGTAAACCCCGAATGCATGACCTCATTATTGACATTCCTACCTGTCATTTTGTTTTAATACACTGAACCTGCTTAAACTTCATTCTTCGGTTATTTATTTATTTTTTTTGCTTTTTTACAGTGAGTGTGTCATGGTACACATTGATGGGTATAGAGTGGCTTACCCTCTTCAAAAAACAACTTTAAAGGGGAGGACCAATATTTTGATTCGTAGTTCTGCATTTTCATATTCTTTTCCTATGTGATTCCAAATACATACCATGAAGTAACAGGCACCATTTTTAAAGTATTCACCTCCTATATCAAATCGTGTCTTTCTCTGCCATAATATGTGGAAGGCAGGATGATAGCTTTATTGTTGTGAATGACTTTTGTCCCTGTGGCACTGACTGATTGTATGGTAAGCAGATTTCTTATTAGTTATTATTAACCTGAAAAGAAATATATGGATGAAACTTATGGCAATTGTTGTACGGCTTTAGAGACAGGCCAGCAGATGCCTATCTTCAGTAAATTACTTTACTCAGGAAAAACACAGTAAGAATCTAATACTTATACTCATGCAAAAGGAATCATGAGTAGATGAGGTATAAATAGGTCGGGGTCAAGGTGGCGGCTTCCCCAGGTCCATGGTTTAAAGTGAGTGATCAGTAAATGCTAATAAGGGAGTTCAGTTCTGACATTCAGAAACTAATGTTAATGCTGCATTTGTAAAGACTGAAGCACTTAGTGTGTGATAATGTAATAGCAAGACTCTTGTTAAATTTATACCAAACAGCTTGCTACAATTTCAGAGCAGCATTTTTTAATGCTCCACAACTTTGAGTTGAGAGGGTGTTTACTTGGGGAACTGCAGAGGACAGCAGATAAGTTATCTCTGGTTCTGGTCTGTAGATACTTTATAGTTTTCTCTTCTTTGCTTGACATCTGCATCTACCACTTCAAAGAACCACATAATAAAACCCTCATTAATCACTGTCAAAACTGCTTCATAACAAGGAAAAACTTACATTTTTTTCTGCGGACTGCTTTCTTCAAACGTGACCTTGTCATCAATGGCCTATAATATTTCCATTTAGCATATGTTGGACTAACCTTATGGCTGGGGGGTTTATTTGCCATTGTGCTGATAGCATTTTGCTGCTGGTAGGGTCAGATTTTGCAAATCTAAGTGGGTGGAAAATAATCTACAAAACATGATACACTGTGTAGATTTGTTCTTTGAAACATGGCTCTGGAGACTTTGAATCAGTCTCCAGAGCCATGGACAAGGGTAAGGTGGTCCACACAGCCTATCTAGACCTTGCCAAGGCCTTTGACACCACCCCCCACTCTGGAATCATTGATAAACTTACTAAGTTGGGTATTAATCCCTATGTCACCCAATGGGTTGCTAAATGGCTTACTGATAGAACCCACACTGTAAAAGTAGCCGACTCCAAATCCAGCTCCAGACAAGTGACAAGTGGAGTACCTCAGGGTTCAGTCCTGGGACCGCTCTTGTTTGGCATCTACTTCTCTGAAGCACAGGTCAACACTAAGGGACTCTGGCTAACAAAGTTTGCAGATGACTGCAAACTGGGAGCCATTATTGAATCCCCAAATGATGTGGATACTCTACAAAAGGGCTTTACAGAAACAGATGCTTGGTGCCAGAGCCATGGGCTCATGCTCAATGCCAAGAAATGTACTGTTATCCCCTTTGGGAAAAAACATGTATCCATGAATTACCATATAGGTGGCAGTACACTAAACACAGAGAGTGTGATAAGAGACTTAGGGACACAGGTGGACAGTGGTCTCACCTTTGATAACCACATCGCCACAACAGTCAGGAAATCCTTCTATGTGGCACCCCTCATCACGAAGGGCTTTTCATCCAGAAAAAAGGAGGTCATTGTCCCACTGTACTCATCCCTCATTAGACCCATTATAGAATACAACGCCCCATTTGGTATGTACCACTCAAGACATCTGCAACAACTGGAAAGGCCTCAGAAATACCTCACTAAAAGAATCACAGGCCTAAAGCAGATGCCCTACGCTGACCGCCTTAAAAAAACTCCAGCTATACTCTGTCGCATATCGTCTACTCAGAGGCGATCTCTGCTTAACATACAAGGCCATGTCAAACCCAGAGCTGTTGGACATGCTACACTTAATGAAATCCCAATCCCTCAGAGCTACACGCTCCAGGGATCTAAACCTTGTCATCACAATAAACAAAACATGCTGGAAGGATAGGTTCCTGACCCAGAGACACCCCAGACTCAGGAATAGATTGCCCATACATGTCAAGCAGAGTGCCTCTTTGGACCTCTTCAAGAGGAACCTTGACGATTGGATGGGAGAAAGGAAATTCACCCCAGGGATCACGTCAGTCACCCTGCTAGGCAGGGGTCCAGGAAAGTAAATAATGTGGGAAGAAATAGCTAGGGAATTGTTATGGCTAGGCTTATATAGGCCCTAGGGCTGATAGCCTAGTACCAACCTATGAACCTATGAAGAACCTTTTCCCAGATCAGACAAACTGAAACTCAGCCTGAACTCAAAACTCCGGGGGTGACATTCACCATTCGTGAATATTTCTTAATCAGTTTAAGCTGAAAAATATGTATGAAGTAATTTTTTCAGCACCATCCACAAAAGAGTGTGTATGTGTGGGGTGGGGTGTTATGTACCTTGCTACTTAGATGTCTGGCAACAGAGGGAGTGAATAATCCTCTAGAAATTGAATTTGCCTTTGGGATGAGGAATGTGACCATACTGGAGCCAAGTAGCCATCATTTATTTATTTATTTATTTATTGACGTTTGTTGACCAGGAAAGTCCATTGGGTCAGGAACCCATTTTCACTGGAGGCCCAGGGAGAAAAGCTTCACAATTAATACAGTCAAATAAAAATATAGACACTTGACAAAATGTTTTTTAAAAGTGAAAATATGCAATACTAAAAAAAATATATATAATAGAATACATAGACAGTATAAAACTTAGTATGTGTCAGAACTTATATAAACTTAGATAACAGTTGCTAGTATAGCACAAAGTTTGAGTGGATTCTTTTTTGCATTGCTTGAAATAACATGGCATTACTTGCCGAACAGTTATAGCGGTAATAGAGCTGTGTTGCTGTCAGGGTGAAAGTTATTTTGAACTATGGAACTGGGTTATAAATAAGTAGTGAAGTTTTATGGTGGTTTGTTTGATTTCCATTGCCATTTGAGGTTATGTAGGAAGTAAGTTTTTAATGCTACTTTATATGTCTTTATATACTCTATTTGGGTAATATAGGTTCATAGGATAGTATTAGGCTAACTGCCCTTGCAAGCCATTGTAAGCCTAGCCAATTATCCCTTGTGAGATTCAAACCCTGCACCATGTGTTTGTAAGGCAAACATCTAAACCATTAGGCCACCCTCCCAACCCAAAAAATAAACAGCCTCTGCAAGGCTCAAAACCCAGGACCCTGTACATGATATTCAAAATGATTTACCACTAAGCCATTCCAGATATGTTGGAGGGTAATAAGGAGTTTCATTTGTTAGCAATGGTATAGGAGAATAAGCATTGTCCAGCACGTTTGTTGGGCTCGGTTACACTTAGTAGCAATTTGTTGGAGGATCTTAGGGTACGTGAAGGAGTATAAGTTTATAGTATTGATGGGAGTGCTGGGCAGGTATTTGGTTTATAAATGGGTTTATGGGCTAGCATTAGTTGGGTAAAGCAAAGGTAGTTTGGGAAATCCAACCAGTTCAGTTCAGAGATTGCTTAGCAGTGGTGTGAGTGGTTAGGATTTCATGTGGTGAATTTAGCTATTTTTATAGTAACAAGACTGAAGTTTATTGCTGAGGGATGAGTGAAGGTTAATAAAGATGGCACTACAATAAAGTAGAGCAGGGATGAATAAGGTACTTGCCAGTTTTGTTTTGGTATTTTTGTCCATGTAAAGTTTATGAAGTAATGTTTGCCAAGTTTAAAGTGTGTTTTCTTTATTGTATTGAGAATGTATGTTTCAAAGCTGAGTTTGTCGTCAATTATGATGCCTAGTAGTTTTGCAGATTTTTTTTTCCATAATAAATTTTTATTGATATATATTTTCCATATACATTAAAAAATCAAGCACATAATTCACTACTACTACTATCAAAACTATATACAATATCTACATGAAATGCTTCCATATGAAAATCGTCATTATTCCAAAAAAGAAAACACCAGGGAAAAAAAAAAGACAAAACATTCGTAGAAATAATTTGCGTCCATACATATCATGCACAGTTCCAAGACACTATTTCCTCCACATATATGTCCAAACTTTAATGTATTCCTAATAACAGTATTATGCTAATATAATATTAAAAACCTTTTCCCATATTTTCGGGTTATTAATATTTTTGTTACTTTGTTTCAGGAGTAATTTATGTGCTAATATATGCTTTATAGCCACAAGCTTAAAATTATCCCATGATGTCTTATCTGGTTCTAACCAATTTGTAGCTATATACAGCTTCATCAGCAAAAAAATATTTATACATATTATAGTTTGTGATCTAGAGAGCTCTCTTGGAGGAATATGTAGAATCATAAATTCCCATGATAATGTTGAACTTTGATAACCCATCTTTTGTAGTTGTGTTCTAAGAGAGTTCCAAAGTTTATATATACACTTGCAGCTCCAGAACATATGAAGAAGATCCGCTGTTTGATTTGTGCAATATGGACAAGCTGGAGAATTCCTAGGATTGAATTTATGTAACCTAAGACGTGTATAATATGCATTATTCCAGATAATCAACTGCGTATAAATCAACTTTTGAAAAGAGACCGATTTTATTGTTAAATCAATTGCTTTTAATACCTGATTATCTGCTCCTGTCATTTTGTTTACCCAATACCCTGACAACAGAATTTTATCCTGGAATTTCAAGTATTTAATTAATTTATTTGTTCTTGTTATAAATTTGACCTCCTGTTGGAGAGCCTGCCACAATTCAGAGCATTTATCCACAATTCCGGCTACAGGTTTAAAGTTTTCAAAATGACTCAGAGCAAGTTCTCTGATTTGTCTCATTATAACAATATAACTCTTAGGTAGGTTCAATTCCTGTCTAATTTGTGAAGCCGATAATTAAAATTTATTAAAAACATCAATCAGAGTCAAATTAACTATTAATGGGAATTTACTAAGATCAATCAACTGATTATTTAGTTTAAAATTGGGATTCCTATGGAAAGGTTGAAAAACCATCATATATTGCAACAAATCTACTGATTGGAATAAGTTTTGCAAAGATAAGACATATGTTTTTATGTGGTCCATAATCCCATACTTTATCAAACCATTTTTACCCAAAAAGGGTAATGCTTTAGGATTTATATTCCAATCTAAAATATGCTTGTAATTCAAGACCACCCAAGTTGGTATCCATTTTGTACTAGTTACATCGTAATTAGCAATTCTTAAAATCCTATTGGCTTCACAATTAGATAGTATACTTCAAAATTCGGTAACTCAAGTCCTCCTCTACTCTTCGGTGTCATTAATTTCTCATACAATATTCTAGTTTTCTTTGGCTCCCAAATAAATTTAGCTAGATCTTTATGAATTTGTTTAAAAACTGTCTTTGAAATTGATACTTGAGCAGACCTAAAGATATACAACATTCGTGGTAATATATTCATTTTCACTATTGATACTTTTGCCAATACCGGCAGTCTTACATTCCTCCATCTGCCACAATCAGCTACTATTTGTTCCCATACTCATTTAATATTATTACTATAAAAATCCTTATTATCCATAGAGAAGCTAATACCCAAATATTTGATATTTTCTTTACATGTTAGCTTCCCCACCAGGGACATTAATGAAAAAGGTTTAGGGGTTCTTAATGGGAAAATACTAGTTTTCTCCAAATTAATTTTGTAATTAGAGACTTCTGAAAATTCGTTTATAACATTTAATATCTTTTCACTGTCAGAAATTGGGGTTGTCCAATAAATAATGAGACCATCAGCAAATGCCGACATTAATAATTTATTTCTATAAATTATTGGTGCATTATGATACAAATTTGCTTAATATATAAAAATAGAGGTTCCAGATAAAGGTTAAACAATAAGGGGGACAAGGGGCAACCCTGACATGTACCATTTTTAATCTGTATTCTTTTAGAATAACTCCTATTAATATATAGCGTAGTATACGGATTACTATATAATATTTGTAGTATCTGAACAAATTCCTGGGGCATGTTGAAATAAGGTAACACATCAAACAAAAAGTTTATATCAACTCTATCAAATGCTTTCTGATCATCTATAATAAGGGCATAAATATTAGAGTTGTTTTGTTTAGCATACATCATCATATTATGCAGTGTAAGGGTGTTATCACTAGTTTGCCTAGTTGCCATAAATCCAGCCTGTTCCTTAGAAATTAGATGTATCATAATCTTTTTTAACCTACATGCTATAATAGAAGTTAGAATTTTCATATCCACATTTATTAATGCTATTGGCCTGTAATTGTCCGGGTTTTGGGGATCTGAATTAGCTTTATGTATAAAGATTGTTTTTGACGCATTAAGGTGAGGATCACTAATTTTATTTCTGATTATATAGTTAAATACATGAGACAATACTTTACCAAAACTATCAGCAAACTCTTTATAAAATTCAACTGTCAGACCATCAGGACCTGGTGACTTATGTGCTTTCATATGTTGAATTGCATATACTATTTCTTTTTCAGATACAGGTTTAATCAGATCACTTTACAGATTCTCTTCTAATTTTGGAAAGTTAATTTTTTGCAAAAATCTTTTATTCTGTTTATGTATAGACCTATCAATTTGACCCTCATATACCTTGGTATAGATTTTTTCAAAAATATCAATAATATCCTCAGTTTTAGAATACACTGTGTCATTACATTGTATTTCCAAAATATGTACAGTTGTTTTCAATTGATTTATAATTCTTGCCAATGCTTTTGATGGTATTTGAACATTATTGGCATATTTCACTAAACACTTATGCTCCTGAAGTGTTAATCTACTATTATGCAGCAAGAAGAGATCCCTTTGACATTTCAACATTTCCTTCTCTGTTTGAGCATTAAAGTTCTGAATCAGTTATTTATCAAGTAGCTTCACTTTTGTTTCTAGTTTTTGAATATCATTGTTTTGCATTTTCTTATAATATGAGGCTTTTTGCAAAAGAAATCCTCTAATTTGAGATTTAACTGTTGCCCATTCAATATCAGGAGTATGTTTCTGAAGCTTCATCCTATCTGTTAAGTCTTTCAGATATTTTACAATTCCATCTATTATATCCTTTTTATTTAAAAGATTTGGATTAAGTGGCCAATTGTAACCTCTATACATTCTTGTATCTTTTAAATCTTTAGAAAAACTTAACGAAATTTTTGAGTGATCTGATAGATAACGAGTATGTATAACCACTACTGGTTCCAAATTCATTAATGCTTTGGATATCAAGAAAAAATCTATTCTAGACCACATTTTGTGGCATGGTGAATAGAAGGTATACTTATTTGCATTATTAATATTATGTGAATAAAGAAAGGGGTCATATAATTGAATATCTTCCTTAAAATCGTTTAATGCTATCCCGGCCTGCTTATTAAGTGCTCTTTGTGGATAAGACCTATCCAACTTTGGATTTTGATAAGTATTCCAGTCCCCACCCACAACAAAATAATAACCATCATATTGTGTTATGATTGGATATAATGATGTTATGAAACTTTGTTGGTCATTACATGGTGCATATATATTTAAAAGTAAAAGAGGTTTATCAAATGCATTATCCGATAAAATAACATAACACCATCGCCCATTTTGATCCACTTTAGAGTCTAAAATCTTATCTTTGTATTGCGTTTTAATAATTATAGCCACTCCAGCACTGTTTATCTTACCTTCTGATGCCACTACCGCTCTGATCCAGTTCTTTTTCCTAATATGATCCCACTGATCATTCATCAAGTGTGTTTCTTGTAAAAATACAAACAGTGCTTTGCCCTGTAGCAATATGTGTAGCAACAGCTTCTGGAGCCCTTTAACATTCCATGAGTCTAACTCCCACATTCACAGGTCTAAGTATCCAATAATAGTATAAGAGGGAAATTGTCAAATTGATATGTACTAACTGCATACTATACATAATCTGGAAGCATTTCCTACATCCCGTCCCAAACCAGTGCTTACCCACTTTACCCCTGGACCAGGACTTATATAGGTCTTGTATGAGAGAAAACATGAACAAGGTTAAGAACACAAACATATTTAAAAGCTTCATGTAATAAAACTTAAAACATTTCCTAAACTTACAACCTATATATTCTAACTTAGCTATGACAAAGTCTAAACTAAACATTCCCTAACAAACAAATCTCCATTGTAAGGTATTATTACCATTTAAAGGAAAACTTTAATACATTGACTAGCTACTTATTCCTACCCCAAATACCTCTTTTGTTGCAATCATTATATATAAACCACTTTTATTGAGAGAGAGAAAGAGAAAAAAACAAACAAAAAAAAAAAAAACGTAAATGCATCCTACATTATAATTCTGTACCATACACAGTGCCTGCAACCACTAATTATCAGAGTTTTGCAGTTGCATGCTTTAGTTCCCAACTACACTAACATTAGTTATCTGATTAACACCACCCAATAACCACTATTTGCCTATTTATATTCATGTAAACAGTGCTAAACCTTGCACCCACTGCATATAGTGTAAAAATACGATTTGATTCAAAACTATAAGAATAAGAAAAAAAAAACAGGAAAAACATATGTTATTATGTGCTTCAAGTACACATTCTAATGTTATTTACTTGTAAAAAAAACATTAACACATTATGTCAGTTCTCTTCAGCTTCTCAAGCCAGGAAACCATCAATAATACTCGCGACGGGGGACCGCTTTAACAGCCGGACCACAGGAAGTGTTACATCAAAATCCACACTCTCAGCTGCATTCAAGGCATTTCCTGTTTACCACTCGATGAAAATAGTTCGTAGAGGTCATAAAAGTTCGGAAAACAGCCAGCAGACCCTCGGATTATCGCAAACAAACAGTTTTATTGCTTTTACAGAGGCCTAAATGACTTAAGCAGGGAACAAAGGATTACCTAAGCCTCAAAGTATAGTACATACTGGTTCTGACCTCAGGAGCATGCCAGTCTCAACGGAAGTTTCTTTCAGCCCTCTGATGCAGGTAAACCTTTAAAAACCTTCAGAAACACCCTCTTTGCCTCGTTTTTAGTAGAAACAGAGTATTTAATCCCATCCACCATAAATGTAAGCACATTAGGGTATTTCATCTGGAATTTAATTTGTTTGTCAATCAGAAATTTACAGTATGCAGATAAAGACTGCCTAGCTTGCCTTACTTGCAATGGTAAATCCTGAGCCAGAGATATTTTATTATTTTTCCCACATAACATAGCCACCATTCTTTTTTGCAGTAAAAAGTATTTTGCTAACATCTTGAAAGTTCAATATCATAGCATATACATGTCTAGGCATATTAGAAGCTTGTACCTCTCTCAGCGCTCTGTGTGCCCTTTCGATAACAATTTGTTTCAGCCCATCAGCATCATTTAACAAAATTTCAAGTATTTGTATTTGTGTTATAGTTGGTATTAGCTCGGCATACTGAATGTTTTCAGGGATCCCTCTAATAATAATGTTGTTTCTCCTAGACCTCGCTTCTAAATCAGTAAGTTTGCTTTGCATGGCTTGTATATCCACATCATATACCTTTGTTTTCTTCTCCAGCAAGTCTATTTTGTCCACTGTTTCAGAAATTCTAGTCTCTGTTTTGTCCATTCTCTGAAGCAGCTGATTACATGAAACTCCAAAAGTTTGTATTTGAGAAGACAAGTCCTTTAAAGCTTCTTGTATAGGTAACAAAGCATGTTTGATATCTTCCATGTTCAGTGGCTGATCAGTTTTAGATCTAGTCCTTGGCTTCTGTTGTTCCTGTTGTCTAGTAATTCTTTGTTTTTTCGCACTCACATCCTTTACTGGTGACTGTAATTCTGAAAGCTTTGTTTTGGTAGTAGTTGTTTCCATGCTTTTTCCTTCTTGTGACATTTTTCTTTCCCCAAGCAGAAAGGTAAAAAGAAGAAAGCACACAGTTCTTTGTTTATTTCTCTCTTCAGAGCTAGCTAATCACTTGGAATCCTGATGGATAAATACTTTTTTTTCCACTTTTTTTCCTGATTATAGATTAATTAAGTGTAGATGCATCATTTTTGTCATTAATTTGATGTTCAAACCTCTTGGTATCGACTCAGTTTACAGATTTTTCTCAGGTTAATTGAAGAGCTGCAGGTCAGCAGTGTTTACAGAATGGCAGCCATCTTTGTATCCCTCAGTTTTGCAGATTTTACTATTTCATTTCCATCTTTAGATAAGATTTTAAAGTCTATATCTGGTGGTTTTGAATAGAATAATAGAAGTTTTTTTGGCGTATAGTAGCAGTTGTGAATTGTTTAGCCATGATTCAGTCTTTGTAAAAGTATTTGAGTAACTGTGAGGACATCAGAGAAATTGTTTGAAGTAGATTATTATCAAATAATCAGTGTATTGGATAATTTTACCTAGTTGAGAGACTTTGTGGAGGTCATTAATAAAGATGTCGAAGAGTAATGGTCCCAGAATGGAACCCTGTGGGACTCCTATGTTTGAGAGATAATTAGATTGGACATTATGCCACTTTACAGATTGTTGTCTGTTGTTTAGATATGATGTAAACCAGTTGAGGGATTTAGGGGCCCAGCCAAGTTTTGTTAATTGGATCAGAAGTTTAGTATGTGATACTGTGTCAAAAGCTTTAGATAGATCCAATAGGATTACTAAAGTGGGGTGATTTCTATCTAAGGTTTTGTTGACAGCATCGGTGAATGAGACCAGGGTTGTAATAGTGCTGTGCTCTGGTCAGAATCCATGTTGAGTGGGATACAGAAGATTATTATTAATGAAGTACTTGAGTAATTGTGTGTGTACACACCTCTCAAGGATTTTGGATAGTGGGGAAAGTATAAAGATGAGGAGATAGTTTGAGAGGTCATGAGAGTTTCCACCTTTATGTATTGGAGATGTAGTAGATTTTTTCCATATATGTGGAACATATACTTCTGTGAGAGAGCGGTTTATAAGAATACTAACTGGATATGCAATTGCATGTGCTGCTAGTTGTAAATATTCTGGGGGAAGGTTGTCTGCAGAAAGAGAGCATGGTCTGAGTTTTTTTTTAATAGTTTACATATGAGAGATGTGGGTACTGGTTGAATAAAAAATGAGTGAGTTACAGAAGGATTGGAATTTTTGTCAAGAATGAATGGTGCATTGTCATTTTATATGAAATTATTAGTATTCTGGGAGTATTGGTTTGAGCTTGTTGAGGAGTCTTTAATTAATTTTTGGATGGTGGTAATAAAGTGGGTATTAAAGTCATGGGAAATTTGATTAGGGTCTTATCAGGTGCAGGAAAGGGATTCTGTAGAGTTCCAGGGTTGAGAAGGGTGGAGACTGACTTCCAGAATTTCCTTGGATTATTTTGTAAGGTTGTTAGCTTAGAGGAGAAATAGTTTTTTTTTTATCTTGTATTACTAGCTTCTATGCTCTATTTCTTAGTTGTTTAAAATTAATTTTGTTTTGTTGTGTTCTGTCGTATTGCCAAGTTTTCCATGCCTTGTCTCTATGAAGGATGCATTGTTTGGTCAGTTTTGTTAGCCATGGGGCATGATTCCCTTTTATTCGCTTGATACGTATGGGGGCTAAGGTATTAAGAGTATCCAAGAAGAGATTATTAAAGTAATCGTCTGCCTCATGTAGAGGGAGAGATTTTAGTGGGAGCCAGTTATGGGTTTTTAGAATGCTTGAGAATTTATTTTGGTCGAAGTGGTTGAGATTTTTGGATGTTTCATAGCAGTGTGTATTGACTATATTAGGGTGAATCCTGTGGGTGTATGCTGGGAGGTGGTCACTTAATATGTTGGATAGGGTGCCATAGTGTGAGTAAATTTGGGGATGGGTAACTAATATCCAATCTAAGATAGATTCTGATCCTGTAAATAGGCCATGAGTGGGAGTTTTGATAGTTAAGCAAGGCTCTGTAAATTTATACTGTTGGCTGCGGAGCTGGAGGTAAGATTTTGCCAATTAATATTTGCATCTCCTAGGATTATAGCTTCATTTGATACATTTAGGTTTATCCATGATAGAAAATCATCTAAACTACAGCTCTGTGAAATAAAGCCAAAGGCTTGTCAGTATCCCTACACAAGTATGGCACACTGTTAAAGACGAACGCCATAATAAAATAATCAGCCTAGTCCAGCTAAATATTTAAGAATCTATGCTGTGTTGAGAAATATGTGGAATGTCAAAATGTATCTGCAGTTTTACTTTAGTCCTATTTCTAAACAGAGCATAGATTGTTTAACACCTTCTAGCTGGAGTTGGCTGATTATTTTATTATGGAGTTCCTCTTTAACAACATTGTGCCATCCTTTTGTAGGGATGCTGACAAGCCTTTGGCTGACTTCCACAGAGCTGTACTTTCTGTTAATATAAAAGCTAAGAGCTACTCAGAATATTCATCCTGCTTGTAGTTAGCCATTGTAGATGATGCTTCCTGGTGGGAGATTTTAATGCCCACATTGAGAATAGTGAAGTTTACTGAAGAAATAAAAGGGAGAAGCATCTTCATGAGTTTGAACTTGGAAATGTCATTACTGTGTTTCTTTACCAATCTTATGTTGTCATTAATGATCATAATTTTATGACACAATGATGACAGAATTTACTTTAGAGGAACAATTTGCCCAATTGTTCCATTAGGAGACTTCTAACTATTCATGGAGTGTCCCTATTTCCTACTTACTTTTTACCTTATGCCTGCTGAATATTAAGACCTCCACAATTGGACACACACCATTTTTAGGTGAAAATACCCTGAACCAAGGAGAAGAAACATCTGGAGGAACCATCAGTAAAGCAGGTCATAACAGCTCCATCTGCCTTTGACAACATGCTTGTTATGAAAACATTTTACAAACTTAACCCTAATATACAGGAGATGTGGTAACTCAATATGTCTTCCTGCATGAGTACAATCTCTCATGCAGTCATTAATTAACTCAGCCAGTAGGTAGTGGTTTGTTGGGCTGTAATCCCCCGAGATATATGTGTCACCTATTTTCTGATGGATTCTGGGTAAACAGATCCTGATACAACCCCACCCGCAAGCATTATAAATGCATCTAAGTCACTAATCAAACTTTAAACTCACGGACAATAATTAGAACTTCATTTGTGTTCACCACTGATGTGAGTATGGCATGTTCATTATAATATTATAACTTCTAGCTTAATAGGCATATACTGTGCTAACAACCACAAGAGTCTTTTTATTGGTTCATACAAGATTACTATGCTAATGGCTCAAGAGCAATTACAAGCCTAGTCAGTTTTACCCATATTTTATCCAATTTTCTATCCTTAAGGGAAAGATAACAAGGGTCAGCAAATGGGTTTTCACTATTTTTACAGACTACCACTGTTCATTAGGGACATGGTCATGGTCACAATCCCAGTGGTGAGTTTTGATTTCCCATCCATTGTTCCAGACTAAAGATGGTCAGGAATGGCTCTGCTTCATTTGAATAGGAAGCCATTCTAGAGGAGGGGCAATCTCTGGCACACACATCTGTCTCTCCAGCATGATCTATTCATGTCAGAGTTTGGGTTTAGATCTTTGGAGCTGGTAACCCTTGAGCAGTTAGTTTTGATAATATGTAATATTTTCATCAGGGCTGGGTCAGACACCACTGCCTTTCAGGCCAAGCACACAACACTAAGTAATCACTAGGAAATAGATTACAGTGATACGGCTTTTAATTGGCCCATACATGACATCTTGGTTATACCCTGTATTTTTTTGTTCAGAAGCCTCTGAGAATGCTCCAGCTGTTGCAGGTATCTGGAGAGGTATATGCCAAAAGGTGCAATGTACTCAGTTATTGGCCTGATGAGGGATGTGAACAGTGGTACTATAACACCTTTAGATCTGGATGCCATGCCCATACTTATAAGCTGAGCCACATAGAAGGATTTATACTGCAATGTTTCCTATCTGTGAGCCATTTTGCTATCCATCTGATGATATAGAGGTTTATGCCCAATTTTGTGAGTTAATCTATAACTGAGTGGTTGCTGTTGGCAGCAGAGCTGGAGGTAAGATTTTGCCAATTAATATTTGTATCTCCTAGGATTATAGTTTAATTTGATACATTTACGTTTATCTATAATAGAAATTCACCTAAACTACAGCTCTGTGAAATAAAGCCAAAGGCTTGTCAGCATCCCTATACAAGTATGGCACACTGTTGTTAAAGACAAACTCCATAATAAAATAATCAGCCTAGTCCAGCTTAAGATTTAAGAATCTATGCTGTGTTGAGAAATATGTGAAATGTCAAAATGTATCTGCAGTTTTACTTTAGTCCTATTTTTAAACAGAGCATAGATTGTTTAACACCTTCCAGCTGGAGTAGGCTGATTATTTTATTATGGAGTTCCTCTTTAACAACATTGTGCCATCCTTTTGTAGGGATGCTGACAAGCCTTTGGCTGACTTCCACAAAACTGTACTTTTTGTTAATATAAAAGCTAAGAGCTACTCAGAATATTCATCCTGCTTGTAGTTAGCCATTGTAGATGATGCTTCCTGGTGGGAGATTTGAAAGCCCACATTGAGAATAGTGAAGTTTATTGTAGAACTAAAAGGGAGAAGCATCTTCATGAGTTTGAACTTGGAAATTTCATTACTGTGTTTCTTTACTAATCTTATGCTGTCATTAATGATCACAATTTTATGACACAACGATGATGATTTCACTATCCATCTGATGATGTAGAGGTTTATGCCCAATTTTGGGAGTTAATCTATAATACTTGAGTGGGGTATTAAGACAAATACCTTGGCTAGGATAAGGTAGATGTTATGCACTTTTTTACCCTCATCCATGTCCTTGTTGACCTTCTCAAGAAGTCCACTAGATTGTACAGGTAGAACCTGGCCTTGAAGAAGGCAAACTGGGTTGGATCTAGAGTCTGGAGATCTCCTATGTCCCTTTTAATCAGGTCCATGATTATCCTTGTAGGTTGGTAGTTTCCTGGGTCAGTTGATTGTCCCCTTGTGTGGAGGGATGACTGTGGCTGTACTCCACTCTACTAGGACAAAGCCTGTCTGGACACTGTGGTTAAACAAAGATCTGAGTGGGTCTGCTAGGTCATGTTTCAAGCTACTTAATAGACACCCTGGGGTTCAATCAGGGCCCATTGATGCCATATTTCTAGCTTTAGAGAGAACAGTGATGACCTGTTTTTGTAACAACAGGCAAAATAATGATAGGGGTTATTTTATGGGGAGTGACTGGAGGTGATAAGGGGTGAAACATGAACTGAATTTATTGCCCAGCTGATTTGCTATTTATTCTGGTTCAGTACAGGTATTGCCATCTACAGCCATCTCAACACATTGTTAAGCATTTCGCTTAAGATTTTGGACATAACTAAAAATGCTTTGTTGCTATCTTTTGCTTGGAAGGCTATTTTAGTCTCATATTTATCTTTTGAAGACTTGACTGGTTCCTTGATTTGCCTGTTGAGACTGAAGGAATTTCTTCCTTTTGTTGTATAGTCTGTTTATGCCAGGGGACACCATGTTTTTTCTGGCTAGCCTGGGGTTCAGTTTGGTCAGGTGCTGTTGTTTCTATGAGGTTAAGTGGTTGTACAGGGCATTTGTGTATACTTCTGCATATGACTCCATCATTTTGGGGTTAGGGGGAGTTTTAAAATTACTATCCTAACACTTAATAAAAGGTAATTCGCCTTGGAAAAATAATTTAGTATTTTACGGTTTGATGGGAGTAAGACTGTTACATTTATTTCAAAGATGACCAATTTATGGTCCAATCTTGCCAATAAGGACATTACACTGGGAGGCATGCAATGCTCTGCTATGTTTGCGAGTAATATGTCAAGGAGATTTGAGGCTCTAGAGGGAGGATATTTTCAATGACAAAAGTCAAGGAATCTCTGAGCCTGCAAGTTAGTGCTTGTGTAAGTTTCCCAGTTTATGGAGGGGCAATTAAAAATCACCCATGGCTACTGTGCTGGGATGAATGATAAGTGATTCTAGTAACTTAAAGTATGCATTGTGGATTTCATGTGCCACAGTTGGGGACCTATAGCAATGGTGGGGGATTTTGACCATGTTCAGTTGGACATAGAGTAGCTCACATGAGTTATCCTGCTTGACCAGTCTGCAGGTGTGATTGCTTTTTCTGTAAATGGAAACACCTCCCCCTTTTGTTTTCTCCTTTTGAGTGGGTGGTCTGAATGCTTGATAGGTATTGCAGCCTTGCACCACCATGGTGCATTCTGCAGCCATGATCCATGCCTCTGTAACTGCACAGCAGACATCAGCTTCCAGGGAGTGCACTTTGTTAGGACTCCTAGCATTGAGCAGTACTACCTTCAGCTTAGCATTAGAATTTGTTACATTGGTAGGTCTGTTCATTTGGCACTGCCTAAAAAAGGCACTATGAGGTGGCTAATGCCTTGTCCAGTATTCAAAAGCCTAGCAGCAGGTGTGAACCATCTCTGGTAAAGCAGTATAGTCTGTCAATCATGTTGTCCAGGCTGACAAGTACTGGATCAACTTGGAATGATACAAGCAGCTTAGCCTGTTATTAGAGTCAATAATTTTGTTAGACTTGTGGTATTCTTGTTGTGGGAAGAACGCTTCTTAATGTGAGGCTCATACCAGTCTGTGACATGTATTCCAAGAGGTCCAGTGTGTGTCTGTTCATATAGTCCAGGGAGGTACTTCTCAGGTCATTCACACCCAGATGGAGTATGACTGAGTCATACTGGTTCTTGTGGTTGAATGTCCTGACTGTCTGCATAGTCTGGCAAATCCTGGCCCCTAACAGGCAATTGACTGTAACCCTCTGTTTATCCAACCTGGTGAGGAGTGCATCTGGATCTTATTGTAGAATCTCCTATACCAAGATATTTGAATAAGTAGTGTTTTACCTTAGGGGCTTGTTGTGGAGAAAATGTGATCTGTATTTTAATGTGTAGGGGTTGCTGTTGACTTGATTTTGTTAGGATCTGGATTCTGAGGACAGAATACTGGAGGCCTCTAAGTTACTTGTGTATACCTCTACATATGTGGGTCTATGTGTTGATAACTTCTCTAGTGAGGGAAATGATGTGCATGTGCTGACACCCTGTTTCTCATTTGATTTGTCAGTATGTGAGAGTCGTATCTCAGTTTTTATAATGTAACTATCTCTCACATACCGGGTTGTTTGTATTAGGATTAAGTAGTTACCAGTATACATGAGACAATTACTACATTTCTTCAGGATGCCCATGTCCACCAGGCTGACTGCAGAGACAGTAGGAAAGTGTCCATCCATGATTTCAGTTTTTTTCTCTATGTTTAACCAGGGAGATGAGTGGGGAGACTTAACTGGATAGGGATGACAGCACATGGACAAAGAATGGGTGCTATATGCAGTGTGAATTGTAGCTATCTGGTGGATTAGATATCATTTAAATGTACAAAAATACAATATTCTCTTTGTGCAAGTCTTGAAATGCAACCATATTAAAGTAAGCTTTCAAAGTTTGCACAATTTCAGTAAATACACTTTCAATCAATGAAAATAACCTTCAGTCAAAAATACTACTAACAGAATGTGCAGTACTTTGAGAACAAGCAGACCTTACAAGGCTTAAGAGGCACGTAGAGCATTACAGGGTTTTGGTATTAGAAAATACTTCAAACCAAGTTAAGTTCATTCATTTGTACTGATATGCAGAATGTCTTTGCAGTACAGACACTCAAGCTTGAGTTCCAGAGCAAGTCAAATATCCAGCATTCCAGAATATTAATAATATCATTCACAAGGAAAAGACTGTTTATATTATTCAGGAGAGACAGAATATACACGCAGAAACATTGTATATATTTATCACCACTGTTACTGCATTCCAGAATATTAAAGAATTTCTGCACATTCTTATAGTTTATCAGCACTGGTATTAAAGATGGTATTTAAACCGCCACTGTACATAAAGTACCCATGACCAAATGGCAGTATTTACTGACTTTACTGTGAAGACTTGGCCCATAAAGAGACTGGCAGCTGTTCAACACAGTTCTGGGTAATTAACAGATAAAGACATTCATTCCAGTCATTTCCAATGAATTCCAGTATTATACAGGCTTATCAATTCTTTCACAATCCGACAAGGTGAATCTGCTCTGGACACAAATCAACTGCTCTTAGAGCAGCAGGGGGACTTGGGAAAGTTGCAAAGATACTTATTCTAAGGGAAATTTTAACTTTATTGCATTTGCTTCTATACTGGGACTGGTAACTGCTTTTTTGTGAAGAGCAGCCTAGCACAAACACTGGGCTTATATAGAATCAGAGAAACAAGTTTTATAACAGAAAGGCCTACAGTACCAGTCATGAAAACACACAATAACCTTTCATCCAGAAGCCCCCAACTCAGACAGGTTTCCTACAACACACCTCTGCCACGAGAGTACAGACAGAAAATCCTCTTTATGTAAAGATGTTGGTTTTAAAGCTGAAGTACAGGGAAACCACACAACCTAGATACTGCAGTCCTGTAAAACTAGCAGACAAAATGTAATTAAGTACTACAGTAGCAGAAGTGGAAACCGTTCAGCTTTGAATCTCTACTAAAGTGTGAAATTAAAACAGAAGCAAAGTGATATTTATTATAATCCTTTTGGCTGTGCATTGCTTAAATGCAGCAGATTCAGTATAAAACTCAGGTAAAGTAGCCAATACAAAAGTAGCTCTGAGGAATTGAGCCTAGTTATGCATCTCAAAGAAATTCAAAGTCCGATGCTCTAGCTGTTAGAGAATTATGTGTAAGCTATGACATGTGTGGCCAAATGTTTACAGGTTGCCTTTTTCCATCAGCGATGTTGGTGACAGAACGGGAGTCAATTTTTGATTTCCCATTTACTGGTCCAGATTTGGCCTGTTCATAACTCCCTAACTCTTTCTGAAACAAGGAACTGTGGATTCAATGGTAGCTGTAACCTAAGCAACTTGCAGTGGACACTATCAAGATAGAAAACTAAAGTTAGAGTCCTTCGGTACAATGTTTATCCATGTCTATATTTCCCAAAAAGAAAAAACCCAGCCGGAGAACAGCATTTCTGGCACTGAAAGAAAACCTTAACGTGAGAGTGGTCTGGTGAAACCATGTTAAATGATTTTAGTAAAGGTGGTGAAAGTTCTGCTATTCTCTGTGTCATTTTTGGGCCTTTTTAGTCAGATGGACATTTCTTTTGGGAAACACACAACAGTTGGGGCTTCATCAGTTTCTGCAGGTGGAGTTTTTGGTGCACTGTGGGCAAGACTTGCATGGATGAAGGACATCTTCCCACTGGAACACAGATGCTACACCTTTAGTAGGGCAACATATATTTATCCTTTAAACAAGAAAATCAATAGATCCTTACAACAAAAATGAAACAATGTAGCACAATACCCAGAAATCATGTAAAATATGCCAAATTTGCAAAACTATCATTCTTTTCACCTAAACAGAGATGATGTTCTAAAGGTACTGTAGGGGGTTATAGGTACTTTCTGGAATATGGTTTATCCAAACAAATGCAAGGAGCATCAAGAACATTGTTTGTCTAGAGGAGAGATATCAGGCACTCTTAGCTAGTATGAATGCCCTTAATCTCATATCTAAAATGGTCAAGATAGACACACTCAGGTAGGTTACCAGACTTTAACAATAGGATAAAGGCACATTGTATCTAGATTAATTTTCATACTAAGAAAAGGAACTGACGTGGACCTCACTCTTACTTCATGGATTACAAATTATTTTATGAAATAACCCAGCAAACGTGTTTTTTTTCAGCTCTTGCCAAGTAAACTAACATTTGTCAGATTAGAGGACTTAAAGCAGAGCCCGTTTAGGAGAGAAAATGGTAATTCAAAGGTAGCCTTCACATTAACAGCAGAGACTAACCCTCCCTAAATTGTCAGAGTAAGCACTAAACTTGCAGCAATACTTGTATTTAGTTATCTTTTAGTAAATTAAGAACCATCTTATTTTATGTACTGCGATCAATAAGCTTAACATTATAGATATAGATCAGACTGGCTTCATTGTAAATAGAAATACTTTTGATAGGTACAAAGCAAGGATGTCCACTTTCTCCATTATTATTCACTTTAGTAAAGAAACAGTGGACATAGAGGGTTTTGAAATAGAAGAAAAAACAACATCAAAAAATTCAACTTTTTAGAGATGATTCTAATTACATCAACAGGATCTTCTATTATTATAGGTCAGTTTTTTGATAAAAATGATGATTTTAAAAGTATTTCTGGTTTAATATTCAATGAAGAAAATATGTATAACTTATTGGGTTAATATACTATCTAAAGATATTAAAATCTAATATATATAATACTATATAACCATATTTTCTTAATATACAAAATCTTTTTAAAATGTTAATTTCTTATGGGCACCCTATAGACCTAGGATTGCATTAAAGAAACATACTAATAGCTGGTCTCTTTAATTTATATATTATTCTCTATTATAAAAGTTATTACTTTATTAATAGATTGGTCATATGTCTATGATTATAAATAACTCCATGTTGTGGTTTGCTAAAGGAATTTTAATCAGCTGATATGATAATAAAAGTAAAAAAAAAAAGATTTCTTAAAAAAAAAAGAATTTGATCTAAAAGAAACTTTGTGGTTAGGTTCGAATCTTTTTTACAACATCTCATTGATAATAGATCTAATGTCTATATAACAGTTTAAAAGAATTCCAAAACTGATTGATTACTTGATAAATAAATTTACAGCATAAAGTTTTCTGATAAAGGTAAACTTTCATATATACATAAAATTATCAGACAAGAAACTTTTACAATGTAGATTCATACTGGAATAATTTCATTATTTCTAAGTCTCTTATATTAAATAATTTACAAATTTTAAAAAATTCTAATTTCAATAGCACAGGTATTTTAGTTTAATTAATTTGATGATTGTAGTGGATGTCTTTGTAAATACTTTAGTTGTTTTGTTGAATATTATAATAATACCTATTTTTAATTATTTGTATAAAATTGTTATGATATTTCTGAGAGGATTTTAGTTTTAATATTTATAAAACTCATGGTCTAGTAAGAAGGTATATTGCCCATGTTCTTGTATTCTCTGCTGTGGAGCATAATTTCTCCAATTGCCACCTCACTACAAATACTAGAAGCACTTCTAATGCTGTTATTAGTAGGGGAATCAGTCCCCTGTTTTAAGGAACAGTGGTAGGATTATGTATTCCACCAATATGAGTTTTATGCAAATATCTCTGGAGGGAAATAGAGAACTTTGGGCTTCTACACCAGTGCTGTTTCAGTCTCACTGCAAACTCATTTTTAACATAGTGCCAGATTTTGCAGCTATACAGATTCCCTGTGCCAGGAAATAGTATTTTTGGACCATAGCTGCAGAATGACATCCATGAATTGTCACTTTAGAGAAATCAGAAGCTTCTTCCACAGAGGAAAAACGTGCTCACAGAGCAGCACAGAAACATTAGCATTGAAAGAATGCTAGTAGAATGTAGGCATAACTAAAGTGGTGCTCCCTACCAAATGCAGCCATCCTTTTAGAAGTATCCAGTTAAAGGAAAGAAGTTGTTCTACCCCTCTGTTAGGAATTTGGTCATGGATGTTATGTTTTTAGGGTAGATGCCTTCTCTCCACAGTTCACTGTACTGTGGAAGGACCAACTTGCAGTGTCAAGTTATTTTTTTAGTCTTAAGCTCCAGTATTATAAAAGCTATGGGGATCTGGGGATTAACTAGACCCTGCTTTGTTCTTAGTATAATCTAGAGAAGTTCTTTCAATTCTGCCGTCTATATTTAGTATGGAATAATGACTGGGTATAGTATTACAGGAGAAGTAATGATGATTATCCTGTTTAATTTGGGTCCCCAGTAAAGTGAAAATTTTAATAGGGTTGCTGGTCTCCATCCCTGACAAGACCTGATTAGATTGAAGGTTAGAACCAGCTACATACTAGTTCCCTCTTAGAGGAGACCAACATCGCCAACACAGGTAACTTCTCATTAAAACAAAGACTACTTAACAGGTTATCCTCATGCCTAGTTGGTGTATTCCACTCAAAAGGAATCTGAACTCTCAGAAGTTCTGGAAGAGTAGATGTGTATCCACATTGGCATAACTATCTTTTAAGTGCTACATTGCTCAAAACTGCAGTTAAGGAGTGACTCACATTCACCTCCTTCCACAGATGGCCTCCAGTTATAGTCTACAAGAAATGTGACCATTTCACAATACCCAAGCAGACAGTAGCCTGCAACATCCCTTCCCAGTTCAAAGTTACTCCCAATTATACTCCTTAAGGCCCTCCTGTACAAAGAAGTCAGGCATAGCTCAAGCGTGCCTTACTGATTCTGGTGATTTCTGAGAAATACCAAGAACCTGGTTGTAGGTCATCTCTTCCCTCCCTGCAATGCAAACATTTGAGATACTAGAGACCATTTCTTCTCTATATAACACCTACATAGAAGCACCAGTTCAGAGAGATTGTGCCAGAGGAAGCCATGAAGCATGTACCAGAACCTTGTGGGTGCATCACCATAGGTTGAGGTGACAAGATGCACGTCACTAAAAGGAATTTGCCCCTGTAGTGACAATTAAGTCCACCAACTACATCAGATGCAGGCTTCACAGCATACTAAAGCAGCCCTCTAAGAGGTCAGTGCAGTCCCTTGACTTACTATTCAAGGTAGTCCGCTACATCATAGCCTTACTACTGGAGAAGACTAGCATGAACCCTCCTCAGTGCACATTTAAAACAAAACCTCACTAGCATGAACCCTCCTAAGGCCTCACTTACGGGTAGTGACAGTGCCTTTAGCCACCCTTAACTTCCTATTTACACTTCTTCCCTCTAGCAAGCTTTTCAATACAAGTCTTACCCCCCACCCCAAGAAAAAATCCAGTTCATCTAGTATGAAGCTTTGTCCACATGACCCATTCAAAGGTGTTAAGGAGCCCAATTTCCATGGAAGTTTCTGGTCTCAGCCTTGAGTGAGACCCCAAAGCATCTCTACAGCCCATTGTGTGACATGGGGAGGTTAGGATCAGACCATTGTGAAAAGTTGCCAGCTTATCAATGTTTATTTGTTCAAATAGGTAGAGGCAAAAGGCAAGAGTCACAGAAAACCATATACATATTGCTGCTGGAGGCTTGCTTGTAGTTAATCTTTTCATAGAGCCAGAGAAAACCATGTACATATTGCTGAAGACTTGCTTGAAGTTAATCTTTTCATAGAGCCATACATGTGTCACTACAAGCATGCTCATTTTTTTTGGTAGAGAACAGGCAGCATATCTGACAACTACTCAGCCATCCAACTCCACTCATTGATCTACTTGCACTTCCATAACAAAAGTCTATATTCAAAGGCTCCAAACACTCCTCCAGAGTGCACAACTGCTTATTAAACACAATGTGTAGACTAGTCACATCAAACCCACCTAGTCTTTCAAAAGGGATCAGCATGACAAGGAAAAGACACCCCAGCTGAATGCATCTCCTAAATGAGGACTGTCAACTCAAGTATATAGTACTGGTAGGTAAACTCATGCCAACAAGTTGCAAAACAGATAGTTAGGACAGATTACCATAACCAAACAAATTCACAGCATAGACACGCTGCATTTTCTAAAGGTATAGGGAAAATAATCATAGTTAACATAAGACTCGAATTTTGTTTATTGAAAGTAAAATACATGGTGGGTCAATATACAGCTTTTATTTTTTATATATTAGATCTGTCACTTTCTTAAAGGTTTCTTTGGCATCTGTATCTTTTTTCTCTCCAAGGAGAGGCAGCAGATTTTCAAAGATTATCTGCAGAAAAAAAAAATTAAAATAAGACAATTAGTCAAAACAGACTCAGAAGAAAGAAACACAAACAAATAATCCAAAACAGGAATCCAGGCACCTCAAGGCTGGAAATAATCCAATAATCCAAATGCCAAAATCATGTCCTCAAGTTAAATGCCAAAAAGTGCATTGTCATACCTTTGGGAAAAATCAAGTACCAATGAATTACAACATAGGTGGCAGCCCACTTATCACAGAGAGTGTGATAAGAGACCTAGGGACACAGGTGGATAGTAACCTCTCCTTCGACAACCACATCAATAAAGTGGATAGAAAATCCTTCTACATGGCCCATTTTATCACAAAGGGGTTTGCATCTATGAATAAGGAAGTTATTGTCCCCCCTCTACTCATCACTCTTTAGATTTGTAATTGGATACAATGCACCATTCGGGATGTATCTTACATGACATCTGTAACAACTGGAGAGGCCTCAAAAGTACCTCACTAAAAGGATAATGGGCCTTAAACACATGTCCTATGCCACGAGGCTAAAAAAACTCAAACTATACTCGGTCACGTACAGACTACTCAGAGGTGACCTATGCCTAACATACAAGGCTATGGCAAACTCCAAATTGCTGGAAATGCTCCACCTAAGGAAAACCCAATCCACCAGAGTTACACGCTCAAGGGACATTAACCTGATAGCAACAATAAACAGGACTTGTTGGAGGGCCAGATTCAATTCCAAGAGACTCCCCTTGCTCTGGAATAAGATCCCCATATATATATAGGCATATAAAAATGTTATTTAACCTTAGCCTTACTACAGGATATGTACCTGAACACTGGCGTACAGCAACAGTGGTACCACTCCACAAGGGAGGCTCCACTACAGACCCATAAGCTTGACCAGCCTGGTTTGCAAAGCTATGGAAAGAATTATTATGGAACTCATAAACAACGACATTGGGGACCTACAGACACTTGATCCCACCCAGTTCGGCTTTGTAAAAGGCAGATCCTGCCTTTTGAACCTGGTTGACTTTTTCGAAACAGTCACTAGAGCCATTGACGAGGGCAAGGCAGTCCATACAGCCTACCTGGACTTGGCTAAAGCCTTCGACACAATACCCCACTCGGGGATCATAGAAAAGCTAAACAGCTTAAAAGTAAATCCATGTCACAAGATGGGTTGCAAACTGGCTAAAGAACAGAACCCATAAAGTCAAGATTGCAGGAGCCATGTCAGACTCAAAGCCAGTCACAAGTGGTGTCCCACAGGGCTCGACCCCTCTTGTTCGGCATTTACTTCTCAGATGTGAAAGCAAACATGGGAGGGTTGTGGCTGACAAAGTTCGCAGATGACTGCAATCTAGGCGCCATAGTCGATACACCAGCTGACACATACATCCTACAGAAAGGCCTCACCAAAACGGACAACTGGTGCCGGAATCACGGCCTTAAACTGAATGCCAAGAAATGTATAGTCATCCCCTTTGGGAAAAACAAAATACCCACAAATTATCACAGACAGTAACCCACTGAGTACCAAAAAAGTAATCAGGGACCTGGGGACCCAAGTTGATAGTGACCTCTCATTTGACACCCACATTGCCAAAGTGGTTAGAAAGACTTTCTACCTTGCCCACCTTATCATGAAGGGGTTCACATCCAGATCAAAGGAGGTCATTGTACCCCTGTACTCCTCCTTTATCAGGCCCATGATTGAGTACAATGCCCCATTTGGTATGTACCTCACCTGGCACTTACAACAGCTGGAGAAATCCCAGAAGTACCTCACCAAGAGGATCAAGGGTTTCCAACATATGTCATATGCTGCCAGGCTAACTGAACTCCAGCTCTATTCAGTAGCATACCGCCTGCTCAGAGGTGATCTGTGCCTGACATACAAGACAATGTCCAACCAGGAATTGATGGACATGCTCCACCTCAAAAAATCAAAATCCATAAGGACCATGACAGCCAAAGATTTAAACCTCAGTACAAACATGAATAGAACATGCTGGAGGGACAGATTCATAACTCAGAGGCTACCCATACTCTGGAACAAAATCCCAGTCCATGTTAGGCAGAGCCCCTCATTAACTCTCTTCAAGAGAAATCTTGACGAGTGGATGGGAGATCGTAGGTTTACCCCGGGGGTCACCCCTGTATCGCTACTTAACAGAGGCACAGTAAACTAATTTTAATAAGTATGGGGGTCTTCAATGTGTCACTACTAGACAAAGGCACAGTATTCTAAATTTATTCTATACACCTTAGTACCACTACATGGGGTGGCGAAAGCCACATCTCTAGGGCTAGGCTTGCAAATGCCTCAGGGCAGATAGCCTAGTACTAAACTATGAAACTATATGTGAGGCAGAGCCTCTCACTAGTGCTCTTCAAGAGGAATCATGATGAGTGGATGGAAAACAGGAACTTCATCCGGGGAATCACGTCTGTGGCCCTGTTCGACAGAGGTGCAGGTAACTAAACCTCATGGGAGGTGAAAGATGAAACATTTTGGCTAGGCTTAATTATGCCCTAAGGCCAATAGCCTAGTACCTACCTATGAACCTGTAATCCAAGTTATAGTTTAAAAACCTTTTAATGTGAGCGCTTTGTTCACATAAATAAAATGAACATCTTCAGACAATTAAAGGGCAATCAAAAGAACATTTAAATACATTTTCTGATTCATGACATAAGAAATCCACCCTAAAATGTCATGTGATTATCAAGTCATATGATCAAAAAATTCACGATTCATTCACAAACATATTATTCTTATTTGATGTAAAAAGTATATATATATATATATATATATATATATATATAAATATATATATATATATATATATATATATATATATGTAAATATATATATATATATATATGTGTGTATATATAAATATATATATATATATATATATATAAATAAATATATAAATATATATAAATAAATATATATATATATATAAATATATAAATATATATAAATAAATAAATATATATATATAAATATATATATATATATATATATATATATATATATATATAAAAAAATATAAATATATATATATAAATATATATATATATAAATATAAACAGGAATAAACACCATAAATTTTGTTGTTCTTATTCCATATTTATCTTAAAAGTGACTAATTTTAAGATACAATTCAAGGAGCAATAAACATTTAGTCCAGTATATGAGTGTGCATTGAGTCTTAATTGCCACAAAAGCTCATGCTCCCCTAACCTCAAAGTCCACAGACCCCCCCTATAACTGGGTATTACTTGCTCAATTACTGAATATTTAAACTGGTGACTTGGTTCATTCATTATGTGCCTAGCCAAAGCGTTTGTAGTATTCTGTTTATATAATATACTGATGTCCGTAAATTCTTTGTTTAAAGTGTCTCTCTCTTTTCCTCACATAGAAGCAGACACATGCCTGACACTGTGCAAGGTAGACTAACCCTTTTATGTCACAGTCAAATCTCCCCTGCACCTCATATTGTTCACCCAGAACAGTGAATGTTGATGCTGACTGTATAAATTTACAATAGGGACATCTACCACATTTCTTCATACCTTTGTTGGGTATATAAGGTTTTACATTCCTTTCCAGGATAGATTTAATGTTGGACCCCCTTCTATATGTAACTTTAGGTTTATCCATTAATTTGGTCCTAAGGGTAGCATCTTCGTTAAAAAGAGCCCAGTTTTTAATTAAGATGTTCCTGAGGGCACTTGCATCCCTAGAAAAAGTTGTTATAAAACTAACATTAAATTCATTTTCTATTCTAGGATTCATGTCTGTTATGGTACTCACCATCTCCCATTACATTCCAGTATATTCCTATTCAAAATGGGTTTAAAATGGCCTGTCATTCTCTACCTTTCCACTTCAACCATGATGTCATCCAAAATCTAGGTGGATAACCCCACTTAAGGAACATGTTTCTCAAGTTCTGACATTTGTTGTCAAAATCCTGGTAAAGGGAATTCATCCTGGCAGCTTTCATGAGCTGCCCCTTCACCACTGCCCACCTTTGATGTACAGGATGGTTACTGGTGAAGTGAAGAAAATCATTAGAATATGTAGATTTTCTATATATGCGGGCTACATATCTATTATTTAAATTATCCTTATTCAATTTCACATCTAGATAGGCCATTTCATGTTCACCAAAACTGAATTTAAATTGTAGAAAGGATGTCATGTTCATCATCTCATCTAACAATTGGTTAACTGTTTCTAAATTACCTTTTATTAATACAAACATGTCATCCAAAAACCATGTATACCATCTCACATTGTTCCTGAATGTATCGTTGGGAAACAAAAATGTATTTTCCCAAAAGGCCATGACGGTATTTGCAAAGCTGCCTCCACAGGGTGAACACATAGCAAAGGGTTGGGAGGGTGGCCTAATGGTTAAGGTGTTTGCCTTACAAACACAAGGTACAGGGTTTGAATCTCACAGGGGATAACTGGCTAGGCTTAAAATGACTCACAAGGGCAGTTAGCCTAGTACTAGCCTATGAACTGCGCTTTTCTGCAAATAGTAATTCTTATTGAATAGAAAAAAAATATTTTCCAAAATTAGTTCTAATAGGTCCTCTATTAGGTTCATTTAGTCCCCATTAAAGGGGCACTATCTCATTTCTAAAATCAGTTACTTGCTACAGACTTTGTTTACATTTTAGTGCAGTGTAAGTCACATGTTCACACAGAGGCAGGGTTTTCAGAGAAGCTTATTAGCATACTGATACTACAGGTCAGGTTTCACAAACTTCAGTGGGGGAGGGAGACTTTACAGTGTGTCCTTTTGTATTTTCCTTCCCCCACCCATAGGAAATTAATTAGTTGAGTGGCTGACTTAGCATCAGCCAGAAATGCTTTCTAGTCACACACACTCACACTCAGAGCTGTAGCCTTTGCAGCAGTGAAATGACATTTTCAGTATGTGCTTGTTTTTTTCTAAAACTGATTATCCCAGCCTAAGCAATTGTATATATTTTTTGTTTGTTTTTGTTTCATGCTTGCTGTTACATGCTTTTCCCCCTTCACTAATAATTATTTTTCATATTGTCAGCAATAGTGTTGCTTATTAGTGCATGTACTCATGCAGACATACATACATTTACAAGACAGTTTCCCTCATTTCACAGGACAGCATTGCTTTGGACAGTTGCATCTTGGAAACAAACCCACTGAGTTGCAAATGTCCTAATATTCTAGAAGAATAAAATCTTACAATGTTTCAATAAAAATACATGTCAACTTTGAAACTGAATCTTGTTACTGAACTAAAAGTATTTTCCAGTTAGCTGACAGTAACTGCCTGTATAATACTGATTCCCTCCAACCGAATTTATTTTCTTTTTTCTTCCCTGCACTATGGTAAAATGTTTGGATCTTTCACTCGTTTCCTGAATATTTGACTGCAAGAGAGTTACACTGGTTAACACTTGAAAGTTGAGGCAAATGTAGTCTCTGCATTTCCATATATGTTCCTATCTGTGTGCATAAGTGTGCATGCAAAATGTAATCTAAGTTTATATTCAAGTGGCAGTAAAAACAGTCTTGTAATGTCTAACTGACCGGCTTGCAGTTCTAGGCATTCTTGAATGTTTGTCCAATTTGTATGTGCTGGACATGTGATAATGAGTGGATTTTATTAAAACGTTGTATGTAGTCCACATAATGGTTTTAGTGGTGTACTTCACTGCTAATATTAGAATTCTTATAGCTTTTCTCAAACCCGCCTCTTTTGTGACTCAGATGGCTGGGTTTTTTTCAAATCTTAATTTTATTTTTATTTCATTAACAATATTTTGATGTACAATTGCAAAGAAATGGCTGTGTTGATGTGACCACTTCCCCTCAAATGGAAACAGCTAATTTAAATAAATAAATGCATGTGTCGTGTCATTAGGTGTTTATCATATGTATTGCTTTGGTTGTTTAAAATGTATTCTCTGTATATGTTTATGTCTTTATAGATCCAAGTATATTTGTATGTCTACACAAACACACAAACACACACACACACACACACACACAATGCATATAATATATATATATATATATATATATATATATATATATATATATATATATATGTGTGTGTGTGTGTGTGTGTGTGTGTGTGTACACACACATATAGTGGCTATATACATAAACACATGCACATTCTCATACACTGGCATGCAGCAGGTATTTTGACTAAGGTGACAGTATAACTTGCCTAACAGCATTTGTGTCACTGCCCCTTTATTGCTAGTTTTACAACTAAGAGTTTTTTTCCATTTCTCATATGTCACTTGGTAAGAGTATTAAAAGCATGACTCAGACTACAGACACTACAGACCCATAAGCTTAACCAGCCTTATCTGTAAGGCCATGGAACAAATCATCATGGACACAATGAATAAGCAGATAGGTACTCTCCAAACCCTTGATCCAACAGTTTGGTTTTGAAAAAGACAGGTCATGCCTGTTAAACCAGATAGACTTCTTCAAAAACATCACCAGCACCATAAATGAAGGCAAATCTGTGCATACAACCTATGTTGAATTAGCAAAGGCCTTCGACACAGTCCCACATTCAGGCATCATTGATAAACTCTCCCAGTTAAATATCAACCCTTAGTTGTCAGGTGGGTTGCTAACTGGCTCACTGACATATCACATTCAAAGTTGGGGACTTTACCTCAACCAGCAGACCCTTTAGCAGTGGTGTTCCACAGGGATCAGTGCTGGACCCCCTATTGTTTGGAATATACTTCTCTGAAGTTCAGGCCTGAACAGAGGGGCTGTGACTGACTAAGTTTGCTGATGACTCCAAATGAGGTGCAATCATTGAATCTCCAAACAATGTCAATATACTTCAAGAGGGACTTACACAGTAACCCGATGGATAGTCAAATGGCTCATTGATAGGACACATGAAATTGGGGGGGGGGGGTTTCCACCTCCACCAATAGGCTAGGCCTGTTACTAGTATTGTTCCAAAGGACTTGGCACTTGTACCGCTCCTGTTTGGAATACACTTCTTTGAAGTCACAGCAAATATGGAGAGTCTTTGGGTGACCAAATCTGCAGATGATTGAAGTCGGGTGCAATTACTGATTCCTCCAAAGATGTAGATACCCTTGAGGAGGGTCTGAGAGCAAAGTAACTGGTGCCAGAAATGCGGCCTAATACTCAAAGCCAAAAAATGCATATTTATACCCTTTAGGAAGAAGACCACCCCTGCAAATTGCAACATTGATAACACTCGCCTAAGAGTAGACCCAGTGGTAATGGACTTGATAACTCAGGTTGAACTTTGATCACTATGTGTCCATGGTGGTGAGAAAACCTTCTATGTGGGGCAAGTTATAAGTTATGGCATGGCGTCCAGATCTAAGGAGATCATAATCCCACTAAGCTTAGCCCTCTTTAAACAAATATTCGAGTACACCATTTGCAACAACTATAGTGGCTACAGAGATTCCTCATTAATAGACAGGGTGTAAATAACATGTCCTATGTGGATCACCTCAAACCCTTGTCCCTGTACTCAGTATCCTACAGACTACTGATAGACAATTGTTACCTAGCCTACAAGGCCTTCTCAGATCCAGCCCTGATGACTATGCCAAACATTCGCAAAACAAACAGCACAACAATTACCCAATCTAAGGATCTAAACCTCATCTGTGACATAAGCAAAATATGTTGAAGGAACAGGTGTGTGTTTGAGAGATTACCCATTTTCTGGAAAGGACTCCCCATTTATGTGAAACAGAGCTTTTCTTTAAGCCTATTCAAATAACATTTGGACCAATGTATGGGAAATCATAAATTCACCCATGCATATCACCTGTGGCTTTTGATGGATATATATATATATATATATATATGTGTGTGTGTGTGTGATTGATCAGCAAATTCTCTGTTTGATGCAAAATATCACATTTGCTCTCAGTTGCAATTTATACTGTTTCACTGTACAACTGTGACAAAATAGCTATGTATGCCTAGATAAGTCATTAGTTGCGAAATAGTCAAATAAATAAAACCATATCCTCACATGAGACCTGTGTGTCTGCTTGCTTGTTTATTTTTTAAATAAATAAAATCATATTGTCACATAGAATGTGTGTCTGTTTACTTATGTATGTATGCATGAATGTCAGTTAAAATTGTACTGGCTAGTTCTACAGTAAACTCTCAGCTAACCTGCACCCCGTCGGGATTGGTAGATGCCGGATAACTGTAGTTTCTGTTTGCTTGACAGTTACTTTTAAAAACAGGCCAGATTAATACTGTACCCTACACTATTTGTTTGGTTTGACTTGGGGAGAAAGGAACTTTATTCCTATCTTCCTTTTTAAAACTCTAAAAATGTAAGGTATGTTTCTGTGTGTGTGTGTGTGTGGGGGGGGGGGCAGAAAATGCAATACATGAAAATTATATTGTATTTCCCTGATATTTTTTGCCATTTGCTTGAGAGTGCGGGTTGCTTAAGTTCCAGTTAACCAGGGGTTTACTGTAATTAGAAAAAAATGACTGCCTAGTCAATATGAATATACATGCAAATAAAAATTCATTTCTTGTGATTTTGTGACACTTCAGTTATAGCTATACCTCTCAGCCTGTAAGTATAGAAACAAAATTCTTGACAGAAACATTGAATTGGCTAAAATAGTTAACAAAGTCCAAGATAAGAGAGTAGTGAATGGTACCTTTACTCAAAAGTGTTAACAAGAACAATAAGGTACAAAGCAGAAGACAGAATCCATATGGCTCTGAGATGATTGGGTACTCCCCATCAAATACCATGTATCATTTCTCTTCCAGCTATGACTAAATAACCACACTTTCTACATTTAAAAACACTGCATCAGTGGACCCTGACAATATCCATGGATGCCTGCCTCCTAAACAGCTTCAAACATGACCTGTCAGGCCCACTAGAATCTCTGTTCAACCACAGCCTCCAAATAGCCTTGTCCCTAGGGAATTAAAGACTGCAGCTGTCACCCTACTACACAAAGGTGGACCATCAGCTGATCCAGAGTACAGACCCGTAAGTTTGTCTAATCTTACATGTAAAGTCATGGAAATAATTATCACTGATGTGATAAGACACAGGAAATATTACATAAGGTTTATTTTGCTCTCAGATGCAGTTTGTACTGTTTCACTGCAAAACTGTTACATTATATCAAAAATAGCTATCTATGCCTACATATATCATTAGTTATGAAACAGTCAAATAAATAAAACCATGACTTCACATGGAACCCATTTGTCTGCTTGCTTATTTATTTATTTTGTATAATAAATGAAACTACAATTTCACATGGAATATGTGTGTCTGTTTACTTATTTATGTATGCATGTATACAGTAATACTTTCAAGTTCTAAGTAGGGAAAACAATTACTGCCTAGTGCATAGGAATATACATGCAATAAAAAACATTGATTTCTTGGGATTTCATGACATTTCAGATATAACTGAAGGCATACCTCTCAACCTCATAGTATAGAGAGAGAAGCCATGACATAAACATTTCATTGGCTAAAGTAGTTACCAAAGTCCAAGATAAAGGAGTAGAGGACAGTAACGTTACTCAAGTGTTATACAACAGCAATAAGGCATAAGCAGAAGACAGAGTCCTTATGACTTGAAGATGACCAGTTACTCTCCAGGAAATATCCTCTAGCATTTATCCTGCAACTGTTACTCAAAAATGGGTCCTCACTGCACTGTCCAGAGTTAAACACAATACAGCAATGGGCCCTGATAATGTCCTGGATGACTCCTAAATAGTTTGAAGCATGACATGTCAGGGCCGCAAGAATCTCTGTTCAGCCACCGCCTTCAGACAGGCTTCATCCCTAGGGAATGGAGGATTGCAATGGTCACCACTGTACATAAAGATGGACCATCAATAGACCCATGGAACTACAGACCCATAAGTTATACTATTCTTATATGCAAGGCCATAAAGAATTATCATGGATCTAATAAATAAAGACATATTAAATATTCAAATACTGCACCAATCCGAGTTTGGTTTCATCAAGGGTAGGTCAAACCTACTAAACCTGGTGGACTACTTTGAGAAGGCCACTTGAACCATGGATGATAGGCAAAATAGTACATACTGTCTACCTCAACCTGGCATAGGCATTTGACATGATACTTCACCTTGGTATTACAGACAAACTCACAAAATTAGACATAAATCTCTGTGTAACCTGAAGTATAGTCAAATGGCTCATGGATAGGACACGTGAACTTAGGGTGAAGCCATCCACCTCCACCAATAGGCCTGTTACTAATGATATTCCAGGCGTCTCAGAACTGGAACCTCTCATATTTGGAATATACTTCTTTGAAGTCATAGCAAATATAGAGGGTTTTTAGCTGACCAGATCTGCTTATGACTGCAATATGGGTGCAACGACTGATTCCTCCAAAGATGTAGATATCCTTGAGGAGGATCCCAGAGCCAAGTAACTGGTGGCAGAACCATAGCCCAAAACTCAATGCAAAAAAAATGCATATTTATACCTTATGGGAAGATAACCACCCCTGTAAATTACAGCATTGATACAACACTGATAACAATCTCCTAAGAGTAAACCCAGTGGTAGGGACTTGAGGACTCAGGTTGACAGCAACCTGAACTTTGATCAACATGTGCCCATGGTGGTGAGAAAAGACTTCTATGTGGTGCAAGTAATGTTAGGGCATGGCATCCAGATCTGGGGATATCATTGTCCCACTATGCTCAGCTGTCATTAGACCAAGAATTGAGTACAATGTACTCTGGTATGTACCTGACCAGGTATTTGCAACAACTGTAGCAGCCACAGAGATTATTCATTAAAAAAATACAGGGTTTAAATAACATGTCCTATGTGGACCACCTCAAAATCTTGTCCCTGTATTCAGTCTCCCACAAACTACTAAAGGGTGATCTATGCTTAACCTACTAGGCATTTTGTGATCCAGCCCTGATGAATCTGCTACAAATTCACAAAACAAATAGCATAAGAATTACCGGATCTAATGATCTGAACCTTGTCTGTAACATAAACAATATGTTAGAGAAACATCTGCATGTTTCAGAGATTACCCCTTTGGAACAGACTCACCATTTATGTCAAACAGAGCTCTTGTCTAAACCTATTCAAATGACATTTGCACCAATGCATGGGAAATTATAAATTCACCACTACTTGTCACCTATAGCCTTTATGGATAGAAGCAGCTTGTAGATGCTCCAAGGCACAGGCATATACCAAAGTTGTTCTAGTCCTGGGCACTAAATTGAGAAAAATTGGGGTATGAATGGCTAGGCTTAAAAAGGCTCCCTGGTCATTGGCCTGGTAACCTCGCATACGGATATATTCTAGTCAGTTGCAAATGCATGAAATTGCTTTCTTCAGAAATCTGTGAAACAAGAACATGTTGAAATTCAGGAATACATACAGTAATGAAAATCACCTATAGTGGAATGTAGAAAAGGGTAGAATACAAGTTAACAATGATTTTCTCTTTAAATAAGTTACACTTTACTGAGTACAGCAGTGACACATATACTGTATTTTATATAGCATACATCATGGACAGAAATAGGTTAAAAAATAAAAAAGACAACTGGGTACACAAGTCCCAGGATAAAAAAGTGCCCCATCCTCATATGCGCTTTGGTTTCCGGACTGGAAAAAAATGACAGTGTAAAATCTTTAAGACAAAGAAACATTCCTACAATTGGGTTAGGCAAAGCTGGGGGGGTGCCCCCCTTGTAGAAGCAAGTAGTAGTCTATAAAAACTGATAGAGTAGACTACTGAGGGCAAGAAAGAAATTATATATTGTTACTATTATGCAACAAGCCCAGAATTTCCAAATAGAAGATATTCAAAAAGATTGAGAGAAATTAGAGGAAAGAAAAATGCTTACACAACAAAAATTGTCAAAAGCTTCACATGCACATCTGTATTCATTACTACAAAAGCTGTTTGGAAAACGAAGCAACCGAGGAAGTACAAACAAGATAAAACCTAGAGCTTTTTGAAAGGCATAAAAATAGACATGAATATGGGAAAAAGAGATCTCATATACTGCAACATCTATGCAAAAATGAAAGCCAAATTATTCAATGCAAGAAGAGAAATACAGGGAAAGGTATCCTTTTCTCTAGAGCTTTTTTCCCCTGGGCCTCTGCTGAAAAAGGGCACTAGCTGAGTTGGACTATCCCGGTCAACAAATGTCAAATAACTAAGTAAATAACTAAATATGGAAACTTTCACAGTACAAAAAAATAAGATCACAAAGGAGGAAGGCAAACCAGAAGATTAGTAAAGTAGAAGTTAAATAAATGGAAGCTAAACTTAAGGAATACTTGCAAAGTGAAGGATTTAGTGTAGAAAGCCTAACACTGGTTATGTCACAGCATGATGGAACAATGAATCCCCAAAGTAAGGAGAAACAAGAAAAGTGGGAGACATCTGAAGAAGAAATATGGACATGGGAAAGACAAAGACATTTAATATGGTGCAATATTAATGCAAAGGAAAAAGCAAAACAAATCAATAAAATAAAGTGGCACCAAAGATATTTGCAGAGAAATAAAGGCAAACATATCTGGATATGGAAAATTTTACAATACAAAAAGTAAGAAAACAAAGGGACAAAGTAGAAAAAAGGATTAGTAATGGGGAATTTAAAGAAATAGAAGCTGAAGTTATGGTTTACCTGCGAAGTGAAAAATTCAGTGCAGGAAATCCTACTGTGGCAACAGTCATCAGTTCATAGGAGGTTACTAGGCTAATGGCTCTATGGCCTTTACAAGCCTAGCCATGTTATATCCATGTTCCCTAAACTGACCTTGGTTAGAAAGTCATTACTCAAATAGCAAGTCAATGATCAGCACCAAATACCCTTGTCCATGAAGGACATAGGTGCCACCACCCAGAGTGAATTTGCAGTCTCCAATCCAGTTATCTAGGTTCTGCTTGGATAGGGTCATTGAAGAGCTCTGCTTCATGTGAATTGGGAGTTTATTCCAGAGGAGCAGCAATCTTTTGGTGGTATATCTATATCTATCTCTCCAGCATGTTCTGTTAATGTCACAGGCTAAGTTGAGATCCCTGGAGCGAGTGACTCTTGCCCCAGTTGAGATCCCTGGAGCAAGTGACTCTTGCCCCATTTGATTTGCAGATGTGCAGCCTTCTCATTAGGGCAGAGTCAGAGACTGCTCTGCACAAGTTGTCTCTCAGCAGCCCATAAGATAGACAGCACGGTAACAGGGCTTTCTTTGATTCTATAACTGTGACTCAAATGACCCAAATAGATACTCATGGCCTGGAGGAGCCTGGGGGGTGACTGGCATGGACATATGTGTATCCCATCCTGAGGAAGGGTGGAAATCTTCAATACATCATTGTTTGATCTCACTGAAGATTACAGAGAGGTGTGTAGTAAGTCAGCCAAGGACACATGGTCCACTCCTGCCCAGCTGCTTCATCAGTAACCTTCTGAGGGGACACTGCATTCTGAGGCCGGCATGCATGGAAGCATGCACATACACCAGATGGGAGGTCATTGTAGAGCTGTCACACATAAGCATGCATGTCAGCTGTCAAGGGGAGAATTGTTATTGTTTACAAGAAAATCCCATGATGGCTTCCTAAATGACAGTTCATCTTTACTGGCTGTCTCCCTGGGGAAAGAGAATGAGTGGCTAACTGGTCAGTAGTGGGGAGAGATGACAGCTGGCAGCCAGAAGGGAGAAACACACAATAAAAGAGAGAAATAAAAATTTAAGCTGAAAGCATCCCTGTATTTTTATTTTTTTTTTTTATGAAACTGTAGTTTGATAAACAATAGCAAATAAAACTGACTTGTGGTAATACTTGTCTAATACCATACAGACAAGCAAGCACTGTGACAAAGAAACATAGAAAGTGACCAGAATAACTGGAATATTTGAGGCAAAAAATTGCCAGGAGAAAACGTAATTTTTTTATCCATCTGTACAGAAGGTTTGCAATCCCCATTTTAGTCCTATACTGATAATAAGTGCACTTCTGGAGAACTAATTTTAATATCAGGAACAAAAAAAAAAGGATACCTCTAAATATGGAGGAAATATGATACACAAGTCTGCACCAGAAATCACAATTAAGGCATTCTAAAAGCAGTTTATATATACATAATGCTGGGGAAAGAGGTAGTAGCCGGGGCAAGGACATTTATTCTAATACTGCAAGAAAATCAAAACAGTAAAACTTATACCAGTGAGTCAAGTAAAAATGAGCTAATCAAAGTTTTTATACCCAAGACAAATTCTGATACTCATGTCCAAATAATTCAGTGACTGTGAGACAAATGACCCAAATCATCTCATACCACATCCCTCCAAGGTTACACAAGAACATACTTATCTGCCCTTGTCCAATTGCCAGCACACACATCTGTTACCTACATCTTTTCACTAATACATATTACATCAACTGGTGAGCCCAGACAACAAAATATTGCTGCTTCAAAACAAGCAGTTTATCTTTCAAACATTGTCTGCTCATGATAATATTAATTAGCAATGGTGTTGTCTTGTAGCAGTAGACAATATATTTGCTAGAAGATGCATGACACGGCTAGTCACACGGTAGTGTAAACCTTGGCTCTAGATGTTTATCACCGTTGAAGTGACACCCTGACCCCATGAGCAAAAATGGGGAAAAAAAGGGTTATGAATGGATGCATTGATGGATGGGCAAAAATATACAGTGGATATAAAAAATGTACACACCCCTGTTAAAATGCCTGTTTTTTGTGATATACAAAAATGAGACCACATTAAATCATTTCAAAACTTTTCCCACCTTTAATGTAACCTATAACTTGTACAATTCAATTGAAAACATAACAAATCTGTTAGGGAAAATATAAACAATAAAAAATGTACAATAAGCTGGTTGCATAAGTGTGCAACACCCTCAAACAACATTAGTAGTCCTTCTCCATCTTGTTATTGATTTCATGTGTGTGTGTGTGTGTGTGTGTGTGTGTGTGTGTGTGTGTGTGTGTGTGTGTGTGTGTGTGTGTGTGTGTTTAATTTATTGAATCCAAAAAGTAATCGATTTTCAGTCATAAACCATAAAGGTCCAAAACACAAGCACACACATGCACACACACACACACACACACACACACACACACACACACACACACACACACACACACACACACACACACACACACACACACACACCTCTCAGCTCTCCCAAAATGGGGGGAATACATCTACATTTTTCTCAAACTTATGTTCCATCCCTACACATACATTGTGCTAACACATATGCAGCTATTTCCCCACATTAGACTTGTGGGCCACGTTTTCCTTTTTGTCAGGCTCAGACTTGTTTTAGAAAAAAAAATCATTTTTATTGAAGCCCTTGGCAAAAACTGTTTACAACTAAAAAAAAAAATGAGTGCACTCAACAAAACAAAATTTCTCCAAATGTCTAATCAATAAAAAAGGTCTGTTGCCATGGATATGGATTTTCTCACTACACTCACACCAGAACACAAATGACCAGAGATTCCTCTATTTTTTCAATCCCAACACCTTGGAACAGCTGTTTCCCCCAGAGCTCTGTCTGTCATGAAAAACATTTAAACTTTTCACACTTAATAATACACCATCTGAAGTCATTTCTAATATCAAATAATGATGGAAAACAGTGGATGGTTACAAGTAATACTGAATAATAATAATACTAATACTAATGAGAAACGTGGATGCTATCGGATACGTCTGCAATCGACTGCAAGGTAGGAGTAGTCATTGAATCTTCAATTGACTTGGCCATCCTGAAGGGCGTTTGTCTCAAATAAATAACTACTGTCAAAATCATGGTCTGAAACTAAATAACAAAAAATGCACTACTGTATCTTTTTGGAAGTCATCTACCCCTGGGAACTACCACACTGACAATATGCCCCCTTAGGGACCCAGTTGTTCAGGATTTGGGAACTTATGTAGACAGTGGCAACTTTTGACCAACATGTGTCTGTGGATGTAAGAAAGTCCTTCTATATTGCACAGATTATATACAAAGGGATTGTGTCTGGATCTAGGGATGTCATTGACCCCCTTTACTCAGCCTTCATTGGGCCAGTCATTGCAAATAATGCCCCCTTTGGCATATATCTGTTCAAACACATACAACAACTGGAGTTCCCACAAAGATACCTTACTAAAAGGATACAAGGCCTTAACAACAGGTCCTACATGGACTGACTGAAACCCCTGTCACTATTCTCTGTATCCTACAAACTCCTAACATGTGACCTGTGTCTGGCATAGAAGGCATCCTCTGACCAATTGCTACTGGATTTACTGCACATTAGAAAGTCAAATGCCATCATAAATGCTTTGCTTAGGCATCTAAACCTCTTCTGCAACATTAATAGAACAGTTTGGAGGGACAGGTATATTTCACAGAGGATATTGCTGCTGTGGAACAGACTCCCCATCCACATAAAACAAAGTTCATCACTGACCACTTTCAAGTACAACTTAGATATATGTATGGGAAACAGAAAATTTACCCTAGAATTGCCCCATGCACTACAAATGAGCAGATACAGCTTCTAAATGATTTATCCTAGGCATGGGCCAACTCAAATTATCTGTGGTATGACCCCAGTTATTCTCATTAGGGGTAATATGTAATTATCAACCATGGGACAGGTAAGGCCAATCTATAACCAAATGGGATAGGTTATTTCAAACACAAAAATGGCAATTAGCTAGATAAAATGGCATGCAGGAGCAGCTAGCTTAGTACTTACCTTAACTATGAACCTATAACCTTACATTTGACATGCACATACAAAAATGCATAACAAAATCACCAAAATAGTGGAATGCTTTATGATCCAAAAATATTCTCACCAACACAACTAAAACTACACTCACCACAACTTAGCACCTGTCCTCACTAGTTTATGGAACACCCTTTCTTACTAACTTCCAGACAGCACAAAAAGCAAAATTTGAGCACAGCTATAATAAAGTGGCTAAATTAGCAGCAAGTGCCACTTTCATAACCCACTACTGTATAGCACTGAAATGCTAAATAGGTTAGAACTAACTCATCATCTAACATATACAGAGCTTCTTCCCACCTACAACATTAGCCAGTAATCATCTGCTTGTCTGGCACAAAATACCATTCTATACAACTATGTTCTATTCCATCATCATGCTTCAGTGAGGAAAAACCTTTCTGCCCACAACCCCATCGAATCTGCAGGGCATGATCTATATGTATACCATGTTGCTAAGGCCTGGGACTTCTGGTAATCTACCTCGTGGGCAGTTCTACACAGGTTAGGGCATGTCCACATTGATTGGCAAGTCATCGCACATCTGAGTGACAAGGTATGCTAATTTCCCCTGTCCTATGCTAAGTACTTTTGTAGAAAAACACCTTACATTCAGCATTTCTGCTAATTTCCACTGTCCTAAACTAAGTATGCTTTGAGAAAAACACCTGTACATTCTTAAGTACCATAATTCAGCATGTAACCCAAGCGGTAATGGTAATAATAAACGATAGAAGAACACGATCTTTCATGACCACTTTTAATGCACCATACAAAAACATAATTTAATAATAGAATTCTTTAGAAAATAATAACCATTTAATGCACAACTACCTGCCACAAAAAAACTTTTAACTATTGGTTTAACACATTGTTGCCACCTATTCAACTCATGGATAGCACAATGGATTCCTTATTGTCTTATGCTTAAGTTAGCCATGGCAATAATCGGACCTTTTGTGCTCCACTACCTATATAAAGTATGGATGCCAGTAGCTAACCTTTACCTTACAGGTAATTCTTGCCTCACCTACTTGAACTTCTTTTCATTGAAGAAAATGAACAGGATCGACGACACATACCTGTGCTGCATTACCTCATCGCTGACATCTGTGATTACATTTCTTCAGTCCTTTGGAATTGTGCTGAAGGAGAGATGCTGCCATCTGTGTGGATCTCGGTCATCTCTGGTTTGGCATCGTGCTTCATTCTCGTGGAGATGCACTGCAAGAAAATGTAGAAGCAAGGCAGGAATGCTCTGTGGGACATCTTTCCATAAGAGCAGGCTGCCTCTGGATACTCTGACCAAAATCATGTACTAGTGGTCAAGGAAGCTACTAATCTGCAAGCTTGCAGAGCACTTGGCAGCATCTATGTTTGTGGTATTGAATTTCATTTTTGTCCTTGTAACTTTCCTTTATAATGTAATGCATTCTTTCAGATAATGGTCTTGCAGACGATTGTAACTTACAACTACATGACAGCTAATTAATATGAATGTAGCTTTGTAAGGCGTGGGCGTGTTAGGGGCGGGGTTTTCTACTGCGCATCCTGCGAGGTACTACACTGGTAGATTACTGGACTTCTTACCTATATCCATCAGGTCAGTACCCTCTCTCCAGTCCTTCAAAACCATTCTGAAATAGTTCTTGGCCAAAATCTGTCTCTGTTTTTGCTCATCCTCAGGATAATGTCGTTCTTCTTTCAGCTTTTCCCGGTTAGGGGTCGCCACAGCAGAACTCCGGTCCGCTAATGATTGGCAGTAGATTTTTTTTTTTACAGTGCTGAGGTGCCAGTTCAACGCCCAACCTTCAATGAAGGCACGCCCATTCTATGCATGTATTTTGAACACTACTCAACCATGGCGAGGACATGCAGATTCCACACAGAAGGTGTTCCAGCTGAGAATCGAACAGGAGAACCTCTTGTTGTGAGGTGACAATGCTACTACTGCACTACCGTGGCTTGCTCAGCCTCAGGATAACAATATTCCTAAATATGAACAAGTTCCTTTTCGTAGCTTATACCTCCTTACTCCCCCTTTTCACTAACTTCCTAACTTTATTTAGATATGTAATAACATATTTTCCCTAACTTCATATTGCAGTTCCTGTATGTATCATAGTAGTTTACCTTTAACTTCTAAAAACTGTCTGCAGTTTATCTAATCAATAAATCATTGTTATACAAGTTGTATTTGTTTTAACTCATTTTGTCACATTATGCCCAATTTGGTATAATTATTTAAACTCTTCTCCACCCACTCCATCCTGCCTGTACTCTCTTCTTCACGTCTCTTCCACACTCACTATTAATCTGAACTGTTGAGAGCACAAGTACTTAAACTCATCTACCTTCACCAACTCTACTCCCTGCATCCTCACCATTCCTCTATCCTCCCTCTCATTCACACACATAGTTTCTGTCTTAGTCCTGCTGACCTTCATTCCTCTTCTCTCTAGAGCATGTCTCCATCTCTCCAGGGTCTCCTCCACCTGTTCCCTACTCTCACTACAGATCGCAATGTCATCTGCAAACATCATAGTCCATGGGGACTCCTGTCTGATCTCATCTGTCAACCTGTCCATCACCATTAATATAATATAATATAATATAATATAATATAATATAATATAATATACAACTTGTGAGTGCAACAACTACCCAAATGAAAACAAGGAAAAAGTTACACCCAGATAAGGAAATGTGTGGAAATAACTGGCCACCCACACCACAATTAAAATCAGCAAACTGGAAAAATACAAAAGCAGTATTACTTGTGATTAACTACTTCATTCTGCTCAACTATCCCTGATTTGCCTCATATTAATGTTTTCCTTATATAAATTCTTTAGGAAATCCATGTTGTTGAAAATCCAGTTATTCTACTAACATGAGTTAGGGTAATATTTAAAACTTACACCTGCTTTTGGACTTGGAAAGACTCTGGTGGTCATTAATCTAGTATAAAGCTATGAACATATTACTTATGCACAAAACATAGCACAATTATGCACTGAATGCATCATTCATACTTATTTCTTCCTACAACATATAGTCCAAAATCAAGATTTGACATAAATAATGAAAGAGAATTTAAATAATCTCATACATAAAAACATACACTAACCTGTAGCATCCTACAGTAGACTTGTAAGCATGTACCAGAATGTCTTACTGGAGCCATGGTTTTGTGTGAAGCAGACCATTGTTTCAGTTGAGCCAGCAGAAAAATCGGTAATCTCCAAGTGTAGTACCTTGCAGGATGCACAGTAGCAAATCCCGCCCCGAACACGCCTCCTGGCCAAGCGCTTATGAATATTTATTTGGCTCCTGCCTTACAATCAAACGTGTACAAACAATATTTTGGATTGTAGTGTTAACATGAAGCATTTTACAGAAACAAATGCACACACAGAAAACTTGTTTGCCATACCTACTATACACAGCTTGTCATAACCTATCATCTCCTGAT